>NC_081406.1:135315860-135915860 GCF_030272615.1 Cryptomeria japonica
TAGTCTTTTTCTAGGCCTCAGGGCATTCAGTTTTAGGCACGCGGTGCTTGTTTCACATGTGGAGCCATGGGGCACATGGCAAGAGAGTGTCCTTAGGGTCAGATGGTAGGGAATCAGAGGATGGCAGCATCAAAGACTACAGTTGGAGATATGGGCAGGTCCCATAGAGTCTTCGCAGTAGTTGACAACCACCAGGTAGAGCACCAGGCCACAGTCATTAAGGCTGCAGGTATGATCAGAGGTAACAGTGTATCTATATTATTTGATTCAGGAGCTACTGACTCCTTTATATCTCCATTGGTTGTGGAGCGTTGTGGGCTAGTGGCAACTAGACAAGGTGTCAGTTGGGAAGTGGAGTTAGCTTCAGGGGCTAGAGTGTCAGTGGAATCAGAAGTTAGGGCATGTCAACCTTAGATTGGCAATACCACCACCTTAGTAGACCTTAGAATTACACCAATTGGATCATATGACATTGTACTTGGCATGGATTGGCTTTATGCCAACAAAGCCAAGATGGATTGCCGATGAAAAGAAATCGAGTGTGAGGATGATCAGGGTTCGCCCATAGTAATCATTGGGATTCAGAGACCCGTGTCTCTTCATATGATTTCTGCAATGCAGCTTAAGCAGAGCATGCGAAAGGGATGTCAGCTATTTGCCATCACCATGAGTGATAGAGAGGAAGAGGATGAAAAGGAAACATCAATTGATGACCATCCTATTCTTAAGAGATATTCAGATGTGTTTCCTTCAGAGCTACCTGGAATGCCACCTCGTAGAGAGATTGACTTTCATATAGACCTTGTACCAAGAGTTGAGCCAGTTTCAAGAGAACCTTATAGGATGACCAGAAATGAGCTTAATGAGCTCAAGATGCAGCTTGAGGAACTCCTAGAGAAGGGTCACATTCGTCCTAGCATATCCCCTTGGGGTGCACCAATCATCTTCATGAAGAAGAAGGATGGATCTCTTTGGTTATGCATGGATTATCGTCAATTGAACAAAGTAACCATCAAGAACCGATATCCCTTGCCCAGGATCAATGACTTATTCGACCAACTTTAAGGTGCCAAAGTATTTTCCAAAATTGATCTGAAGTCAGGATACCATCAGTTGAGAATAGTGGAAAGTGATATCCACAAGACCGCATTTCGCACTAGATATGGCCACTATGAGTTCGTCGTTGTTCCATTAGATCTTACAAATGCTCCAGCTATCTTCATGAGCCTCATGAATGGGGTATTCTGCACATTTCTTGACTGCTTTGTGATTGTATTCCTCGACGACATATTGATATATTCTCAGAATGAGAAGGAGCATGAGGAGCACCTGAGGCAGGTCTTGCAGTGTTTGAGGGACAATCAGTTCTTTGGCAATTTGTCGTAGTGTGCCTTCTTTCGTTCAGAGGTCAAGTACCTTGGGCACGTTATTTTCGGTGATGGGATCTCAGTAGACCCATCTAAGATCAGACCTATTATGGATTGGCCAGTGCCAACCAGTGTGACAGAGGTCAGGAGCTTCATGGGCTTAGCAGGTTATTACTGATGCTTTGTTGAGGGATTCTCTAGAGTCGCACATCCTATTACTTCTCTTTAGCATAAAGGGAACAAATTTGAGTCAACAGAGAAGTGCGAGAGGGCCTTTTAGGAACTCAAAAAGGCACTTACTAATGCACCTATCCTTGTGGTACCAGATCCCTCAGCTGACTTCATGGTTTGCACAGATGCTTCCCTAGAGGGTTTAGGAGCAATCTGTATGCAGGATGGTAGGGCTATAGCTTTTGAGTCTAGGAAACTTAAGACTCATGAGCTTAACTACCCTACTCATGACCTTGAGCTTGCAGCAGTAGTGCATGCACTTGTGAGGTGGAGACACTTCCTTTTAGGTCATCATTTTGAGCTTCATTCAGACTATCAAAGCCTGCAATACATATTCACTTAGCCAAACCTTAATGCACGTCAGAGGAGATGGATGGAGTTCTTGTGCGAGTATGATTTTGACATTTACTACATCAAAGGGAAAGAAAACGTAGTTGCAGATGCCTTGAGTAGGAGACATCATGAGATATACACCATATCTATGGGCATGGATTTGAGAGATTGGATATTGCAGCAGTTGCCAGAGGATGGATGGTATTTAGAGGTTTGTCAGGTAATACAATCTCAAGAAACTCTAGAAGGGAAATACATGGATTATTCCTTGGAGTCCGATGGACTATTACGCCATAGAGGGTGCATCTATGTACCTTCTTCCGGGGGATTGTGAGAGTTCATTATCATAGAGGCTCATAGAGCTCCTTATGCAACACATCCCGGAGTTAAGAAGATGCATGTTGACTTGAGACAGTTATATCATTGGCCAAGAATGCGGAAGCTCATTGCTGAGTTAGTAGCCCGATGCCTTGAGTGTCAGAGAGTCAAGGCGGAGCACCGCCATCCAGGTGGGTTGCTCCAGTCTCATGCTATACCAAAGTGGAAGTGGGATACTATATCCATGGATTTCATCATTGGTCTTCCTATGTCATCTTGTCGCCATGATGCCATCTTGGTGACAGTTGACAAGTTGACCAAAGTGGCCCACTTTTCACTAGTTCAGACTACCTTCACAGCACCAGCAGTAGCACAGATGTTCTTGTGAGACATTGTCAGACTTCATGGCGTTCCACACAAGATTATTTCTGACAAGGATTCCCTCTTTACTTCTTCCTTTTGGAAGGCATTACAGGCAGCTATGGGCACTAAGCTCAACTTCAGTACAACCTATCATCCGAAAATGGATGGTTAGACAAAGAGGGTTAACCAGGTGTTAGAGGATATGCTTCGCATGTACATCATGGATCATCAGACCAGATGGTAAGAGTACCTTCCCTTAGTGGAGTTTGCCTATAACAATGGGCATCACACTTCGTTGTGGATGCCACCCTATCAGGCATTATACGGCAGGCCTTGTAGGACACCGTTGAGTTGGGACCACATAGAGGACAAAGTTGCTATTGGTCTTGAGATAGTTCAGGATATGGAGTAGCAGGTGGATTTGATTAGACAGCGTCTTAGAGAGGCACATGATAGATAGAAGAAGTATGCAGATGCAAAGAGGATAGATCATAGCTACTGGTTTGGAGACAGAGTCTTTTTGAGAGTGTGGCCGCATAAGAGTCCAATTTGTTATGGAAAGGGTTCTAAGCTCGCAACTCTCTTTGTAGGACCATTTGAGATCCTTGAGAGGATAGGACCAGTTGCCTACTATTTAGCATTGCCACCTAGCCTGTCAAGAATCCATGATGTGTTTCATGTATCAGTATTGAGGAAGTATATCTATGATGAGTCTCATATTTTAGATTGGGATGCCTTGCAGGTGGAGTCGGATGGACAGCTAGCTTTGGAGCCCATTCCCATTTTGGCATGCCGAACGCTGGCCCTTAAAGGTCGAGAGCTAGACTAGGTTAGGGTCCAGTGGGATTGCTATGATGAGGTTATGACTTCATGGGAGGACGCAGCACGTATGACATCACAGTACCCTCATCTTTTTAATGAACTCCAGGAGGAAGTTCATGCCTAGAGGGGGAGGGTGTGAGGCCCTACCCCGACTCATCCTAGCATTTCAGTGATTTTCATGTTGAGACTATTATGGATGCTTTATTTTATGCATTATAGATTTAGAACTTATATGATTTCATGATTTGGATAACATTGATATATATGGCTACTTTATTTATATGCTTTATGATATAGAACTCTATATGATTCTAGAATAGGATAAATTTGAGATGATGTATGTCATTATTGGATTTGTAGGACTTTGCTATGATGATAGAAATAGGAATGCATGTTTTATGTATGGATCAAAATTATGTGGATTATGATAATTGCTTATGTGGATTTATTTGGCTATAAGGTATGTCGATTTGTTTAAATGTAAATTGTATGCAAAGTGTTTGATGTGTATTCTTATTCATGTGTTTTATATTATATGAGTTTATTTGGAATTACTAATGTGTAATTGAGATGTGCAGGAAAATTATCCATGTGACCATGGAAACATTATGGAGAACCAAACCTAGACCTATGTATGTTCATAAAGCCAGGGGTTGTCTATTTGGAGAGACAACACACCATATGTACCATATTTTATTTGTAATAGTAAATGATGCATGTGTGTTAAAGTTTATTTATTGATTTATTTAAATCCAACAAGAGACAATTTCCATGTGTAATTTTGTGATGTATTTTATTGTGTCACTTGACACATGTGTTGATTTATGTCTTGAATTTTGACTTGTCTCTTGAAGGGAGTTGTCCAACTATAGCTTTTTCAAACATTTGAATGTGGTTCTAAAATCTCCTCGGGTAGAGAGTCTTTGGAGTGGTCAACTCAGGTTTGACCCGAAAGTTAACTTCAGATGGGTTTATAAGGGGTCAAACGGACTCCTAGGCGTAGTTTAAAGGTGTTTCCTAAAGTCCATAAGGTATACCTATGGGTTAGGAGTATTTGTAGGCATGTGTCTACTCCCATGTGACTGTTTACTCACCTCAAAAAGTGAGTTTTCTAAGATGTGCGAAAATTCAAATTTAGAAGGTGCCATCTAGGTTAGATAACCTTCCCTTTTGGTGAGAGATTTTTTTTGATCTTTTTCTTACTTTTTCCTTTTTCAGTTTTAGAAACCAGTGAGAACTATCACTGAGGTTTTCTTATGCAAGTGTAAAGCGGAAAATCGCGATCGAACCCTAGTTGCTCTCCCCTCTTCCAACTCCGAGGAGAGAGAAGGGAGAGTCTCTAGGGTTGATGGTTTTCACTTAGGGGAGAGACTTTACATTCAAAAGAGGGGTTGAAACCCAAAGATCCAATCCCACACAATGCAAGATTGGATGCTAAATGAGTTTCAAGGGTTAAGAAAGCAAGGCTACCCTCTTTTGTAAAGAATGTTGATAGAAGAATTAAGCTAGGAATGCATAGAAAGTGACAAAGATTCGCTTATAAATTGAGATAGGAATATAGGATGAAGCTGCGGACCTGGAATTAGCAGTAAAATGTCGATACGGCGCTGTCCTGCAAATTTGAGCAAAAGTTGTCGGGACGATGGCGCCCAGCGTGCACACGGTCCTCCGAAAAATCCGTGAAACGAAGGGGGATCTGTTCGTCTCTGTACAAGGATTCCAGATCTTCAATTTCAGCCGCGTACCTGCAACCTACACACAGAAAAGCAAAGACGATTAGGGGGTTAGGGATTGGGGGTTTGCCTTTAGGTCAAACCCCGGTTTTGGAATTAACCAAGAAATGAGAAATTGTTGTAAATGTAATGTAAAACAAGTACTAATACCTTGTTGTAAGGATGTTTGTATCCTTATGTGCGAAGGTATAGATGTTGTTGTTTGTTGTATGTTGTATGTTGTATGTAGCATGTAGTAAGTGATCTCCTCTTCAATGGTTGAATCCTTGTCCTGAATGCAACACTTAGCCTTGAATGGAGACTTAGAATGATCAATTGCTTGAAAGAATGCTTGAATGCTTGAATGCTTGAGTATAGTTTCCACGCTTTTTCCATCATATCGAATGAAAGAGGAAAATGCCATTTATATACTTGCTAATTAGGGTTAATAGACTGATTTTCCCGACCTTAGGCTGACCAGGAAAGATAATTTTCCAATTTGCAAACAAAAAGGCCCGAAGTCCCATAGGAGACCGAGCCCAAAATAGGGCCAGGGACCAAGGCGCTGGGCACCATGGTCCTGGGGGACCAGGGCGTTGTCCCACCTCCCAGGACAGCAGGGTGCAAAGGAGGATCAGGCCAGGGTGCAAGAAAATGCAATTTTTGGTGTCGTGAGCAAGTTTCGGGGTCTCCATTCAAGTTCAGTGTTGCGTCGCCATCGTGAAGACCCAAATGCGGTCAAAATTGCAAGTGTCGCAATTTTAGGATGCTACATTTAGCCCCCACTTTAGCGGGAGTATAAGCGTACGCTCATACTTCCGGTAAAGTACAAGGAAACAACATTGAAAAACTTTCACCACGTCAAGGAGGCAAGATACACCAAGCCCCCAGTGGACTAAGGATCTTACGACTTCAATTGACAAAGTAAAAGGGAAGATCACGAGGGAGAACCATGACTGTCAGTAGTAAGGTTCCCTCACTATGAGTCATGCAAGAAAGATATCAAAAATTTTCAAGGCAAAGCTAAATTTGTCAAGAAATTTTCAAGTATCTTGAAAAGATATGAACGGGATGTATGCCCCCATACGTTAAAACGATCACACACGCCTCACCGGGGGTGATTGCTTTAAGGTAGTGATACATATAAGAAATGAGAAAGGAGAGGAGCACGTTATCACAAGGATTTAGCCCCCAAGTGTGAGATAAGCCCAAGGATAATAGACACAAAACACAAAGCACGAGGTGACTTCGCTTTCCTCGGGGTCAGTATGCTGTATGATAATTCATGTATATCATATGTATGTATGCATAATTGTTCTTCATTCCCCAATCAAGGGAGGTCACCTAGAAGAAGGGAACACATGTGTCTTTTGAGTCAACATGAGAGAGACCAAAAGAGATCTCAATGCTTTGCATCATCCTCAAGTAGACAACACTAAGGACAACAAATAGAAGAATGAGAATAACATATAGAAGAAGTAACACAAGAGAGGAGGAGAGAATCTGCTATGCTAATGTAACTAGTCTAGCACGTCATCTACCCCCCGATCTTGCTGATCAATGTTTCGGGAAGGTAGGAAACACGCTAGAGGAGGAACATCCAACACAGCAGATGGAGCTATCACAAGATCCAAACAAGGGCTATGTTCATGTTCCGAGCCACGTTGTTCTTGTCTAGGAGCTAGGATAAGTGCTTTAGAAAATGCATTAGATAAATGGTTATCAACATCAACAAGTTCATATTCACTATCAGAATGAACAGGAGTAACATTTGCATCATGAATAACATTTTCATCTATATCATCATCAAGATTTATAAAAATAGGATCTTTAACTCGCACAGGATCAAGACCATCATGCATCTTATGTTTAGGAGATTTCGGCTCAATCGTCGGCTGAGGAGAAAATGGAATAATACTTGTTGAAGGTGTTTTTGGGGATTGCAAAGTTTGAGCGGCAGCTGCCTGAGCTCTAAGACGACGCTTTCGTCGGCGTTCACGTGCAGAACGATTTCGTCTAGTCTTAGTAGGAAGTTGAGAAGATTGAGGAGGAGGAATGTTCTCATCCTTATCACTTGGGTGTTTAGGTTGTGGTCTCTTAGGTTGAATAATAGGAGAAGAGGAAGGTCTCTTCTCTCCATAAGAGGAAGGAGGAGGAACTGCTCCATACAAAGGAGGAATATTTGGTTTAGGAAGGAGACCAAGTCCATCATGACGAGGAGGTATAGGTCTACTCTTAGAAGGTTTATTAGGTATAGGCATAGTCACATCCATAGGAATGGGTTGGGAATCTTCTTGAGGAAAGACATTAGTTTTATCTTTCAAAGGAAGAACTTCCTTCTCAAGAATGATAGGAATGTCAAGTTTAGGTGTTCTAGGTTCACTTAGAGATAGGATCATGTCTTTTTTCCACTTTTGATAAGATTTGAAAAGATGATCACTTCGCGGAGGAAGAGATTGGAATTGTTTAGGCCAAAAATAATCAATAGGAACACTAGAATTTCTTTCAGCTGGTTTAAAGAGACTATGCTTGACAGTAACAACTTCACCATTATGGGGAAATTTCAAACACTTGTGAATAGGAGAAGCAATAGCTTTCATGGAAGATAGCCAAGGATAGCCAAGCTTCACATGAAATTGTTCGGAAGATGGAATAATAGCAAAGTTCACATCAAGGGATTTGTTACGGACCTCAATAGGTAATGTAATAGAACCAATTGTAGGACAAGAAAATGCATCAAATAATTTCACAATCACATCTGTTTTATCATAGATCACTTGATTCAATTGCAAAGTAAAAAGAAATTCTTCAGTAATGACATTAACCATACAAGAAGGATCAATAAGCACTCCACGGCAAGGTGTGTTCTTGACTTTTGCAACTATATATAAAGGACCATCAGGTGCCCTGATAGTTTCACTAGAATCAAAGGTGATGGAAGGTCCTTTAGGGATTTTCTGCTGCTCTACAAAGTTAATCACATTCAGAGTCATAGACATGAGATCATCAGGTGAGACAGAGGAATCAGTAGTATCAATCGCATTAGAGGTATGAGAAGGTAATGGATCAATAAAAATCTGAAGATTTTGGTTAGGGGGAGCTACAGATGTATTGCCTTTATCATTCACTCCAGAAACAGAGATAGTATTATTATCAATCAAATCTTGAATTTTCCCCTTTAAAGCAAAACATTTTTCAGTATCATGCCCAGGTTGACAATGAAATTGACAAAAAGATTTGTTATCAAAATAAGGTGAAGTAATCTTTGCAGGATCAATTTTCCTTATAGGAGGAAGAGTAAGCACATTTTGTTTCAATAACTTATTCATAATACTATGCAATGATTCATTCAAAGGAGTAAACTTTCTTTCTCTCTTGAAAAACTTAGAAATAGGAGACACACCTGATGCTGCATTCACATTGTTGTTGATGATGTTTTCATTGAATTTAATGGACTCTCTGTTCGGTTTAAACTTCCCAAATGGTTGTTGACTACTATCACCCTTATCACTCGGAGCCATAGGATGTGATTGTTCCATTTGACTCACAGTCAGTTGATAATTGTGAAGAGTTGCGCACAACTGGTGGAAAGAAGTAAACTCAGAAAACAGGAGTTTGTCTCGAATATCTTTTTGTAAATTAGAAATAAAGATTCTTTGAATATCATTGTCAGGCACTGGAAAAGAAATTTGAGCATACAAATGCTTATATCTACCAATGAAATCAGTCACTTTTTCTTTAACACCTTGTTTACAATGCATTAAATCAATCAAAGTAATTTTAGGACTTATATTGTTTTGAAATTGTTGAATGAAAGCATTTGCAAGTTGTTCGAAAGAAGTAATAGAATAGGAAGGCAACGAGCAATACCATTGTAGGGCTTTGTCTCTTAATGTTCTAGTAAACAGTTTTGCAAGCAACCTTTGGTCATAAGCAAAATCAGTACATATTGTTTGAAAGGTCTTAACATGTGTTAGAGGATCACCCTTACCATTATAAAGCTCCAGATGCGGAATTTCGACATGTTTAGGGGGAATAGCTCGAACAATGTCAAGAGAAAGTGGGCTCGCAACATCAAATGTGGGCACACTAAACTTAGATTGATTCATAGAGGCAATTTGTTGCTGTAAAGAAGAGACAGTTTGTGCAAGATTGTTAATGGTCACTTTAGTCGAAGAATTCGTGTTAGATGTGTTAGATTGAGATGGAGGTGTTATGTTATTGAAAGAAGGTAAAGAGTAAGGTGGTGGGACTCTATGATAATTAGTCATAGGAGATGATTGGACAGGAGGAACACTACAAGGAGGAATGGAATGGTTAAATGAATTGCCCCCTTGCGTCATGTTCATTTGTGAAGATGTAATAGGAACACTCATTGAAGGGATGAATGAAGAAGTTGGATTGAATGAAGGAAGAGGGTTAATTGAAGAGGGAGGATTGCCCCCATGACTGGTGATCATAGGAGGAATGTCTTGTGTTGAAGTAGTCATTATGTTTGATGTAAAAGTAGGTATGCTAGCAATAGAAGTCATCAAAGGAATAGAATGATTGACTTGAGTGGGAGGTTGTGTATAACCTAAAGATTCGGCACAACTCTTCATAGGCATCACATTCGAATCCACAATGTGTGCAATACCACGCAAAATATCAATTCCATTCTTATCACTTCGAAGCATACGTTTTAGACCCTCAATTAAAGGAAGAGCTTGACTATCAGGGTATTCTTGAGACATCCACTGTCGAAAATCGTCAAATTGGTTATCCAATTTTGAAAGTTGTTCTACAGAAACCTCATGGAGAGCTTCTTCATCATTAAGAGGATTAGAGGAATTACCAATGTCCTCGTTAAAAAGGCCATTCAAATTAGGTTCCATCTCCTCAGTAATTAAACCTTGGAAGGACTTAATTCTAAGGCTTCGTCTAACGGGAATAGTGTAAGTAGGGCTTATTGTTGTAAAACTCATGCACCAAAGAGAGAGAGAAGATTTTGAATTTTAGAGGTAGCAAATTTCAGTAAAACCAGCCGATCTTCCAGATTTAAGCTGTTAAATGCAATCAGGACAATCTCCCGAAATTTCAGAAAAAATGTCCGGGACCGTGGCGCTCGGGGTGCACACGGTCCTCGCAACTTTTTTTGAAATTTGCAGGGAAGAAAGTTATGATGATTTTACAGCTAACCTGAAAAAATTGAGTGATTTTACGATCTGTAGATAGGCCAAATTAAAGTTGCAATCTCGAAATTGAACCCTACCAAGATTGTTGAAAAATGCAAAATTTGAATTTTGAAAAAGAGAGGGAAATTGAAATTTTGAATTTTATGATTTTAGAGGGAATACCAACAGTAATGCAAGTTTTGAAATTTGAAAGTTGACTCAATTTCACGCAAAATTCAATTTTGAAAGCGGAAATCAAAGTTGTTGTAATTAAGCACTTAATTTCAAAAGTCACAAATTGCAAAAATTTGGATAAATCACTGAAATTTCGAATGAATGATAACACACTTTTCAGATTTAGGACTGTAGAAAACACAATTTTGACACAAATTTCAATTTCAACAATTTTTGAATGATTAGAAGCCTCAATCCAAGCAATCGCTAGACCAACTTTGACTGTAATTTTGAAGGTGTTAAAATTGATAAAATCAGCCAAAATTCTGGATTTTAGCAGAAAAATACAGTAAGATCTAGCTCCCGAAATTTCGGAAAAAATGTCGGGGACGATGGCGCTCGGAGTGCACATGGTCCTCGCAACTTTTTTCCAAATTTTCAGGGATGAAAGATATTATGATTTTATTGTGGAATCCAAAGTTACAGCCGATTAGGAAATGTTTTGATCAGTGAAATTGTCGGACAAAGGTTGAATCAAGAGGGTTTCAAAAATTAGGGTTTTGACACTTAACCACTTAATTTTCAAAATTAAAGCACAAATATAAATTGATAATTTGTAATAGAATGGCAGATCTGAAACAAGCATTAACAATTAAACATTTCACAAGTTTAATTACTTAAAAAGAAAATTTAGGGTTTTTATGCAATTAACCTCTAAAATTTTGCAAAAGATCAAACATGGAAATGTAATCAAAGAATCCAATTTTCAGATCTAATTATGAATAATCAGAAGGGATGTTCACGTTGGGTTCACCAAAATGTAAAGCAGAAAATTGCGATCGAACCCTAGTTGCTCTCCCCTCTTCCAACTCCGAGGAGAGAGAAGGGAGAGTCTCTAGGGTTGATGGTTTTCACTTAGGGGAGAGACTTTACATTCAAAAGAGGGGTTGAAACCCACAAGATCCAATCCCACACAATGCAAGATTGGATGCTAAATGAGTTTCAAGGGTTAAGAAAGCAAGGCTACCCTCTTTTGTAAAGAATGTTGATAGAAGAATTAAGCTAGGAATGCATAGAAAGTGACAAAGATTCACTTATAAACTGAGATAGGAATATAGGATGAAGCTGCGGACCTGGAATTAGCAGTAAAATGTTGATACAGCACTGTCCTGCAAATTTGAGCAAAAGTTGTCGGGACGATGGCACCCGGCATGCACACGGTCCTCCGAAAAATCCGCGAAACGAAGGGGGATCTGTTCGTCTCTGCACAAGGATTCCAGATCTTCAATTTCAGCCGCGTACCTGCAACCTACACACAGAAAAGCAAAGACAATTGGGGGGTTAGGGATTGGGGGTTTGCCTTTAGGTCAAACCCCAGTTTTGGAATTAACCAAGAAATGAGAAATTGTTGTAAATGTAATGTAAAACAAGTACTAATACCTTGTTGTAAGGATGTTTGTATCCTTATGTGCGAAGGTATAGATGTTGTTGTTTGTTGTATGTTGTATGTTGTATGTAGCATGTAGTAAGTGATCTCCTCTTCAATGGTTGAATCCTTGTCTTGAATGCAACACTTAGCCTTGAATGGAGACTTAGAATGATCAATTGCTTGAAAGAATGCTTGAATGCTTGAATGCTTGAGTATAGTTTCCACGCTTTTTCCATCATATCGAATGAAAGAGGAAAATGCCATTTATATACTTGCCAATTAGGGTTAATAGACTGATTTTCCCGACCTTAGGCCGACCAGGAAAGATAATTTTCCAATTTGCAAACAAAAAGGCCCGAAGTCCCATAGGAGACCGGGCCCAAAATAGGGCCAGGGACCAGGGCGCTGGGCGCCATGGTCCTGGGGGACCAGGGTGCTGGGCGCCATGGTCTTGGGGGACCAGGGTGCTGGGCGCCATGGTCCTGGGGGACCAGGGCGCTGGGCGCCCTAGTCCTGAAGGACCAGGGCGCTGGGCACTCTGGTCCCACCTCAAGGGACAGCAGGGTGCAAAGGAGGATCAGGCCAGGGTGCAAGAAAATGCAGTTTTTGGTGTCGTGAGCAAGTTTCGGGGTCTCCATTCAGGTTCAGTGTTGCGTCACCATCGTGAAGACCCAAATGCGATCGAAATTGCAAGTGTCACAATTTTAGGACACTACAGCAAGAAGGAGAGATTTTGTGGGTAATCACCCACTCTCCATTTTTGGAGACTAGGCATTTTGAAAAGTTTGGTTTTTTTGGATTCAAAATTTTTTTGGCTAAGTGTGGAAGGAAGATTTGTGGATTTGGGCTACTCATCCTCAAACTAGTTCTAGCACACCTTTGGACAGATTGAAGGTTGGTTCATCTCTTTGTTTTTACGTCACATGTTTATGTTGAAAAGATTGCTTGTATGTAGAGGTTGTTTTCTTGTATTTTCCTTTGTGAAAATTATTTTGTGTTCTTTCTTTTATTTCTTGTACGCATTTTTTTCTCTGTTTCGGGAGTAACCAAGGGCTTCTACTCTTGGGAGAGTAGGATGGTCTTGCGGGTGGTAAAATTTTGACAGCCCTCGAGTGAGAGACTCTCATTATGAGAGCAAACTCAAGGGGTGTATATGTGACCCTTGCTGCATGACCTAGTTTGTGCATTTGGGAGTCATAAGGGGAGAAAGTATGGCATGAATGCCTTGGGGGGGCATAAGGAATGTGGGTTTAATGAACTTATGATATATCTTTGTTTTGCCATGAGTTGGCTTGTGAACTACTATTCTTGCAGTCTCCTTAGGTTATTTATTCCACTACCACCCATGTGAAAATCATCACATTTTGTGATGAAGTGTAGTCTTGGTTGGGAAAGTGTTGTTGTGTTTGTTTTCCCTTGCTTGATGTGTTTGCATGTGTGTAACCTGTCTAGGGCTTGGTTCTCCAAGTTCGGGGGTGGCTTCTAGTAAGCCTAGGCTGGGAGGTGAGCACTCCATGGTCATAGCCTATGAATTATTTGCAGGTTGTTTGGAAGAAAAGAAAAGGACAAGTAGAAGTTGTTGGATTTATTTGTTAGTAGAAAAAGATTTGAGAATGGAATATTTAATATTTTAAGTTGCAGCAATGTAAAGGGAAACTATATGTTGTATCTATTTTGAAAGGAAATGTATCTATTTTATTTAAAGTCCTCATTTAATATAAATGAGGGACTAGTTTGGGTATCTCACCCTCTTGTAATGATGACTATATTGCATTCTAAAAAATGCCTTAAATAAATGCATTATTTCTGTTAAATTAGTATTGCATAAATGAAATATTTATGTTGAGCTTTAGCTATGAAATGTTCTTAAAATATTAATGGTTGTATGCATCTTACTTTAGAAATCTAAAAGTTCATTTTACCCATTTAAGCATATGATTTATTGGAAAATAATGAAATAGGGAAGCTTGCATGTTAGTGAAAGAAAGCTTAATCATCTAGTCCTAACCATTTATTCTCCAATACAAAACATGGTTTAAAGAATTTACATGCATATTTCTAAGGTTAAATTCAAATGATTCTAGATTAATATAGCTGTTGTTTAAGTTTATTTAATTCTGTCATTTACTTATTTGCAGAAATTAAAATCTAAAGTTAACTAGTCTATCTAATTTAAATAAAAACATATTTATATAGTTGTTGTATAAATTTATTGAATTTTGTCAATTATTTATTTGCAGGACATAAATCTAAGGTGATATAGTTTATCTCAGATTTTAGCAACAAGGTATTTAAAATAAAATAAAAATACATTGATTTAAAATTGAATATTTTATTCAATCTGTAAAAAAAATAAAAATAAAAGTTCAAACAGAAATAATATATTGCCTAGTAGAGTTAGCCCTAAATTTAATATGCATCCAAAATAAATAAATAAATATATATATATATATATATATATATATATATATATATATATATTTATTTATTTTTAAAATATATTTATATCTATATTTAAATAAATGTATTTTTTTACTTTTTAAAACCCAAAAAAAAAATGAGAAAAGAATCCTTAAATTTTAAATTTTTTTTAAAATAAAAAAATAAAAATAAAAAATAACTTTGGGGGGGAAAGCCGAAGGGCTGAACCACTGTGTGGACACTCAGTGTTCAACGCACGACCTCCATTGTGTGGACACACAGTGGTTGGCCCACAGCCGCCACTATGTGGACACACAGTGGTGTCGCGACCTCCACTGTGTGGACACACAGTGGGTGGCACCCGACATCGCTGCCTCTCCCTCCCCTTCTTCAAGAGCCCCTGGCCGCTGCCATTAGCAACCTCCGCCATGCCTTCAGCTCCTCCCTACAATCAAAAGAAAATTCATGGAACCCTAACCCAATTGGGGTTAGGTGAATTTAAAAATATAAAAGGAATAAAAGAGGGGTTAAGGTAAAATCATTTATTTATAGTTTTTTTTAAATTGTAGGGTTCCTATTAGGTTTAATGTTTATGAAACTCTAAAATAAAATATGAGATATATATATATATATATATATATATATATATATATATATATATATATATATATATATATATATATATATATATATATATATATATATATACATTAAACCATATATATATGTGTATTAGTTATATATATATATATATATATATATATATATATATATATATATATATATAACTAATACACACACACACACACACACAATATTGTTGTATATATATATGAACATATACAATATTGTTGTATTTATTGTTTTACGTTCATATTATATGTGCTTATAAAACATATAGGCATATGGATATAGGAATATGAGTTTTATAATTATATTTCTTTGGAAATAAATTCTTATTTTTAAATTCTAAAAATGATTTTTGGTAAAGAATTTTTTTTACTATAAGGGAATTATATAGTCCACCTAAATTGAGACTATTCCCGATTAAATTTTATAGGTCAATTTACATCAGGGATTTAATTGACCCTTTTAGTTGAATTAGATTAAACCCATTTTAATTATTGTTGAAATAATATATAGGAATTAATAATCTAAGTGCTAGGACTAATTTATTTACTTCTTAAAAGCAATTAATGATTATTGGAGATTAATATCATCCTTGTCAATTAATTTAGAGATTTTTGGATTTAATTTAATCTATTGATTTAAATTGATGAGGTAATAAAAAATTATTTTAGTATTCCGCATTTAATTTAAATATTATTTTGCTTACTTGAGTTAGTGGTTAGAGCTAACCCAAACCTAGTTAAGACGAACTTGTTAGTGCGTTTTGTATTAGCAAATTTAATGTTATTAGGTTGTTATTTTTTTTAAAATTATCCCGTTTGTGCCCAAAAGTTTGGGCATGACAAAATGTTTATTACAATTACTATTCTAAACATCTGAAATTGACTTCCTTACTGCTCACATGCAATTGTGCACCTTTGTATTTACTTGACACACCATATAATTCTTCTCATATCACTTATACAGTCCTCCAAAATATCTCATCCTTTATATATCATCCACACAAAAAGATACAACAATTAGGTTGGCCTAATTACATGTAATGTGTAGAGTTTAAATAGTTGGCCCCAAATACTTTCTCCAAAGAAATGAGGAAGGAAAACAAAATGTGTGAAGCATCACACTATGTTAGCACACCTTCCTATTTACCCCAAATCATGACCTTCAAATTTGCATGCTACCACATAGACTAAAAACACTCAAATCGACTTCAGAAGATAGAATTGATAATGCAATCTAGTAAAACATACTCAAAATGTGATGCATATCTCCACAACACCTATAGATGCAAAAAATAGCATCACCTGACACTAATAGTACTATATCAAAGAACCACAACATCAAAAACATTAGAAGGCAGAGGAATATAAAGTAATCCTACAAATAGGTACATTGTTACTGCAAGATTAACACTCAGACTGACACCAAATCAACTAAAAAACAAATAGAAACATGAGGACCTAGATATAACATTATTTTGCATCCATTGACATCATACTACAACTACAAGAAAATATGAATCAATGAGGCACAATACAAACCAAAATACTGAACCCTTTCTAATAGATTGTTCACCAAAATAGTCACAGCCAAAATTTGTTGTGGGTATTTGAATGCATCTTCCATGCTTTAGAATAGCTATAATTTGACTGGGCATACCATATATAGTCATCATCATCAATCTCCATACGTCAATGTGAACAAATGAGTAGATGCTTGATGCAACACCACAGATCACATACTTTTGAACATTGGTTGACATCAATGACAACACAAAATCCTATTTGCAACAATATTCCCCTTTTTCATTGATGGCAAGACTTGTGCAGCCTCCAAAATATCATTATATCCTTTCCCCTTTGACAAAAAATACAAAGTGTGTCTCTGCAACAATGTAAAAACTCAATCTACAACACTTTTCATCTCAAAATAAATCCCCCTATCAACTCCCCCTTAGGGTATGAACAAAACTAAAAACCAAAATTGCACTCCAACAATCTTTTTCTTAACTGCATATGTCTATATAAGGAAACCAAATTTCTTACCAACAAAAACCAAGCAACTTGCATAGTCAGGGGCATGATGCCCTTTTAAACGAACTTGAGTTGAGCCCAAGTTGTCTTTCAGCCATCTCCTGTAGAGACCAAAGAGTTGCATTGACTTTTTATTTTCAAAGGAAGATCCTTTGCCTCTTTGTTGTTATCCAAAATCTTCATTGCAAATTGATCTATCTCTTGAGAATATTCAAGGAGTATCACCATGTTGGTGAGTTTCAAGTCTAAAACATCTCTTAGATGACCAAATTTCTTCTTGATTTTTTTCCATCTTGTCCATACTTGATGCAGTCAAGGTAGTGAGATCCAATGAAGGAAATCCTCACCTTGCAGCCTAAACATAGAACACCTTGCAAGATACCGGTAACAGGTAACACAACACCAGATAAAGCATAAAGAGAAACCAATAACACAACCAAAATACATAACAGGTGAACAGTATGAATAATTATTATAATAGTTTAAGGAATTACATATGCCACATGCTGGACCGCAGCCCAGGATTACAAACAATTCTTACAACACAAATCTAAGATCCATGGATCATCTTATCTATTAGTTAGATGAGAGGGGGCGTGAATCGGATAAACTCACAATCCTATATTCTAATCAGATTCAACCTCGGTAGCACTTACTTGATATGAAACTATGATTGTAAATCATTCAAACTCATAAATAGATAAACTTGAAACATCAAAACACATTTAACACCAGATTGAACGTGGAAACCTAAATAGGTAAAAACCACTGTGGGATTTTGGACCCACAAGAAAATATACTCTTCTAGAGTATGCTCGGTTAAAATCAAATCTTGTTAAAGATTACATACACATTGCTAGATGTGACCCGGTTAAGGGATTTCCCTCAAATCTATTAGGATCTTGCACTTTGTTAGAAGTGACCTTTGCAAAAGATTTCAAAAACTCATTCAGAATGTTACCTTCCTAGAGGATTTACAAATATGACTATTAGGTCCACTCAGTTAAGAGATTTCCTGTCACTTACAAAAATAAATAATAGTAATGAAATATATCTATAACTTCACATCTGAAATGCTAAAGCAGATTCTATGTGCTCAAGATAATCTTGTCATAAGACTTATCTTTCTCCTTGCTGGGCTTCTCACTCTGTTCTTCAAATAGATTTTCAATCTTTTGTACTCGGTTATCACCTCTGTAGCATCAATGTGCTTCCATTTGCCCACATACTTTGTTCTTTAGCTTTTCCTTATTTATAAGCAATTCCTAACCACTTAATCTCCTTAATCACATTCCCATGATTAATCTTAGCCATCAATTCTTCAAACTTGACTAGGATCATTGTATCCTTCGAACTGAAAAATGTTTTATCTTGCCTTGAAGCTTGTATTCCTTCCTTGGTACTTGTGCTCTGTTATAACTGTTCAATCTGTGCTATAGATCTAACTCTTGAATTTTCATTATCGTAGATCCTTAACAAACTTCTTGCATGACACTCCAGTCTTCTATAAATCTCCAACTCATTGGCATACTTCATTTAATAATGTATTCACTCATTTAATGCATTCTATTATTTCTCAGTTGATACTCGGTTAATACTGAACTTTACTCGGTAGATATTCTCGTCTCAGTTGCTTCTGCTCAGTGACTGATAAACTTGGAGTTTACCAACTATCTCCTTGCTCGGTTAAATAGAATAGTGTCAAACCTTTACTCATTTTGTTACATGAAATCTTTTCTCCTTCTTGTTCAGTCTTCGAATACACATATATAGGATATCAAAACAATCAAAACATCATAATCTCATCACTGTCTAACTCGGTAATAGTTTTCCATTGAATAACTTATTACTTCCCTTTATTTTCACATTCTTTGTGTGTCACTTACCGACATCTTTAAACTCATCAAAACATACTCTTTAAGATATGGCAACATCATACTGAATCAGAAAATCAATTGCTTGACATCAATGACAAAATAATAATATTAAGACAGTAATCATCCTTTAACAATAATCTCCAACAACCTTCTCAATATCCTCATACCAACAAACTTACTGAAATGCCAACAATCTCCCTCTAATGCCAACAATCTCTCCCTTTGGCATTGATGGCAATACCAACTTGATTTATTCCAATTGATTTGAACTATTGTTAATCTTCTCCTATTATCTTCTCCATCTATCATTAGTCTTCTCCCCCTTTGACAACAATGCGAAAAATAAGACTAATCTATGATTACTTCTCCTATGAAGTAATTTGCCTACTGTTAATGTATCTCGGTTAGAGCATCTTGACTTTATTCCCTATTTCCTACACAACTTTATACAACATTTTAAAGTGTGTAAATCAACATCAACTCACAAATAGTATTTTGTAGAGTCATAGAATTGATGCTTTCACCGAATGCTATCAGTAAGTACTAGATAGGGGTAGGACCCCTAACTTACTTCTGAGATACTCAAAAGTGTCCCTTGGCAGTGGCTTTATGAAGATGTCTGCTATTTGTTCCTTTGTGCTAACATATTCTAGAACAACATTCTTTTCTTTAACTTCTTCTCTAAGATAATGATACTTTATAGAGATATGCTTTGTCTTAGAGTGCATTACCGGATTCTTTGAAATGTTAATAGCACTTGTATTATCACATAATATAGTTACTGGCTCGGTAACTGTCTCATTCATACCTTCCAATAGTTTTTTGATCCATCCTATATTGGTACAATTCAATGCTGCAGCAACATATTCAGCTTCAGTTGTTGACTATGAAATGCATCCTTATTTCTTGCTAAGCCAACTTACTAGTCTTTTTCCCAAAAAGAAAGCTCCGCGGCTTGCGCTTTTCCTATCATCAATATTTTCTACCCAATCATCCTCAATATAGACTTTTAAGTCAAAATCATTCCTCTTTTCATATAGTAAACCATAATCTTTAGTGTCTCTCAAATATTTGAAAATTCTCTTGACTATTGTCATATGGGTTTCTTTGGGATCTGCTGAGAATCTTGCAGCTATACCTACTGCATGTGCTATATCAAGCTTGATGTGAACTACATATTACAACTTTCCAATCATAGATCTAAAGTGCCTCATCAACAGATACAGATTCATCATTATTTGATAGTTTACAATTAGTAGTCATAGGAGTACTTACAGGTTTAGAATCCTCCATTCCAAATTTCTTCAAGATTTCCTTTATATACTTGGATTAAGTAATTAAAATCCCATTTTTCATTTGCAGTATTTGTAAACCTATAAAATACTTTATTTCACCGATTAATGACATCTCAAATTCTTTTCACATTTCATTTCCAAAGTCCTTACATAAAGAATCATTGCCACAAAAAATAATATCATCAACAAATATGGCTGAAATCAGTATTCCATTATCCTCATCATTCTTCATATACATGTTGTTGTTTTCACTAGTCCTCATAAATCCATCCCGATTACGTAAAAGTGCAATCTTTCATACCATGCTCTAGGTGCTTGCTTTAGACCATATAAAGCTTTGTTCAACTTACATACTTGATCTTTATTCTTCTCTTCAATAAATCCTTCAGGTTGTTCAATATAAAATTCTTCTTCTAGTATACCATTCAAAAATGCAGATTTAACATCCATTTGATATACCTTGAAATTTTGTAAGAAGCATATGCCAACAATGTTCTCACTCCCTCAAGTCTTGACACAGGTGCAAAAGTCTCACCATAGTCTATTCCTTCTTCTTGAGCATAACCTTTGCAAACTAGTCTTGCTTTATTCGGAATGACCTCACCTTTTTCATTTAGCTTGTTTTTGAAAATCCTTTTTGTACCGATTACATTTTTCTCTTTTGGTCTTGGGACCAATGTCCATGTTTCATTTTTCTTGATTTGTTCAATCTCTTTTGTCATAGCATTCACCCAATCTTCATTGCTTAATGCCTCTTTTACTATCTGCGGTTCAAATTTGGATATCAGACATGTGTTGTGTCTCAGTTTGTTCCTTGTCATCATTGGATCATCCTTATCTCCTATAATTTGACTTCATGCATGATTTCTTCTGACATATTTTGCTAATATAGGCTCGGTAGGCTCTGTATGATCTTCTTCATCACTCGGTAACTGAGTAATTTCTTCATTGGCTTGCTCGGTAAGACTTCTCAGTTGAACATATACAAACTCTTCATAATCTTTTGGTTCTTTGGAATTTCCTTCATCATTCCTTTCTGCAAATTCATCAATTTTCACATTTGCACTTTCCACAATTTTGTTAGGTGATTTGATCAGACATTTAAATGCTTTACTCCTAGAGGAATAACCAAGAAATGTTCCTTCCTTGCTTTTCTGATCAAATTTTCCATTTTTGTCATCTTTGTGAACATAACATCTACTTCCAAATTTTTTAAAATAACTTACATTTGGTTTCTTGTCATACCAGATTTCATAAGGTGTCTTCATAGTTCCTTTCTTTAGTTGTACTCGGTTCAGGGTGTAAACTGCAGTGCTTATTGCTTCTCTCCAAAATGTTTGAGGTACTCTCTTTTCTATCATCAAAGTTCTAACACAATCTACATTTTTCATTAGCTTGTTTCTGAAAATCCTTTTTGTACCGATTACATTTTTCTCTTTTGGTCTTGGGACCAATGTCCATGTTTCATTTTTCTTGATTTGTTCAATCTCTTTTGTCATAGCATTCACCCAATCTTCATTTCTTAATGCCTCTTTTACTATCCGCGGTTCAAATTTGGATATCAGACATGTGTTGTGTCTCATTTTGTTCCTTGTCATCATTGGATCATCCTTATCTCCTATAATCTGACTTCATGCATGATTTCTTCTGACATATTTTGCTAATATAGGCTCGGTAGGCTCTATATGATCTTCTTCATCACTCGGTAACTGAGTAATTTTTTCATTGGCTTGCTCGGTAAGACTTCTCAGTTGAACATATACAAACTCTTCATAATCTTTTGGTTCTTTGGAATTTCCTTCATCATTCCTTTCTACAAATTCATCAATTTTCACATTTGCACTTTCCACAATTTTGTTAGATGATTTGATCAGACATTTAAATGCTTTACTCCTAGAGGAATAACCAAGAAATGTTCCTTCCTCACTTTTCTGATCAAATTTTCCATTTCTGTCATCTTTGTGAACATAACATCTACTTCCAATTTTTTTAAAATAACTTACATTTGGTTTCTTGTCATACCAGATTTCATAAGGTGTCTTCATAGTTCCTTTCTTTAGTTGTACTCGGTTCAGGGTGTAAACTGCAGTGCTTATTGCTTCTCTCCAAAATTTTTGAGGTACTCTCTTTTCTATCATCAAAGTTCTAGCACAATCTACATTTTTCATTAGCTTGTTTCTGAAAATCCTTTTTGTGCCAATTACATTTTTCTCTTTTGGTCTTGGGACCAATGTCCATGTTTCATTTTTCTTGATTTGTTCAATCTCTTTTGTCATAGCATTCACCCAATCTTCATTGCTTAATGCCTCTTTTACTATCCTCGGTTCAAATTCGGATATCAGACATGTGTTGTGTCTCAGTTTGTTCCTTGCCATCACTGGATCATCCTTATCTCCTATAATCTGACTTCATGCATGATTTTTTCTAACATATTTTGCTAATATAGGTTCAGTAGGCTCTATATGATCTTCTTCATCACTCGGTAACTGAGTAATTTCTTCATTGGCTTGCTTGGTAAGACTTCTCGGTTGAACATATACAAACTCTTCATAATCTTTTGATTCTTTGGAATTTCCTTCATCATTCCTTTTTGCAAATTCATCAATTTTCACATTTGCACTTTCCACAATTTTGTTAGATGATTTGATCAGACATTTAAATGCTTTACTCCTAGAGGAATAACCAAGAAATGTTCCTTCCTCACTTTTCTAGTCAAAGTTTCCATTTCTGTAATCTTTGTGAACATAACATCTATTTCCAAATATTTTAAACTAACTTACATTTGGTTTCTTGTCATACCAGATTTCATAAGGTGTCTTCATAGTTCCTTTCTTCAGTTGTACTCAGTTCAGGGTGTAAACTGCAGTGCTTATTGCTTCTCTCCAAAATGTTTGAGATACTCTCTTTTCTATCATCAAAGTTTGAGCACAATCTACAATTGATCTATTCCTTCTTTCAGCTATTCCATTTTGCTGTGGTGTTCTTGGTGCAGATACTTGTCTCTTTATACCATGATCATTCCAAAATAAGTTAAATTCATCAGAAATGAACTCTCCTCCTCTATCAGATCTAAGACATTTCATCTGTCTTCCTGTTTCTTTTTCAACTCTTGCCTTATACCATTTGAACATTTGAAAAGCTTTTGATTTCTCTTTTAGAAACATAACTGACATCATCCTTGAGTAATCATCCACAAATAATATGAAGTATTTATCACCATAATAACTTTAAACTTTCATAGGACCACAAAGATCAGTATGCACAATATCTAAAATTTCTTTAGAAGTATAAGAATTACTTGTAAAGCTTGATTTTGTCATCTTACCCATCTAGCATCCTCGACATATTGCATTCTCAAATTTTTCCAAGCTCGGTAGACCTCTTACATGGTGCTTCTTACTTATTTTGATCGGGTTATCAAAATTTACATGACAAAACCTTTTGTGCCATAACCAGGTATCTTCTATTTTTGCATACAGACAATTGTTCTGAGTTGAGTCAAGGTGAAATGTATTATCTTTTGTTTGAGTCCCGGTAGCAGCCAACTTTCCATGTTTGTCATGAACTTGACAATTCCTTTCTGAAATTCTATTCGGTATCCTGTATTGTTTAGTTGTGCTACACTCAGCAAATTGTATTTCAAACCTTCAACCTAATATACATCATCACATTTAGCATTGTCAAGAAGTGTGATAGATCCTTTACCTTTCATAGGACATGGTGCATCATTACCAAATCTTACATAACCTCCATCATAATCTTCTAATTTAACAAACTTGTGTTTATCACCTGTCATGTGATGTGAGCATCCACTATCTATGATCCAAGAATCATTATTATTTGTGTGATATTAAGACTTTTTCCTCATACCTTTCTTCATCTAATCCATCTTTGACAGCCACATATACAACTTCCTCTATCTTAGTCCCATCAGATTTATCATCATTAGATTCCTCATCAGCTACTAGGCATGTCTTTCTATCTCTCCTTCGGAAGTCTCGGTGTCCTCTATAATGGTTGTGTTTCTGTCTGTCATCTTGCTATTCTCTCTTTTCACTAGATTCTTTGTTAGGACAGTTAGAAGCCATATGTCCAATTTTATCACAGTTAAAACATTTTAAAGGTAACTTCCCTTTATACTTACCTTTGCCTCTTGATAACCTTCTGGCCAATAGTGCTTCAAACTCTTCTTGCTTTCTGATTTCCTCATATAGTTTGTGTACTTCCCTGTTTTTGTGAAATCTCTCATTTTCTCCACTATAATTTCCTTCAACATACTTATACATTCTATCATTGTAATCATTAGATTCACTGAGATGAAAAGAACTGAATGCAGATTCAACTGTGTTTACCGAACACCCACTGTTATCAAAATTACTTAACTCAAAAGCATGTAGCTTACCGATAGTAACATCCAAAAAGACTGGCATGTTTGGTACAGACCTTAATTCATTAATTGCAGAGACTCGAATGGCATAAGCAGGTAGAAGTGTTCTTAGCAACTTACTTGTTACATCCTTTTCTTCAATAGTTTCTCCCACTCCTTTGATTTGATTGACATTTTCCTTTAACCTTGTACTCTATTGGGTTATGTTCTCACCTTCATTCATTCTCATGGATTTAAGTTGTCCTCTCAGACTATCTACTTTTTCTCTTTGAACATGTTCATCTCCACCATACACAGATATAAGCTTATTTCGCATTGCTTTGGCATCATTACAACCTTCTAGATCATTAAACTCTGAGCCGGTCAATGCTGATGTTATTTCAATCATTGCTTGAATATATTCTTGCTTTGCCTTTATTTCTTCCAACATCATAGGGTTGGTGCTAGGTGCAATGTAATCATTCTCCAGATAATATGTTGCATATTCTCCAATTCCTGATAAGTGCAGCTTCATCCTTTTCTGCCATGTGGAGAAAATTGACTTATTCAGCTTTGGTGCATCCCTTTTATACATCTTCGGATCTTGCCTCAAGTTCCTTTAAACTTTTCTTTCGGAGTCCAAGCTCTGATACCAAATGTTAGTTAGATGAGAGGGAGGGGGGGGTGAATCAGATAAACTCACAATCCTATATTCTAATTAGATCCAACCTCGATAGCACTTACTTGATATGCAACTATGATTGTAAATCATTCAAACTCATAAACAAATAAACTTGAAACATCAAAACACATTTAACACCAGTTTTAACGTGGAAACCCAAATAGGGAAAAACCACTGTGGGATTTTGGACCCACAAGAAAATATACTCTTCTAGAGTATGCTCGGTTAAAAGAAAATCTTGTTAAAGATTACATACACATTGCTAGATGTGACCCAGTTAAGGGATTTCCCTCAGATCTATTAGGATCTTGCACTTTGTTAGAAGTGACCTTGTCAAAGGATTTCAAACACTCATTCAGAATGTTACCTTCCTAGAGGATTTACAAATAAGACTTTTAGGTCCACTCGGTTAAGAGATTTCCTGTCACTTACAAAAATAAATAATAGTAATGAAATATATCTGCAACTTCACATCTGAAATGCTAAAGCAGATTCTATGTGCTCAAGATAATCTTGTCATAAGACTTATCTTTCTCCTTGCTGGGCTTCTCACTCTATTCTTCAAATAGATTTTCAATCTTCTGTACTCGGTTATCACCTCTGTAGCATCACTATGCTTCCATTTGCCCACATACTTTGTTCTTCATTTTTTCCTTATTTATATGCAATTCCTAACTGCTTAATCTCCTTAGTCACATTTCCCATGATTAATCTTAGCCACCAGTTCTTCAAACTTGACTAGGTTCATTGTATCCTTCAAACTGAAAAATGTTTTATCTTGCCTTGAAACTTGTATTTCTTCCTTGGTACTTTGCTCTGTTATAACCATTTAATCTGTGTTGTAGATCTAACTCTTGAATTTTCATTGTCGTAGATCCTTAACAAACTTCTTGCACGACATTCCAATCTTCTATAAATCTCTAGCTCATTGGCATCCTTCATTTAATGATGTATTCACTCATTTAATGCATTATGTTACTACTCAGTTGATACTCAGTTAATACTGAACTTTACTCGGTAGATATTCTTGTCTTGGTTGCTTCTGCTCGGTGAGTGATAATCTTGGAGTTTACCGACTAGCTCCTTGCTTGGTTAAATAGAATAGTGTCAAACCTTTACTCATTCTGTTGCATGAAATATTTTCTCCTTCTTGTTTAGTCTTCGAATACACATATATAGGATATCAAAACAATCAAAACATCATAATATCATCACTGTCTAACTCGGTAATAGTTTCTCATTGAATAACTTATTACTTCCCTTTATTTTCACATTCTTTGTGTCTCACTTACCGACATCTTTAAACTCATCAAAAAATACTCTTTAAGATATGGCAACATCATACTGAATCAGAAAATCAATTGCTTGACATCAATGACAAAATAATAATATTAAGACAGCAATCATCCTTTATCAATAATCTCCAACAACCTTCTCAATATCTTCATACCAACAAACTTACTAAAATGCCAACTGTATGCGGGGAAAGTGGGTTGATGAAACTCAATATATGAAAATATTCTAAAAGACTTGTCCACACACACACATGGGACTTCTTGGTGCAAGTTATGGAGCTATGAAGGATAGCTCAACTTCCCAAGGGCGGTTCCATGGTTCTCTATCTCACAAGGTTCCTCAAGCCAATGTCTTTGCTCTCAGATCACTGAGCAAAGTGACTTAGGGATGACTAATGCAAGAATGAGGGATGCTTTAGTTTAATTCTAACATGAATGCATCCTATTTATGCATGTTTATGCAAAATGGATTAAACTAGATTATAAGATGTCAAAGTTAGTAGCAATACTATCCTAACATGATATACTAGTTAATGATTTAAGCTAATGATAGTAGAAATACTCTAAAATGCATATTAGATTAATTCCTATTGTAAAGAGAGGCTAAATGCAAGCTAAAATTGAGCATAAATGAGATACTAAAAGCTTGGATGATCAAACAGAGGGATGGAGAGCTCTATTTATAGTGAAAATAGGGCAATGGAAGGTCAAGATTGGAGGAGTTATCAAGGGTCAAGATTGAAAGTTATCAATCCCTTTTTACAATTTTCACCAATGAAATGGTGACAATTGTCAACATAAGATTGTTTGAGAGGAGAGGTAGGAAGCATTAAATGCTTGAGGGGACATGATGGTTACCTTAAAAGGTAAGGATTAGGATTAGATTAGGGTTTATCCAATGGATAAGGCTTTTACCCAAAGGATAAACTCTTGTGCAAGGGATTAAGGAATAACCATGGTCAAAGCATTAAAGGCTTGATGAGACCCTTGGGTTACATGAGGGTTAGGCTAGTCAAAAAGTCTCTAACCATGTAAGAGGGTTGAGTTACCCATTAATGGTTTGGAAGACTTTCAAGGTTAAGTTGTTGAAGACCTAAAGCCTTTAATGGTTTTCAAAGACTTTGAAGGTTTGAGAAGTGACTTCCCTTTGCTTAGGGATGTGACAATGATTAGGATAGTATTAGGCTAATTAGAAGGAGTTAGAAGAATCTAGAAGGGATTTAGGATGCAAGTGGATTTTGTAGGAGAATGCAAGTGGGAGGAATTTGGGGATTTTCAATTAAAATAAAATCATTTATTTCAATTAAATGGTGTAATTTGCATTTGGATAAATATTTAAATAAATATTAATTTATTTAAATGTGAATGTGAATTTTGGATTTAAATAAATCTTAATTTATTTACATGAGAAAAAGGAAGATAAAGCATTAAATGCTTGAAAACTTTGAGGGAAACCATTAAAGGCTTAAGAAGACTCTAGAAAGAAGCCATTAAGTTTGAAGACTTTAAATTTGAAGACTTTAAGTTTGAAGACTTTAAGGGAAACCATTAAAGGCTTAAGAAGACTCTAGAAGGAAGCCATTAAGTTTGAAGACTTTAAGGGAAACCATTAAAGGTTTCAAGTGGGTGAGGATAAATAGGATTTTAAATAAATAATTTTTATTTAAAATAGTTCTGCAACTTGCATTTGTAGGAAAATAGAAGTGGGTGGAGGATAAAGGATTAATTAAAATAAATTGCTTTATTTCAATTTGGTTGCAAGTTGGAGATTTAAATAAATTAGATTTATTTAATTGGGGTAAACTATTTAATTAAATGTAAATTTAATTAAAAGCAGAGAGAAGGGGTTTCATTAAATAAAATGATTTATTCAATTAAATGATATAAAGGGCTTAAGTGAATTTAAATAAATAAATTGAATAATTTATTTAATTAAATAGAAGAATGTGGTGATTTAATTAAATTAGATTTAACTAAAATAGAGGAATGAGAATAATATGAATATTAAATAATCATTTAGGAATATGGTCATTTTTATACGTCTACACCAACAATATCCCTCTAATGCCAACACTTCTCATCAATTTGGTCTCTAGTAATAGTTTGTTGGTTCAACACTGATCCAGACTTCAGTCTCTCGGGACTAGAATCTCACTGGTAACTACATATTCACTTTATCACTTCTTCCTAATATCTTTATCTTTAGTCATCTATCAAAATTACTCTCTAAACTTCCCTTTATACCATCCACAAGCATAACAACTCGATCAAGTCAGCCAAAGACCAACCAGTTCATGATGAAACGTATAAATGGTAACATGTTGGCTCAAATTACCAAGAACAACTTTGAATGCATAAAACATCACGCAATCCTCTGAGAACATCGAACAAAGCCAAAGAAACATTACTTAATGATATGCGAGTCACGGGAATCAACCACAACCTAAAATTCTCCCTTGCCACAAACTACAAGACCAACCGGTAAGAACATACCAACACCAGACCAATATCGGAATCAATATCACCAAAATCAAATCAAAATGCCATTAATCTCGAATATGTTAAATATAATGAACTCGATATGATAAATCCAAATCCACAATGCTAAGCTCTCAAACATGAAGAAATGTCACGATCTCCAAGAAACTCCTCTACTAACAACTCTAACCGGTTTGAATTACTCCGGTGCTCCTGCATCAGACTCTCGGAGTTAATTGAAAAGTGAGTCCCATCACTTGATCTAGTTCAAGATCTATCAATAGATACATGTAATTGCCTCAGGGGTTCGACAGTCTGACTACAGATTCTGGCTACCTCTCCTCAGCGATCTACCAGTCCACCTACAGCCTACCTTAGTCAATGATCCATTCAAGTCTCCACCCACTAACTGCCTCAATATCAAGCTCAAGGTTCAATGATCTACTTAGAAACCTTAAACTTCCTCACGTTCAGCAATCTGAACAAGTCTACAAGCTACCTCAACTTCTTTTCCAACCAATTGGTACACAATCAACACCCTCTCAAACAATAGGTTTGAAACCAGCTCTGATACCATTTGATGCAGTCAAGGTAGGGAGATCCAATGAAGGATATCCCCACCTTGCAGCCTAAACACAAAACACCTTGCAAGATTATTGGTATTATGGATGCGTTGCATTGGTCTTGTCATTGATGTCAACACTTATCAACACTTATCTTTTAGTTATGTTGAACCGGCACATTATGTTCACCAGCATGTTCGGTGACTTATGCCAAGTCACCAGTATTTGGTTCATCGGAAGGTTATATTGTTCACCGACACTAAGGATGGTCTGTTATCATCTAGAGATTACTTGGTTATGTCGAAGACATGGTTTGGATACTTTTTTTTGGTGTTATGGCTATTGGTCAAATCAAGTTGGCATATTTGTTGTTACCGACAAATTGGTCTAGGTTATGGACCGGCATGCATTATCTATTCCAGATTAGCACGACACATTATGGAGATGATTTATTGATTGGTTATTATTGTAAATGCATTGATCCGACATGATGCATCGCATCTTGATTCATTTGTAATTGATTTAATTGTAATATTCTTAGTGAGCTGACCTACACATTTGTTCTTAGGTTTTGGTATATATGTAAGATCTCATTTGTGAGATTATGGAGAACAAAAGGTACTATGGTATGGTAAGGTTGCGATATTCAGTATATGCGAATATAAGTAGAGCTACTCATGCAGACATCATTTGAAGATTCAAGGAAGGTTTGAAGGAGATAATCAGAGCTTAACTAGTACTGAATCTAGCATAAGAAGATGCTATTTTGAGGAGTACATTATCTAGGATTTAACCATCCTACTGTAGTCATTGCGACTCACATTTTAGCAGTGAGCTCTAGGCAGTTGGCCATTCTGCATGTGCAGACCCCATTTGTACACAAATACTATCTGCAGTAGTATCATCTAATTGTGGGTAAGGTTTCCCACCATGGTTTTTCCCTTTACAGGGTTTCCATGTACAAATATTTGTGTTATGTGTTGTGGATGTTTTTTCTCTTTCTGTTTCATGCATTAAGCTTCACCGGTATTGTTATTTACTATTAAACTGTCAACCGACAATAAGTTTGGTTTATCGGTATTATGCATAAAGTTTGATTAAGTTATATCTAGGTTGAAATTAATAGACAACTAATTCACCCCCCCTCTCAGTTTCCTCCATGTCCTAACATTTGGTATCAGAGCTAAGTCCTCTTTTTGCAGAAATTTAACAGCTTGAGGAGATTCTATGGCAACTAACTTTTTCAGGAAGGGCAATCCGAAACTTGATGGAACCAACTATGGTATATGAAAGATCAGAATGGAGACACACCTGAATTGCATTGGAAGAGACATATGGGATATTACAAAGAATGGCCATGTTGGTCCTACACAAAGTCAACCTAATCCACCAAACTTGAGTAAAGATCAGGAGAATGATTGCAAAGCAAGAGAAGCACTTTTGAGTGCATTGTCAGATCAGCAAATCATGGGATTATCAGACCGATCTATTGCTAAAGCTATTTGGGATAAATTGGAGACATTGAATGAAGGAGATACCACCATCAAAATTGCAAAACTAGAATGCTTCCAAGTCAGGTATCAAAATTTGAAAATGGAAGATGAAAGAATTACTGCTTTTATGGAAAGAGTTAATGAAATTTTTTTGGGTATACAATGTTGTGGAGGATCCTTAAGTGAAGAGGAGAATGTTTCTAAAGTTTTAATAGAATTTCTACTAGCATACAAAATGAAAGTAACTGCTCTTAATGAATTAAGAACAATGCCTAATACATCAGTATCTAGAGATACTTTGATTGGAAAACTTTCAGCATTTGAACTTGAGGAATTTGGTCCTATTGCTACAATTAAGACAGATTTAGCCTTCAAAGCATCATCATCTGCAACATCATCATCATCATCTAAGAAATTTGATTGGAAAGCACTTTATGCAAAAGAACTTGAAGATATAAGAAGGGAAAATGAAGAATTGGAAGAACTTGAAGCACTATTTGCAAGGAAAATGCCTAAAGGTCTAGTTGGAAGTAAGTATGAAGCTAAAGCGCCATTTAAATGTTTTAACTGCAATAAAATTGGTCATATGAAATCTAGGTGTCTTGATAGACATGCAAGATTGAGAGAAGAAGATAAAAGAACATATAAGCCTAACCCTGAATATCAGAGATATAGATTTAAGAAGAATAAAGACAAATCATGTTACTATGTTGATGAAGGAGTTACTAATGATTCTGATGAGGAACTGACAAACAATGGATGGGCTTTTGTTGCAATAACAGAAGATCAACCGACACCTACTGTACAACTGGTAGAGCAGGCCCTGGCAGCTAGAATTGAAGAAAAAGATGAATGGATCATTGATTCCAGATGTTCACATCATATGACTGGTGATAAAAGTAAATTTTTATCTTTTCAGGAATACAATGGAGGTCTAGTAAGATTTAGGGATGATAAAGCTTGTTTGATCAGAGGAAAAGGCACCATATCTTTTGATGGTAAGCACATGTCATGCCCAAAATTTAGGGCAAAAACAGAACGAATTTTTTTTTAAAAAGGACATACTAATTTAATTAACAAGTTCACTCACATGACAAGCGTTTAAGAAATTTCCATAATTTTATTCGAGCTAGTTCTGAGACGAACCAAGCATCGATAGTTTGTTAAATACTATTTGTGGAAAACTAACTGGTTTAATTTTATCTCCACAAGATACCTAGTCATTAGGTTTATTAAATCAATCACGCTAAAGAAATAGGAGAGGAAAAATTAATTTAATCTCCAATATGACTATATAGTCTAATCAATCATTTTTAAATTTCTCTTTATTACTTACTTCAAATTATAACCAGAATTTTATATATATATATATTTATATATATATATTTATATAAATTTATAATCATAGTTAAAAGGGTGAAAATATTCCAATATATATATATATATTTATATTTTTTTTTTAAAAAGATTTACATGCAACAATTTTAAATTAATATAACAAAGGAAAAGCATTAAGTTAATTCAGAAACATATATATATATATATATATATATATATATATATATATATATATATATATAAGTGTTTGTTAATCAACACTAACTAAAAATGCAATTTAGAAATACATTTTAAGAGATACAATATACTTCTCTAGAATAAAAAGATTCATTGATTTTTCCTCTAATAAAATATTACATAAAACATCTTTTTTTCCTTAAAATACTTAAGATCTTTCAGCATAAATAAACTCCTATTTTGCCACAAGTAAAATATAGATAAAATTTAAACGAAATCTATTCTTTTTTTTTTCCATAATACAAAGAGGCTTTTGCATGCAACTCAAAATAACTTTTCTTTTACTAAAAACCAGAAGTAGAAATAAAACAAGCTTTTTTTTTTTTTTTTTACAACTCTAAGATATTCTACCAATTTACAGGCTGTTTCTTTGTATAGCCACAACAATAAAACTTCAAGTCTATTTTCAAGAATTACAACTTGCTTCTCTTTTCTATGAATGAGGCATACTTCTATAACAATTTAAACAAATATCTGCAACTGAATTTAAGTATCTTCAATAATAATTTTCTGTGTATTTTTCATGATTCCTATTCTCTTTTCTCCTGACTTTCCTGCATAATAGAAAACACAAATATGACCACGGGGTGCTCACCTCCCAGCCTAGGCTAACTGGTAGCCACCCCCGAGCTCGGAGAACCAATTCCTAGACGGGTAACAAATAGGCAAACACATAGAAAGCAAATGCATACAGATTTTCCAAACACATTCCCAACTTGGCTTTCACAGCACCACACTTTGGTGATGAACATTTTCAAAGGGTGGTAGTGGACCAATACCCTGAGGAGAACTACAAGTATGAAATAAACAAGAAGTCACCTCATGGCACAATAATAATATCAAGAATCTCAACCCCTTATCCCTTATGCCCCCCAAAGGCATTCTAGCCTTATATCCCTCCTTATGACCCCCATTGCACAAACAGGCCATGCAGCAAGGGTCACACAAAGATCCCTTGTGATCGCTCTCAAAGAGAGTCTCTCACTCGAGGGTTTGTCACTGCTACCACCCTCAAGATCCTCTTCTCTCCCAAGAGTAAGAGGTCTTGAGAAAACTCCCAAAACACAAACAAATCATAATGCAAAAATACCAAAAGATTTTCTAACATAAATTTTCAAGAACACAGATTTCTTACACCAACAAACTTCCAGACATAAACAAGAAGAAGACATTAAAAGAATAACTGAAACCAACCTTAATCTGCCCAAAGGTATTATGATATTTGATGAAGAGCTGCCCAATCCACAAATCTTTTTCCTTCTACCCTTAACCAATTTTTCTATTCCATAACATTATTTTCTTTTCAAATTTTTTTCTGTCTCCAAAAATGGAGAGTGGGTGATTACCCTCAAAATCTCAAAATCTTGCTTAAGAAGCTCACTCTTTGAGTTCTCACAAGTTCTAAAAACCAAAAAGGAAAAGAAAGCAAAAATGCAAAAAGACTCTCATTCCAAAAGGAAAAATCTTGATTAGATTTAACTTCTAATTTTCAATTTTCGCTCAACTCAAAAAAGCCAATTTTTAAAGCGTTAAAAAGATCATTATAAAGTAGAAACTTGCCTAAAATTACCCCTAACCCCTAGGTATACCTTATGGGCTTTAGGAAACCCTATTAAACTACCCCTAGGTGTTCATTTAACCCATTTTAAACCCCTCTGAAGTTTATTTTCGGGTCAAACATAAGTTGACCACCCCAAATATTATATTCCCAAAGTATTTATGACAACACATTATTTTATTTAAGAAGAACTATAATTAAACACTTTCCCACCAAGAGACAAAATAAAACATTTAAATTTAAATCCACACATGTGTCAAGTGACACAAATAAAACACTTTTACAAAAATAAAACATGAAATTGTCTCTTGTGGTTTTTACACAATAATTTTAAATAACACTTAACACTCATGCAGCATATACTGTTATGAATAAAATACAACACAAACGGGGTGTTGCCTCTCCAAATAGACAAACCCTGGCTTACGAGCATACATAAGTCTAGGTTTGATTCTTCGTAATTTCCATGGTCACATGGTAAATTTCCTGCGCATCTCAATTTACACATTAGTACTTCCAAATATCCATATATAATACAATTCAATAATATAACAATGCACATCATTATTGCATACAATTTTCATCTGCACAGATTTAATACATCTTTAATCAAGCAAATTCACATAAGCAATTTCATCCCAATTCACATAAACTAAACATACATCATAGTTCTATATTCAGAGTAAAGTCCTGCAAATTCAATAATGACATCTATCATTGCAATATCATCTTATCTAACAATCATGTAGTGTTCTATCACAAAAGCATATAAGTAAAATCATCAAATCATAGCAATGTTATCCCAAATCCTGAAATCATATAAGTTCTAAGTCTCAAAAAGAATCAAAATAAAGTATCCATAATAGTCTAAATATAAAATCCACTGAATGTCAGACTGAGTCGAGGTGAGGCCTCATAGCACAATACTGACAACGTTTATTATGTTGAAGGTTTGAAGCATAATATTTTGAGTGTTGGTCAATTAGTTGAAAAGGGATTTTAGTTACAATTCAAGAATGGTAAATGCAAAATCTTGAACAGAACTGGTTTGGAGATTGCAACCGGTAATCAGACTAGAGGTAATATCTTTCATTTGAATAATAATGAGAAGACATGCTTGATTGCACATATTTATGAAAGTTGGTTATGGAATAAGAGACTTTGTCATGTAAATTTTTATTGCATTGTAAAGATCAGTACAACTAAGGAAGTAAGGGATTTACCTAAGATTGTAAAACCTCATAATCCGGTATGTAAGGAATGTTAGTTTGGAAAGAAAGTTAGAACAACTTTTAAGAGTATTCCAGAGAAATCCAATAATGTTCTTTATTTAATTCATACTAACTTATGTGGTTCGACAAGAACTAGAAGTCTATAGGGAGATAGATATTTTATGCTAATCATTGATGATTATTCTAGAATGTGTTGGGTTACTTTTCTCAGGGAGAAATCAGAAGCTTTTGGAAAATTCAAACTATTCAAGGCAATGGTAGAGAATGAAACTGGTAAGAAAATCAAATGTTTAAGATCAGATCAAGGAGGTGAATTCACATCTAAGGAATTTAATATATTATGTGAAGTGAATGTAATTAAAAGACAGCTATCAGCACCTCGGACACCCCAGCAAAATGGAGTTGTGGAAAGGAAGAACATAACTATTATGGATGTAGCTAGAAGCATGATATCAGAAGAAAATATACCTCATGTATTGGAGAGAAGCAGTAAATACAGTGGCTTACACTTTCAACAGAGTTCACATCAAAGGTGAAATCGGTAAGACCCCTCATGAACTATGGTTTGGTAATACTCCTACTCTTAAATATTTTAGAATATTTGGAAGCAAATGTTATATTAGGAGAGATGAGTATGTTGGTAAATTTGATCCTAGAAGTGATGAAGGAATATTTCTTGGTTATTCATCTAAGAGCAAGGCATATAGATGTTTTAATAAAATATTATAGAAAATCATTGAGAGTGCAAATGTGAAGATAGATGAATAGTTTAGAGGTAATTCAAGGTCTATAGAATTTGAACTGACAGTTGAGATGATCATTAATGAACCTACACTGAGTGCACCAGTGCAAAATGTGGATCCAGTCACACCGGCATCATCTGAGAATTCCATAGTGACTGAAGAACTGCAACAAGTGAATAAACCTAGGTATGTAAGACTAAATCACTGTGAAAGTCAGATAATTGGGAATAAGTATCAAGGTGTAATGACAAGAGGAAGACTAGAAAATGAAGAGGTATGTCTAATTTCTCAAATTGAACCAGCATCTATTTTTGAGGCATGTGAAGATAAACATTGGATTAAAGCTATGGAAGATGAATTGGAACAAATTGAAAAGAATAACACATGGACATTGGTTCCCCGGCCTAAAGACAAAAATGTAATTGGAACTAAATGGGTATTCAAAAATAAACTTAATGAAGATGGTAACATAATCAGAAACAAAGCAAAATTAGTGTGTAAGGGATATTCATAGAAAGAGGGAATTTATTATAATGAAACCTTTGCACTGGTAGCTAGAATTGAGGCAGTCAGACTATTTCTTGCATTAGCAGCTTATAAGAACTATAAATTATATCAAATGGATGTTAAATGTGCATTTCTGAATGGTGATCTTGAAGAGGAAGTTTACATTAAGCAGCCTAATGGATTTTCTTTGACAAATGACAAAGATATGGTTTGCAGATTAAGGAAAGCTTTATATGGATTAAAGAAAGCTCCCAGAGATTGGTATGCTAGATTGGACAAATATCTTTTGAAGCTTGGTTACACTAAAGGTAATGCTGACAACAATTTATATTTCAAAGTGACTAATGATGACATCTTGGTTATTGAATTTTTTGTTGATGATATCATTTTTGGAGGAGAAGATGGATTGTGTAAGGATTTTGCTAATAAGATGCAGGAAGAATTTGACATGTCTATGATTGGGGAGATAAAATTATTTTAGGGACTGGAGATTTCATAGGCTGATAAAGGTATATTCATATGTCAAACAAAGTACTTGAAGAAACTACTGAAGAAATTTGGTATGGAAAACTCTAAACCGGTAAGTACTCCTATGACCACAACTGATAAATTGGCATTGACGGATGAGTTAGCCCCTGTTAATCCAACAAGGTATCAATCTATGATTGGAGGTTTACTGTATTTGACATAAACAAGACCTGATATTTAGTATGTATTATTTCAAGATTTTAGAGTAATCCTAAAGAAAATCATGAATCAACAGTGAAAAGGATTTTCTGATATCTACAAGGCACAACAAATCTTGGCTTATGGTATCCTAAAGATGAAAATTTTGATTTATGTGCATACACCAATGCAAATTGGGCACTAGATGTAGATGACAGAAAGAGCACCATTGGCAGAGCATTCTTTCTTGGTAGCAGATTGATTTCATGGTTGAGCAAGAAACAGAGTTGTACATCATTATCAACAGCAGAATCAGAATATGTTGTAGCAGCAACTAATTGTACTCAAGTATTATGGATTAAGAAAATGTTGAAGGAAATAAAGGTAACATGCAAAGAGCCTATAATCATTTACTCTGATAATTCAACAGCAATTGATATATCTAAGAATCTAGTATTTCACTCTAAAACTAAATATGTTTCTATCAAATATAATTTTCTGAAAGAGAATGTTGAAGCAAAGGAAGTGAAATTGGTTTATGTGAATACTAAAGAGCAAATTACAGATATCTTTACAAAACCCTTGCCTAAAGAAGCCTTTGAATATCTCAGAGAGAAGCTTGGGGTAATACCCTCACTGATAGAGACTTAGATAGTTGGAGATTGGCATCAGACCGGCAAAAATTAACAGAGAAACCTTTTTCTAGCTTTGATAGAGGAGAACTACTTCTCAGGGGGAGTAGTTGGTATTTGTAGTTAACTCTATGAACTGGTTGTATCTGGTATTTGTATTGCTTTGGCATTTGATTTCAAAGGGGGAGAGATATCTATGGAAAAACTTTGTATTTAGGAATCATTATCTTAGGGGGAGAGATATTTTGTATTTTGATTTCTGGTAATTGATCTCTTCGAGAGATTGTTGGTTTTTGGTTTTTGGCATTTTGACTTTGGCACTTAAGATGTTTTTCCATCTTGTGTTGCCATCAATGCCAAAGGGAGAGATTGTTGGTATTATGGATGTGTTGCATTGGTTTTGTCATTGGTGTCAACACTTATCAACACTTATCTTTTGGTTATGTTGAACCGACACATTATGTTCACCGGCATGTTCAGTGACCTATGCACAGTCACTGGTACTTGGTTCACCAACAGGTTATATTGTTCACTGGCACTGAGGATGGTCTATTATCATCTAGAGATTACTTGGTTATGTCAAAGACATCGTTTGGATACTTTTTTTTGGTGTTATGGCTATTGGTCTAATCAAGTTGGCATATTTATTGTTACCGGCAAATTGGGCTAGGTTACGGATTGACATGCGTTATCTATTCCAAATCAGCACGACACATTATGGAGATGATTTATTGATTGGTTATTATTGTAAATGCATTGAGCCGACATGATGCATCACATCTTGATTCATTTGTAATTGATTTAATTGTAATATTCTTAGTGAGTCGACCTACACATTTGGTCTTAGGTTCTGGTATATATGTAAGATCTCATTTGTGAGATTATGGAGAACATAAGGTATTATGGTATGGTAAGGTTCTGATATTCGATATATGTAAATATAAGGAGAGCTACTCATGCAGACATCATTTGAAGATTCAAGGAAGGTTTGAAGGAGATAATCATAGCTTAACCGGTACTGAATCCAGCATAAGAAGATCCTATTTTGAGCAGTACATTATCTAGGATTTAACCATCCTACTATAGTCATTGCGACTCCCATTTTAGTAGTGAGCTCTAGGTAGTTGGCCTTTCTGCATATGTAGACCCCATTTATACACACATACTATCTGCAGTAGTATCATTTGATTGTGGGTAAGGTTTCCCACCATGGTTTTTCCCCTTACAGGGTTTCCATGTACAAATATTTGTGTTATGTGTTGTGGACGTTGTTTCTCTTTCTGTTTCATGTATTAAGCTTCACCGGTATTGTTTTTTACTATTAAACTGTTAACCGACATTAATTTTGGTTTACCAGTATTATACATCAAGTTTGATTAAGTTATATCTGGGTTGAAATTAATAGACAACTTGTTCACCCCCCCTCTCAGTTGCCTCCCGGTCCTAACAAAGATACTGGTAACTAGTAACACAACACCAAATAAAACATAAAGAGCATTTGGTAACACAACCAAAATACATAACCAATAAATAGTTGAACAATTCTTATAACAATTTAATGAATTACATATGCCACATGCTGGACTGCAGTCTAGGATTACAAACAATGCTTACAACACAAATCTAAGATCCGCATACCATCTTCTCATCAATTCGACCTCCAGTAACAGTATGTCGGTTCAACACCGATCCAAACTTCAATCCTACAGGACTAAAATCTCACAGGTAATTGCATATTTGCTCGATCACTTCTTCCTACTATCTTTGTCCTCTGTCTTCTATCAAAATTAATCTCTAAACTTCCCTTTATACCATCCACAAAAATAACAACTCGATCAAGTCGGCTAAAGACCAACCAATTCATGATGAAACGTATAAACGGTAACATGTCAGTTCAAATTACCAAGAGCAACTTTCAATGCATAAAACATCACAGGTCCTCTGGGAACAGCGGACAAAGCTAAAGAAACATTACTAAATGATCTGCAAGTCAAGAGAATCAACCGCAACACAAAATTCTCCCCCGCCACACACTGCAAGACTAACCGGTAAGAACGTACCAACATCGGACCAATACCAAAATTGATATCTCACCATAATCAAATCCAAATGCCATGAATCTCTAATATGTTAAAGACAACAAACTCAAGATGATAAATTCAAATCCACAACGCTAAACACTCAAACATGAAGAAATGCAATGATCTTCAAGAAACTCCACTGCTAACATCTCTAACCGGTTTGAACTACTCCAGTGCTCCTACATCAGACTCTCAGGGTTAATTGAAAAGTGAGTCCCATCACTTGATTTGGTTGGATGATCTATTAGTAGATACTTGCAACCACATCAGGGGTTTGGTAGTCTAACTATAGATTCCGGTTGTCTCCTTAGAAATCTACTAGTCCACCTATAGCCTGCCTCAGTCGGCGATATGTTCAAGTCTCCACCCACTAATTACCTCAAGCTCAAGCTCTAGGTTTGGCGGTCTACCTGTAAACCTTACACTACCTCACATTCGGCAATATGAACAAGTCTACAAGTTGCCTCAACTTCTTTTCCAACCAACCAGTACACAATCAACACCCTCTCCAACAACAGGTTTGAAACCAGCTCTGATACCATTTGATGGAGTCAAGGTAGGGAGATCCAATGAATGACATCCCCACCTTGCATCATAAACACAAAATACATTGCAAAATATCGATAACCAGTAACACAACACCATATAAATAATAAAGAGTAACAGGTAACACAACCAAAATACATAATCGATAAATAGTATGAACAATTCTTATAATAGTTTAATGAATTACATATGCCACATGTTGGACCGCAACCCAAAATTACAAATAATGCTTACAACACAAATCTAAGATCATCAGATCATCTTCTCATCGATTTGGCCTCTGGTAATAGTCTATTAGTTCAAACCTGATCCAGACTTTAGTCCTTCTGAACTTGATGTAGGAGCATTGCAAGTTCATGGCAATATTACATCAACCCAAAAAAAAAAATTTCTTTCTGTTTTGCTTTCTTTTTGCAATTTCAACATTTCTTTCTGTGTGTATCGGATTTGGCTCACTAGATCCTCTGGAGTTGGATTTTTCTTGAAGACTAGACCACCTACCTTATTGCTACCGGTTTCTATGAAAGATTCTTGTTACCGGTTGCCTAGACCTATTTGCATTTGTGATCTATCGGATCTCTTTCGTAGCTTTCAGAGCCTTGAGCATTGATTTTGATGATCATTGGTGTGCGGCTGACCTTTTCCCATGATTTACATTTCATCCTTTGGACTTTCTAGAAGGATTTCTTTGGTGAAGGCCGACCTTGTTGGTTTTACACATTAGGTCTTGTTCTTCGGATTTTAATCCATTTTTGGGCCGACCGGATCCCCTTGGATCATATATATCATTGCAATTGTGTATTAGAATTCAACAAGTAGTTAGAATGAGAATAGAAGATAGATCTGAGGATTTGAGGTCTTGGTTGTGACCTATTTTGTGCTTTGATAATGTTTTAGCAGGCCTTTGAGACAATTTTTTGTAACCTGGTTGTTATCGATTGGTTGTAATAAGTTTTCATGTCATAATTAAATTAATTATGCATTGCCTTCATCATATCCTTATGTTTACTCTTGTTGACTAGTTCAGACTGATCTCTTCAAGGTTTCTCCTTGCAAGTGACTGCACCAGGTGGTATCAGAGCACGGTCTTGTTCCAGTTGTCCTAAAAATTTTGTTGTAGGGTGGCAGACTGTGGATCCAACCTGTAGTTGCAGAGGACTGGCAAAAGATGACGTGAAGAGGAACTAGGAATGGCGGAGCACATGGGAATAGAGACCCTACTATGGTGGAAATGTTACGAGGAATAGAAGCTAGGTTGGAAGCCATGGAGACAACCCAAAGAAGAGGCTGACATATTGAAGATATAAGTAAAGATGAAGGAGAAGAAGCCTTGACAAAACAAGCAAACCCACCAGTGGTTGATCCAGATGAAAAGAGGTTTTTGAGGGTTTTGAGTAGGGCTACTACTAAACCCCATTTTACCCCACCGAAATATGATGGAAAGTTGGATGTTGATGAATTGATGGATTGGATCTCGGAGATGGAAAAGTATTTTTATTTTCAAAACACTATAGAAGAAAGGAAGGTGAAATATGCATGTTCCTAGTTGAAAGGTCATGCATCTCTTTGGTGGAAGCATTTGTAGGTTGATAGATAGAGAAGAGGTAAAGAGAAAACAAACTTGGGATCAAACAATTGCTAAGTTGAAATCAAAGTTTATACTGATTGATTATCAAATGGATATGTTTGGGAAATTGTAGAACTTGAGACCTAAGGAATCTAGTGTGAAGGAGTACACCGAAGCATTTTACAAGTTGAATATCAGATCCAAACATGTTGATGATGAAGTTGAACAAGTTACAAGATATTTGAATGGATTGTGGATGTCTATATAGGATGAACTCAATTTGATCAAATTGCAGAGTGTTGAAGAGGCTTACCAGTACACCCTGAAGGCTGAAGAAAAGTTAAACAAGAGACATGAGCAGAGGCAGAGAGGTAGAGGTGGAAGGTTTACCAGAGGTAGATTTCAAGGAGGAATAGGATATAATGGAGGAAGAGGTACTGGTATAGATTAGAACAAGGACATGGAAGTAAGCAAAGAAGGTAATTCATACCAAAAAGATGATAGAAATTTCTATTGGAGGAGATAACCAAATGGCTACTGGAATGAAAATTTTGGTAGACAAGACAAGAAGACATTTAGAGGTACTTGCTATAAGTTTGGAGGAGAAGTGAATTGTTCATTTGAGTGTAAGAAGATAGATAATATTGGAAGAAAACCCCACTAGATCAGCTAACAAACTGGAAGATGGAGAACTATTGATGTTGGGGAGAGTTTTGTGTCATACCAAAGAAGATGAAGAGCCCTTGCAGAGGAGAAATTTGTTTAAGGCTAGATGTAAGGTATCTAGTAAGTGTTGTAAAGTTGTTATTGATAGTGGTAGTTTGGATAATCTTGTTTCAGAGGAGATGGTGAATAAGTTGAATTTGGAAATATTGAAACACCCTAATCCTTGTCAGATAAATGGATTTAGGATGAACATAAGTTGTTAGTAAGTGAGCAATGTTTGGTGAAATTGAAAATTGGGAATTATCATTATGAATTTTTGTGTGATATTATGCCTATGGATATGTGTCACCTTTTGTTGGGTAGACCTTGGTAGTTTGATAGATAGGCAATACATGATGGGAGGAAAAACATATACATCATTGTGGAAAATGAAATGAACCAAACCTTGTTACCTTTGGAGGAGCCTTTGAAGAGTGAAGTATGTACGAATGCTAGGATTTGTTTGGTGGATGGAAGGAAGTTCCTGGATGGAATGAGACATGAGAATGTGTATTTTTCCTTGGTTCCTAAGAAGACTGAGAGACCGGAACCGAAAGGAATTACTAACAAAATATGAAGACATCATTTTAGATAATGTGCCTGATGGATTACCACTGGTAAGAAGTATCGATCATTGCATGGATTTAATTCCCGGAGATAGTTTGCCTAACAGAGCTGCACATCAATTGACACCAGCAGAGAATGAAGAGTTAAATAGACAAGTGCAGGAACTGTTGAAGAAAGGTTTGATCAGAGAAAGTTTGAGCCCTTATGCAGTACTAGCAGTGTTATCACCTAAGAAGAATGGAGAATGGAGGATGTGTACCGATTCAAGAGAAAGAAACAAGATCACAATGAAATATTGGTTTCCTTTGCCTAAGATGGATGACATAATGGATTGTTTGAGTGGAGCCAAATACTTTATAAAGATAGATTTGAAGAGTGGATATCATTAGATTAGGATCAAAGAAGGAGATGAGTGGAAGACAACATTCAAGACAAATGAAGGACTATATGAATGGTTGGTGATGTCAAGATTCCCATAGATACTGAAAGGGGGGGTTGAATTAGTATCTAATTGGTAAAAATATTTTCTTAACTTAAAACATGTAAAGCATATTAATACTGTGTACTGGTAAACAAGAAATAATGCAATAAACAGAGATAATAGCAACCACATGAGAAACACACCATAACACAGTAGTTTAACGAGTAAACCTGGTGTGGAAAAAACCTTGGTGGGATTTGTAACCAACAATATTCACTTACTGGCCAATAAGAGTGTTAGGGTTTCAAGCAGATCCGAAGCAAATATGAACTAACAGTTATATGCAGATTCAAATACAAAAGATAAAGGAATAAAATAGGACACAAATAACACAGAGATTTAACGTGGTTCACCCAGAATGGGTTACATCCACCATACACAGCTGTCCAATCTTTCTTATTATCTAGCAAAAATAGTACATCAACCTTACAATGCCTTAAGCATCCCAGCCACTTATAACATGCATTTTTAGGGCAACAAACAAAGTCGGCCTTTTTAAGGTTTTATTACAATGTCGATTTTCATCAATAAACCCCGGCAAGGATACGTGCTGAGTGTACAGTACTTTGCTGATCAATCACCACATTTCAATAATCTCCCACTTGGAGACTAATCAGGCTCCACACCAAACAATTTCCCACTTGGAGACTGAAACTACACGACACCACTGTACATGCAACATCTGCTAGATAATACACTAGGACTCGACTGGTATACATTCCACAATTATCAATCAAGAAGACCAACAGAAACTGATGAAGAAATCAGCTTCTCTTGTGGAACTGCCTTCGTGAACATATCGGCAGGATTCTTACTTGTGTGAATCTTCTCAAGCCGTAACTGACCCTCCTCCAAAACAGTCCGGATGAAGTGGCACCTCAGCTGAATGTGCTTTGTCCTTGAATGAAAAGTAGAGTTCTTCGCAAGATGAATGGCACTCTGGCTATCAGTATACAATGGGTGATCCTCCTGTGTCTGACCCAATTCCTCTAGAAAACATTGTAACCAAATCATCTCCTTGCTGGCTTCTGTAGCAGCAACATACTCGGCTTCAATGGTTGAAATTACAACAACCTTTTGCAGCCTAGAAATCCAACTAACTGCAGTTCCCCCTATAGTAAAAACATACCCTGTAGTACTCCTCCATGAATCAATATCACCCACCAAATCAGAGTCAACAAATCCACTCAGAGCAGCATTAGATCCTTTGAAACATAATGCCTTTGTAGTAGTTCCTTTCAAATACCGAAGAATCCATTTCACAGCATTCCAATGTTCCATACCCAGATTACTCATAAACCTGCTCACAACTCCCACTGCATGTGCAATATCTGGCCTTGTGCATACCATTGTATACATCAAACTGCCAATAGCTGATGAATACGGGATGTTAGACATTTTATTAACCTTTTCCTGTACCTTTGGGCACATCTCCTTAGTCAATTTGAAATGACTAGCCAAAGGTGTACTAACTGATTTTGCATCCTGCATGTTAAATCTTTTCAACACCTTCTTTATATACTCACTTTGGGACAAATTCAAGGTTCTATTTTTCCTGTCCCGTGTAATCCTCATACCAAGAATTTGCTTAGCTACACCCAAATCCTTCATAGCAAATGACCTGGCTAATTTCTGTTTAAGATCATTTATATGTTGCATATTAGACCCAGCAACAAGCATGTCATCAACATAAAGCAACAGGATAATATAACTATCATTATCAAATCTCTTAAAATATACACAATGATTAGAATGACATCTTTGATAACCATGTTCAACCATGAAACTATCAAATTTTAAATACCATTGTTGGGGTGCTTGCTTTAGGCCATACAGACTTTTCTTCAACCTGCACACCAAGTTCTCCCTACCTTTGACCTCATATCCCTGTGGTTGCAACATGAAAATTTCCTCCTTCAAATCTCCATGGAGAAAAGTTGTTTTGACATCTAATTGTTCAAGATGTAAATCATCTGCAGCCACAAGACTAAGTACAGTTCTAATTGAAGTCATTTTTACAACTGGAGAAAATATTTCATCATAATCTATACCCTTTTTCTATGCAAAACCTTTTACCACAAGTCTGGCCTTATATCTTTTCTGACCTCCTTCCTCCTCCTTCAACCGATAAACCCATTTGTTAGGCAAGGCTCTTTTTTTTGCAGGTAAAGCAACTAAGTCCCAAGTCTTATTTTTCATTAAGGAGTCCATCTCCTCTTTCATGCCTAGCTCCCACTGTTGTTTGGCATCTACCTGCATTGCTTCTTCATATTCTTCTGGTTCACCAGAATCAGTTAATAATATAGAATACAAAGAAGGAGAAAATCTTTCAGGGGGTCTACTTGACCTTGTAGAATGTCTAACACTTGCAGGAGTTTGTGGAACATTCTGTTGTTGCTGAGCATCAGGTACCTGTGGCATTTCATTTTCAGGAATCTCATCCAACATTCTGTTGTTGCTGAGCATCAGGTACCTGTGGCATTTCATTTTCAGGAATCTCATCCAACACCACATATTCTTGCTTGTCTTGTTCATGCTTCTTTTCCTGCATCTGTTCTTTATACATAACCTTCTCATTGAATATAACATTTCTACTTCTAGTTATTTTCTTATTTTCAAAATCCCATAACCGATAGCCATATTCATCTATCCCATATCCAATGAAGGTACATTTCTGAGATTTAGCATCAAGCTTGGTTCTATTTTCTTTATCAATATGGACAAAAGCTTCACAACCAAAGGTTTTCAGAAAAGAATAATTTACCTTTTTACCAGTCCATGCCTCCTCTAGAATACCATCATCCAAAGGGGTTGAAGGTCCTCTATTTATCAAATAGACAACAGTATGTACAACATCTGCCCAAAAATATAAGGGCAATCCAACATGCAATCTCATGCTCCTTGAGCGTTCCATGATAGTCCTATTCATTCTCTCTGACACACCATTTTCCTGTGGAGTTCCTGGAACTGTCTTCTGCTTTCTAATCCCATTTAAGGAGCAGTAATCTTCAAATGCCTTGCTGCAATACTCACATCCATTATCTGATCTGAGACACTTCAACCTTTTTCCTATCTCATTCTCAACCAAAGCTTTCCATTTCTTAAAAGTTTCAAAAACATCTGATTTTTTCTTTAAGAAATATACCCATGTTTTTATAGTTGAGTCATCAATAAAAATAACATAATAACAAGAGCCACCAAGAGATGATACTTGAGCCGGTCCCCATACATCTGAATGCACAAGCTCTAACTTCTCACTCTTCTTCTCTTTCCCAACCTTGAGAAATCTGACTCTTTTCTGTTTGCCATAAACACAGTTTTCACAAAACTCTAAATCAATCTTCTTTAGTCCTGGCAATAGATTTTTGGAGTGAAGGATTTTTATTCCTTTCTCACTCATGTGCCCAAGCCTATGGTGCCACATTATCGAATCTGTTCTTGCCACATCTATTGTTGTTGTCCCTACAGTAACTTTATTTGTAGCAGCTAAGGTAGAGTAAGTGTTACCAGTACACAAATATAATGTGCCTACCTTCGCACCTTTAGCTACTACTAATGATCCTTTACTGACCTTCTAGATACTGTCTGAGAAGGTAACTATGCAACCTTCACTACCTAGTTGCCCTGCAGAAATTAAATTTCTTCTTAAGTTAGGAACATGTCTTACCTCCTGCAAAAACCAGTCATTACCATTCTGCAACTTGATCTTTATATTTCCTTTTCCAACAATTTGACAGGACTCATCATCACCCAAATATACCTGTCCAAAATCACCTTGAACATAATCTAGAAAATATTTTCTATGGGGTGTAGCATGAGATGAAGCCCCAGAATCTATTACCTAGGAATCATTAACATTATCCAAACATAATATTAAAGCATCTTGTAAAGTATTGCTTGCAATATTAGCTTCCTTACTGTCATTTTCATTTTTGTCTCCTTCTTTGTTTTTCCGAGACCAATAATCTTTCTTTAAATGACCAGGCTTTCCATAGTACCAACAATATTTCTTTCCTCTAGATTGAGAGCATCCTTTCTTTGACTTCCCTCGTGACTTCTCATTCCAAGGGCCTTTTCCTCTTTCCTTTGATCTTCCTCTGTTCTCCATATTCAAAACACTACCCGATGATGTTGGAGTCTCACCTGTGCTTTTCCTTTGCATTTCCTCGCTTAAGATAACACTAACAATATCATCAAATACCAAAGTATTTTTACTAGAGACAGAGTTACTTACAACCATAACCAAGCTATTCCAGCTTTATGGCAAAGAACATAAAATCAAGAGAGCCCTAACCTCTTCTACAAAGGTAATTTTTACCGAAGACAATTGACTGGTAATTGTATTAAATTCATTTAAGTGCTCCGCTACAAATCCTCCCTCACTCATTTTCAAATTAAACAAACGCTTCACAAGAAATACCTTATTCGAAGCCGAGGGTTTCTCATATAGCTTAGCCAATGTTGCCATCAAATCTACAGCCGTTTTTGCTTCTATTATATTGAAAGTTACAGACGGTGCAAGGCACAATCGAATGGATCCCAGTGCCTTTCTATCTAAAATGTCTCATTCTTCATCTGACATTGTGGTCGCTTTCTTTGCCTTTCCACTAATGGTCGCCACAAATCCTTTTGATACAAGTAATCCTCCATCTACATTTTCCATAATTGATAATTCTAGCTGTTAAACTTTTCGACCTTGAATTTGGAATCCTTCATTGCTCCCACTCAAATATGAAAGTCCTGCCAATTTACAGAAAACCTCTCTCTGATACCAATTGTTAGGGTTTCAAGCAGATCTGAAGCAAATATGAACTAATAGTTATATGCAAATTCAAATACAAAAGATAAAAGAATAAAATAGGACACAGATAACACAGAGATTTAACGTGGTTCACCCAGAATGGGTTACGTCCACCATACACAGCCATCCAATCTTTCTTATTATCCAGCAAAAATAGTACATCAACCTTACAATGCCTTAAGCATCCCAGCCGCTTATAACATGCATTTTTAGGGCAACAAACAAAGTCAGCCTTTTTAGGGTTTTATTAGAATGTCGATTTTCATCAACAAAAACGGCAAAAAAAATTTCTCAGGGGCTACCGCCCCCGAATCCCCGTAGCAGGCTTCGCCTGCTTTCGGGGCTACCGCCCCCAAACCCCCGTAGCGGGCTTCACCCGCTTTGAGGGCTGCCGCCCCCAAACCCCCGCTCAGGGCCCAACCCAGCCCCGAACCCCGACAAGGATACGTGCTGAGTGTACAGTACTTTGTTGATCAGTCGTCACATTTCAACATAAGAGAATATTACTGCTACAAGAGGGGCCTACACATGCAAGAAGGTCAAGTGCCTAGAGCTCACTACTCAATTACAAAATGGGAAGTCTCATTGATTTACAAAATGGATTATATAAATCTAATGTCTTGTACTGCCTCAAAATAGCATCTACTATGCCAGATCCAGTACCGGTTTATAGTTCTGCTTCATACATAAACCCTTAACCTATAATTCACATAATAGGTCTGTCTTATTTCGCCTAATTACATTCCTCCATGCTTACTTAGTTGTTCTACAATGATCTCTTATATATATGAATCATTTTACAACTTGACAAGTCGACTTACAATGATTTTACAATAATTAACAAAATAAATTACAAACAAAATTCCTGTCAGCTTCGGTGCTGGCATGCTTCCTTTCACTGCCGGTGTCGGTGGTCTATGTGTCTGTGTAGAGTCTGACCTTGTTTGTGCCGGTGGATTGCCTTGCCGGTGTCATGGGATTGTAAGGTTGCCATCAATGAGAAAACCTTCAATCACCTACAATGTCTCATTGGAGTGTGCATTTTCCAACAGTCTCCCCCTTTGGCATTGATGGAAGCACTCATGAGAAAAATTCAAAAGTGTATCCAAAAATTGAAGTCCAAAAAACTTTACCAAAATTGTGTGCCAAAAGAATGTGTACTCCACCTAATTTGATGAGTCTTTTGCTGATTATTTTTCTCATTCCACTACTCCCCCTTTGACATCAATGACAAAGGTTGTCAAAGTGTCAATAGAGTGTGGTTTCCTATTTTACCCTTGTAACCAGTTGGTTACAATCTGAAAAAGATCTGCCAAAACCAGATTGAGGCTCTCAAGAAATTTTTTACTATCTTTTATTTCAGCCTCTATCCTCTGAACTGTACCAATGAGGTGTTGCATTTGCTCTGCCGGTATTTTTCTTTCCTTAAGGAGGCAAGGTAGTCCAATTTTGGACTTAGTCTCCATTTAAGATCTTTAGCCTTACCTTTTATTCTTTCTTTTTCTCTTTCCAACTTTAATAGTTCTTCCTCAAAACTTGTTATCTTCTGCTCAAAAACTGATAATGAATCAGATGAATTAATGAAATTGTCAGCTAGTTTATTTATTTCTTCCTGTATCTTGCTGATCTTCTGGTCTATATCTACTGTCAAAAAGTTAGTCTTACATGTATCCTTGTACAAAGTTTTAAATTCCTTCAATGTACTACATAGTTCCCGTAGAAGTGTGTCAAATTTCCTTGTATGCTTTTTTATTTCTTCCTCAAAGAATTTGTGTTTTTCCTTCTCTAATCTCTTCTTGAATGCTTCCTCTTTTATTTGTTCAACTGCCATAGTGTTTTCAGTAATATACTTAGACAAAGTGTCAAGTTGACTCAAAGAATCCTTATTATCTACATTACATTTAGGTGTTATCATTTTCAAAATTGGAATGGTATCATCTATTGCCTTGTATGCTTGTGAGCTACAATTTGTTATCTTCTTAATGGAATCCAAAAGAACTTCTGTTACATTAGTTGATTTGAATCCTGCAGTTGAAGGGCCAACACACTGTATCCCACTGGTGGGAGAAATATCCTTGCTTGTGGTGACCTCTGGTAGGTTAGTTTGTGTTTCCATTTTTTTAAACAAAGGTTTGTTTTGCTCGACTGTTGTCGGTGGCACTGTCTCTATGTAAACTTGTTGCTGTGATGGAGCCTGTTGCTCTATTTGTTGATCTGTTTGTTGCTCTATGTTATCATCTGTTGGTTTACCTTTTGTGTTGTCTGTTACCGGTGCCTCACTAGCTATATCTATCTTTCCAGTTGTATCCTTATCTACCACAATGTTAACTTTTTGAGTATCAATGTCTACTATGTATAGTACCTCATAATTAGGATTTTTGTCTTCTTGTGGTATATCCATACTCTCACTAGCCGGTTGATTTTTAGTAGTAACTACCGGTGGAGTATCCAGAGGTGGTGGGGATATATTATCTATTATTTTTATGCTAGGTGGTCCACCAACCTTGCATTTTCCCTTATCCTTATCCTTCTAATATACTTTGATGGGTTTAGGATTTCTATACTCTTCTTGCTTTTCTTTCTCAACAAGGAATATGTCCCATGCATTTGCATTTTCCTCTACTACCTCATTCACTCTACCAACCATAAGTGTTATATGCTAGTGTGCAGTTGAGAATACTAACTGGTTAGCCTCTACAATCAAATCATCTATCTCCTTTAGTGAGTTGATAGGATAAACTGTAAGAAGTTTTTCAACTTTTAATTTCTTATCAAGCTCTACAACGGCTTTCCTTCTAGCTTCAAGTCTCTTAAACAGTTCTGCCGGTAATTCATCCACAACTTGCATTAGAAACTTCTTGTAAATGTCCAAGTGTAGAACTACACTATTTTCAACTTTTTCCTTGTCATCAACTGATAATGAATCATATAGTTTATTGATGTTCTTCAACTTTCCATCTTCTGTTATTTCATCTAGTAGTTTGTCAATTAGAGCAATGTTTTGTTGAGTCTTCTTTTTGGGTGTTAATTTCTTCTTCTTTGGAGTTATCTTTTTAGCCGGGGGCCTTACTACCTATTGTTTCTTTCTGGTTCTTCTAGGAGAAGGTGTAGATACCGGTGAAGGTTCTCTTTTCCTCACAACTCTTTTAAATGCAGTTGGCATATCACTTTCTAAAGAAGTTATTACCGGTGAAAGGTGAGTTTCTAGCTGTAGTGCTTCTAACTCATCTTCAGTGATACCGGTTTGTTTAAGTACATCTTCTTTGATAGCCTTTGCTTACCTAGATCCTCTTCTAACTGTTGCTTCTACCTTCTTTACCCTTTTCTTAGATTGAATTTGATTCTAAATAGTCTCAACACTGCCAAATACCTCTTCTTTAGGTTCTTTGGGTGCTTCCAGAAGGGCTTTTGCATATGTTTCAATTATGTGATCATCAGTTTCATAACCCATTTTAGTAACCCAAATGGTTCTTGGGATAACTGCCTCCATCCAAATCTCATCCTTCTTGATAACAAAGCATATTTCATCCTTATACTTATTTACAATTGCTTGTGATAATCTAACTCTAGAATTCATCCGGGCCTTCAGTGCCTAAAAGTACTCATTTATATTCTTTTCTCTGTTTTCACCCATGTTGTGTAGTAAATCAGATAGTTATTTGCCTACCAGTATATCAAAACCAAGATTTTTGTTACCAATACTGAGCACCTATTTTGTTATGTGCAACATTAAACAGACAAGTAGGTTTCCAAATCTAAAAGTCCCCTTTTTGTCTTTCTTAATCTTTCCAAGATTGTCAATAAGCTCATCTTTCAACATTCACACACATCTATTTTTGCATTATCATTGATCATATCATAAGCACTCTTTATGCATAGGCTAGAGACTGAATTTAATTTGTTTGCATGTGTGGTTTTGTAGCCTAGAATCATGCTAATGAATTTGACATTGATATCGGTTACATCATTCACTCTTAAAGATCTCTTATCAGATGTTGCTCCTGTTAGGTTAATCACTAGGTCATTTGAGACCTTCTTTGTCTTATCAGGTCTGTTACTGGTGGAAGGTAACCCTGTCATAGCTTTTATTGCCTCTCTAGTGATTTTGTGAACCGAATCCAACCAAAAGAATACACCATGTACCCTGCTCAATACTATCCTTATAACATCCTTAGGGAAATCCAGAATACTGAGAATTTCAGTGAATCCTAGGGTTTCAACTATTTTATGTTTAAGTTTCACATTACCGGAATCATCACAAATTACAGTCTTACACATGTTCTTGATTTCCTCATCACCTAATTCTTCTATGTGACAATGAATGTACATTCTAGGGTCTTTAGCAAAAACAACTCCTTTGGGAATTTGAGAAAATGCACCAACATTATCATCCTTCATAGCAATTTCGGGAACTAATTGAAATAAGGGTCTAGGGCACTTGATTACTTCAAATACAATAGAGTTTTCTATTAATTCAGGAACAAATGAAGAAGCCATGATTATAAATACCTTTATCTACCTTAGGAATGATTGCTTGCTGAATTGCTTTGCTTCTTTGCTCGAAAAGTCTTTGCTCAGGAGTTTTCACGCTCTTCGAATGTTTGAATGCTCAGTGAAATGAAAATGGAACCAAAAAATTGATTTATAATGTTAATCTTGCCAACCACCACATTTAATGCTTGTGGGTTAAGTAATCACTTAACTTATCTGTCGGTATAAAAGTAATTTCAACTTCTTACCATCAATCGAGGGAATAATAGCATGTTTCACATTTGATTGCCAAACCCTAAAACAAATTTTCTTCAATTAGATGAAGAGTCTCCTGTCGATGGAGTGTTACTCTGTTCTGCTGGTGGAGTGTTACTCTGTTCTACCGGTGGAGGAGTATTCCTATCAACATTCAGTTCTGATTTCCTGATCCATTGTTTTGAGAATTCCTGTTTAACTTCTTCAACCTTTTCTTTACCTTTCAAACTAGGACCTTTGTTATTTACCGGTGAGGACTTGCTTCTATAAAATATAGCAATATGTCCAATCTTGTTATAGGCATAACAAGTCACATTATTTTTCTGAATAGCTTTCCCATATCCTATGCCGGTATGTGTTCTGCATTGATTAGATAAGTGTCCAAATCTTCCACAAACATAACATCTCACATTCATTCTGCAATTTTCAGAATTATGACCAACTTGTTGCATTTTGAACATTGACCAGTGGGGGTATTGGTATTCTGATAATTTCTAGATCTACATTGATTTTCACTATGACCATACTTGTTACAGTTAAAGAATTTACCATTAAATTTATAAGCAATAGGTTGTCTTACCGATTTGCCATGATCTTGTGTGTTTGCAGTACCAGAGCTTTCTCCAACTTCAAAGCCAAGTCCACAAGTGTCACCATTAGGTTTCTGATTCTTCAACAAGTCACCAAGTTCTTCTAAGCTTTTCTTGAATTTTTCTTTGTGCGTATTTGCGGTATCCAGTTCTCTTTCTAATATTTATTTCTATCTCATAAGTTCATTTGAGTCATTCTGTGTATGCATCAGATCTATCTTCAACAAATCATTTTCATAGCTAAGTCTGGTGTTCTCATTTGCAACATCACTTAGTCTGCTAGTCAAATCTTCTTCATTCTTCTTTCTATCTTCAATTTCCTTATAAAATCTCATAGTCATATCCTGCATCTCATTCTTTGTTATCATGTTTTCTTGTTTCAGCTTGTTTATCAGGTCACTAAGAGTTTCCTTTTCATCATTCTCATTTTGCATCTTTTCGCAAAGTTCTCTTCTCTTGTTTCTTGCAATGGTAATATTTTCTTAAAGTGCTTGAATAATATCCTGTGCAGCCTTTAGATCATCTTCAAGTTTGATATTTTTTAACTTTTTTGTATCATAGTCTGAGAGAGTTGCTTCTAATTGCTTCATCAAGTTTTCTATCTCTACCCTTGTCAAGATCTTCCTCAAGCTGTTAGGCTTCTGAAAAAAAGAGGACTAAGCTCTGATACCAATTGTTAGGATTCCCACAAATACTGAGAGGGGCGGGTGAATCAGTATCTAACCGGTAAAAAAAATTTCTTAACTTAAAACATGTAAAGCATATTAATACTGTGTACCAGTAAACAAGAAATAATGCAATAAACAAAGATAACAACAACCACATGAGAAACACACCATAACACAGTAGTTTAACAAGGAAACCCAGTGTGGGAAAAAACTCAGTGGGATTTGTGACCCACAATATTCACTTACTAGCCAATAAGAGAATATTACTGCTACAAGAGGGGCCTGCACATGCAGGAAGGGCAAGTGCCTAGAGCTCATTGCTCAATTACAAAATGGGAAGTCTCGCTGACTTACAATATGGATTATATAAATCCAATGTCTTGTACTGCTTCAAAATAGCATCTACTATGCCAGATCCAGTACCGGTTTATAGTTCTGCTTCATACATAAATCCTTAACCTATAATTCACATAATAGGTCTGTCTTATTTTGCCTAATTACATTCCTCCTTTCTTACTTAATTGTTCTACAATGATCTCTTATATATATGAGTCATTTTACAACTTGCCAAGCCGGCTTACAATGATTTTACAATAATTAACAAAATAAATTACAAACAAAATTCCTGTCGGCTTCTGTGCCGGTATGCTTCCTTTCACTACGGTGTCGGTGGTCTACATGCTGATGTAGAGTCTGACCTTGTTTGTTTCGGTGGATTGCCTTGCCGGTGTTATAGGATTATAAGGTTGCCATCAATGACAAAACCTTCAATCACCTACAATGTCTCATTAGAGTGTGCATTTGCCAACAGGTGATGCCTTTTGGGTTAACTAATGTATTGAGTACTTTCATGAGGCTAATGAATGAGGTATTGAAGAAATACTTGGGTAAGTTTTTCATTGTGTACTTGGATGATATTGTGATTTTCAATAAGAAAAAAGAGGAGCATTTGTTGTATTTGAGAAAAGTTTTACAGAGGTTGAGAGAAGAGAAGTTGATAAATCTTAAGAAGTGTAGTTTCATGAAGGAAGAGTTAGTCTATTTGGGATTTGTGATATCTATTGATGGATTGAAGATGGACCCTGAGAAAATGAAAGCAATTGTTGAATGGCCTACACCAGAAAGCATTGGAGAGGTAAGATCATTTCATGGATTTGCGAGTTTCTACCAAAAATTTATCAAAAATTTTAGTTCAGTTTGTAACTCTATGACTAATACCATGAGGGGAGATAAGAAGGAATTCAAGTGGACCACTGGAGCAAACAAAACTTTTGAGTTATTGAAGAAGAAAGTGACTGAGCAACCTGTGTTGGCTTTACTGGATTTCAACAAAGTATTCCAAGTTGATTGTGATTCAAGTGGAACAACAATAGGAGCAGTCTCGAGTCAAGAAGTGAGAGCAATAGCTTTTTTTAGTGAGAAGTTGAATGATTCTAGGAGGAGATATTCAATTTATGATCAAGAATTCTATGCCATAATTCAAGCCTTGAATAAGTGGAGACATTACTTATGACTTGTTTTTTGATTTGCATTTCAGTAGTTTTATTTAAACATTTGATGGATACTTAGATGGTTTTTATGACTCTATTACTATCTTAGATGATATCATTGGTTCTAGTACTCTATGTGGACTTATGTTATTTGATATGACTCATTATGTTTGGAGATTCATGTGTTTGATGATGCTAGACATATTTTATGATTTATGACATTTGATGATTCTTGTGGATGTTGATATATAGAATCACCTTGATGGATGGATTTACTTGATCTATGGATTCTTATGTGATCATTACTTATGTGGATTACATGACTTATGATGATGATGATATGGTACTAACCCTATTCCATGTTTATGACTTTATGTGTTGGTTGATGACTTATTGCAAGACTGTCTTCGTGAGTAGGGATGATTTCATATCACTCATTGTGAGCATGATATGTTGCCATGATTCTCTATCACTTGTCTATTTATTATGATGTATGTGTATCATATATGTTGTGTTTAGTGTTGATGCAGGGTTGCAGGTACTAGACATCAACTCCACCTGGCTCCACACGTTTGAGCATGTCTTTATCCCAATGACAAGTTGACAGAGATGACATAGTTTTCCTCACACACTTTAGGTCTAAGTTGTGTACCTTGTCAATTGCGCGTCGGTGTAAGTTGTGATTAGAGTCTTTGAGTTGTATTCATGTCCTTTGGCCTATGATGTTTTGAGTTTACATTATCCCTAGTTGGAGTTGTATGATTATTTAATAATTTAATATTTATTTTGATTGATTAATGTTTACTGATTTAATTCGTTATTTGATTAATTTTTAATTGAGGTTAATTATTTATTTATTATTATTAATTGTTTAAATTTTTGTTATTTTAATTAAGTTTTAATTTTTTTATTAAAGGGATTTTATATTTATCTTATTTTATTTTATTTTATTTTAATAGTGTCTTTTGATTTCTTATTATTATTAATTATTTATGATTATTTATTTATCAATTGTTAATTAATTAATTAATATTATTTTACCTATGTATTGGTATTTTATTATTGATTGGATATTATTATTATTATTATTATTATTCATAGGGAATTATTTAATGTATGTGGTATTTTGATATATTGTTTTTGATAATAATGCAACCAAAACAAGGGGGCTGACCCAGAATACACAATAAGCCTCAGAGAGAGCATAACCAACACAAACACAGCTATTTTTAATAAATTAATTATGGGGTGAATAAGCTAGTTATTAATTATTTGTTTTTCTACCCCTTTTTGGTTAATTGATATAATCTACCTACCCTTATATTTGATTGGTTAGATTGGGAGCTAGGTAAATAAAAATATATTTAATAGATACCTTCTTCGAACTTTGGAAAGGTAGGTATAATCTATAGTATAACAGAATATTTTGATTGGTTGAGGTTTTATATGGTTTTGTTTTAATTTTTGAATTTATTCAGCTTCCTATATATTCACGGGGGTTGGATTTTTCAGAAATTCTTGGAGATTTTTCTTGAAAATATTTGCTTTGGATTTGGTTGCAAATTTTTTGGAGGATCTTGTTGGTTTTGGATTTCATCTTCCTTTTAGCTTCACGATTCTCTACACTTCACATTTATTTTCAGAAATATTATTTTTAAAATGTCTTAAAGATTGTTTGTTGGGGAAATGGGATATTTATTTTCATATTATTATCAATTATTGGATTGAATGAAATATTTGGGAATGATTTGTAATCATATTGGTGTTTTTATTTCTTGTATTGGCTGGAAAATAAGGATTTTAATGTATTTTTCTATGATTTAAGCCTTGTGATTGGTTATTTCTTTAGTATTTGTGTAGTGTGTTTCCTTGTATTGTCTAACATATTCATTTTTAGGTATTCTCAGTGTTTAGAGACCCCTTGTTAAGGTTTGCACCTGATTGGGTATCTCAGTGATGCTTTTTTGAGCTTAAGTTTATTGATTGAGATCCAAATCTTGTCATATTGTCTTTTTTAGGCTTGTAGTAACCCTATTCCACATTGGAGAATGTCCATTGTCATTTTGGGGCTGATTTTAGGCCCTGTGAAAGCCTCTTCCCACAATTGGGCAAGTGTAATTGTGCATATTTTCATTTTTTCCCAATTTGCAGACCTGATACAAAAGTGCCATTCTGGGCTGCAAAAGTGCCAAAATAAGAAACAATAGTGTCAAAACTCTTACAAAGGTGCCAAAGTAAGATCATGACATTTATAGGTTGGTTTTTGTCTTTTCAGATGGGTTTTCTTGCTACTCTTGGACTCCAGAGTCTAGGGTTTACTGTGTTGGAGGTTTTTGGGCACTGTCTCATGTTTTTGGGTCATGTTTGAATCCATTTTGTACTCCATTTAGTATTTTTCACTCATTTATTTTTCATTTACAAGTTGCTCCAACAAGATGTGTGCATACCTTGTTGTTGAGGATGTATTTGTGCAGCTCCAGTGAGAGGGGTTATGGTACCTAGATGTTGAGGACTTCTTGATATCAGTGGATTCTTTTTGTTTCCCTATTCATATGTTTGAATCATTTTTGAGGCCCTTTTTATGGATGAAATATGTTGTGTTGAGCTTATGGCATGATTTTTCCTTATGGTCATGTATGTAAGTGCATAAGGTATCTTCTTAATTCAGTTTTGTATCAAACTTGTGATGGCATTTTGGATGCATTTCATGTTCAGTTTTATGTTGTTGTAAGTTGTATCTTGTTGTGTTTCTACCCTATGGTCTTGGATCATGTTTTGGGAGAGTTGGCTCTTGCATGTGTTGGACCTTGGTTATTAGCACTATATCTCTAGGAAGGGGATCTAGACCTATGGAACCACATGAAGAGTTTATGGTTTAATTGCAAGTGATAACATAATAAATTATTGAATAATAGGATGGGTATCTAGGAATTCATCTAATCAAGATAAAGAATTTTTTGCTGTATGCCCCAATTGGACAGACCCGAGAGAGGGTTTTGGGATCCTAGATTGGGAAGATTGTTGGAGCGGTATACCCAATATCCCTTGAGTGACTCCAAGGTGGAGATGGATGCCACATGAGGTTAGCATGTGATGAAACACTATCCCACATGTGTATATTATCCATATTGCCTTGATTTATTTATTGTGCTTCTAGAGGTTGTTTGCGTTGATTTATCCCTGTGATGTATTTGATGTTGTGTTTTGTATGGAGTCTTGTTGTGTCATGTTGCATCTTATGGTTGTTAGGTGTCAGCTTAGGTCTTGAGTGTGAGTTGGAAACTTTGTCATAGCCTAGCATAGGGGGGTGTTTCCTATTTGGTTCCACATGGTCGGGTGGTTTGATGCCTTCTTCTATTGGGACATTCCTCTTATTGGTTAGCATGCATGGATTGGATTCTTGGATTCTTCATCATGTGATTACTCTTCGAGATGATTTCTACATTCTTGGTTAAGAAGACCTTGTATCATCATGATTTATGTTATAAAAGAGATCATGTAATATTATGTCATGTATTTGTAAAGGAAACAAATTCTCTTATGTTATGCATTTTCATAGGATGTAATTGAGAAGGAATATGATGTAATATTTAGGTGGTGATGTTCATAAGATTTAATCAATCCTTTATGTAATGATTGATCATAATGTTATGTGAAGGAAAGAAACAATATTTTGTATTTTCTTTGTATGAAGGAATTGTATGTGTGAGTTTATATGATAATTATTTGAAATGTGGTAGTTCTTTTTATACTCTATGATTAATTAATGGAACACTTCTAGTGGTATGAATTGGGTTGTTTAGCTAAATGATCTTGTTATCTTGAATTATGTAATGATGTATTATGGTTTCTCTGGTTGATTGTTTTAAGGAATGAACATGATGATAGGTTGCTATAGTGATGAATGTTAGAATGGTGATAGGAGCAATTCTTAAGTTGTTTCTTAAGAAATTTAAGAATGTGATAAGTGTTTAATTAATGGTATGTGATAGGAGTAAGTTTATGGGATAATGAAATTATGTAGTTGAATATAACGTGATTAGGTAAGTTATGGATTATATTATAATATATTTAGATGGTTATGTAATAAGTTGGTTTTATGTTAAGTAGTGATGTTGGAATACCCTAGGGAAGGATATGCATTGAATGATCTTATCATGGAGTTAAGTTATTGGGTAAATGATTATTTTGTTTGCATAGTATCGTTAATGTTTATATTTGCGTATTCATGTATATAGTTAATGATCCAATGTTGTTTAATGATAGTAAAGATGTGCTCTTGATGATTAGTGTTTAAGTTCTTATAAAGATTAATCTAAAGAAAGTAATTATCTCTTTTGTTAGTAGTTTATTTTTGGTTTATTTCTTTAGGGAATTTTGACAGGCATTACACTAACCCTAGCCATAATTCTAAGCCCTGACTCTAAAACCTAACTGATGCAGCCATAACTGGTAAAACCCTCAAAAGAGTCAATCGGCTTATGCAACAAGAGAGACACAATGAAAGCAGCAAGAAAACATTAAAAATTCACATAAATAGATCATAATAAAGCCTTAGAACTTCTGGCAATCATCATATTATCATCAAAGAACATCTGGTAATTAACCAGTTACATACAGGCTTCAAGCCATATACAATCCAACTAGGACTCTAAGAATCAATCAGATCACAATATGTGAATCTCAAAACCTTGTTCTTAGTTCTACCTCCTCTTCCCTTATAAATGATTACATGATATCATATTTATACCCACCAAAACACATCTGGGTTGGCCTCATAAGATTAGATTCACCAATGCAAGAAAATGAAACGTGTAATTAGGTCGGCCCTAAGATTTAGATAAATCTTTTCAGAAAATAAAAACCAAGTGATGTGGTTTAGCAGGAAGGTCAACCACACACCAAAGCATATTGGACAAGACCCAAGATGGATCCACATGCCAAGAAGCATGCCAGTAGAGAAGGAAAACCAACCGGTAAGCACAAGAACTGTCTTGGAACCCAAAAGCAGTCAACTAGAAGCAATAAATGATCGAAAAAGAACCCAAATGAATTGGAAATCTGGAATCAAGCACATGAAACCTTCTAGAAACCAAAAATAAGATCTACCATGAAGAAAAAACAACTACTGGTACATACCGATAAGAACACATAAAACTGCACAATGTTAGGTCCCAAAGACAACTGACAAGGGGATGGGTGAATCAGTTGTCTAATAAATTTAAACCAAAACTAACTTAGCCAAACTTAATGCTTAATACCGGTAGACGGTTTTATCAGTTAATTGCAATACCAGTAAAGATTAATGCATTAAACAGAAAGACAATGACATCCACAACACATAACATAGATATTTGTATGTGTAAACCTTGTAAGGGGAAAAACCACGGTGGGAAAACTTAGCCACAATTAGATGATACTACTGTAGATAGTATGTGTGTACAATATGGAGTCTGCACATGCAGAAAGGCCAACTTCCTAGAGCTCACTACTCAATCACAAAATGGGAGTCACACTGACTACAATTGGATGGTTAAATCCAATGATAATGTACTGCTCAAAATAGCATCTTCATATGCTGGACTCAGTATTGGTTTAGCTCTAATTTGCCTTCTTCAAACCTTCCTTCAATCTTGAATGATGTTTCCATGTATAGCTCTGCTTATATTCACATATACCTTATTACAATCTTTTTCCCAATCCTATATCAATCTCATTAATGAGATCTTATAATTATACCATAACCTAAGACCAGATGAGTAGGTCGGCTCACTAAATATATTACAATAAAATAAATTACAAATAAATCAATATCTGATGCATCATGTTGGCTCAATGCATTTACAATAATAACAAATCATCTTCATGACGTGTTGTACTGATCTAGAATAGATATGCTTGTCGATGCATAACCTGGAGCTATTTGTCGATAACAAAAAATATGCAAACCCAAATAGACCAATGAACAAATCACCAAAACAAAGTTTCCAATCAATGTCTTCGACATAACCAAGTAACCTCCAAGTCATTCCAAGTGTCGGTGAACAATATATCCTGTCGGTGAACCAAATATCGATGACTGTGCATAAGTCACTGAACATGCCGATGAACATAACCAAGAATCTCCAAGTGCTAATAAGTATTGATAGGTGTTGACATCAATGACAAAACCATACCAACATATCCAAAATACCAACAATCTCCCCCTTTGGCATTGATGACAACACAAGATGGAAAAACCATCAAAGTGCCAAAATAGAAATGCCAAAAACCAAAAACCAACAATCTCCCAAAGAGATCATTAACCAGAAATTAAAATACAGATACAAAGAGTAATAATCTCTCCCCCAATGAATAATATCTCCCCAAAGATAATGTTTTTTTCCATAAAAATATCTCCCTCTTTGACATCAAATTCCAAAGGAATACAAAAACCAGATTCAAATAGTTCATACAAAATACCAACTACTCCCCTTGAGAAATAGCTCTCCTCATCAAAACCAGAAAAAGATTTCTCTGTGAATACTGTCGGTTGATGACAAACAACAACTGTCTAAGTATCTACTGGTGGGGGTATAACCCCAAGTTGTTCTCTAAGATATTCAAATGTTTCCGTAGGCAAAAGCTTAGTAAAAATATCTACAATCTGCTCTTTAGTATTCACATAAACCAATTTCACTTCTTTTGCTTCAACATTCTCTTTCAGAAAATTGAATTTGATAGAAACATGTTTGGTTTTTGAGTGAAATATCGGGTTCTTAGATATATTAATTGCTGCCAAATTATTACAGTAAATAGTTATAGGTTCCTTGCATTTTACCTTTATGTCCTTCAACATTTGCTTAATCCATAATACATGTGTGCAATTGGTTGCTACTGCAACATATTCTGATTCTGTTGTAGATAAAGATGTGCAACTCTGTTTCTTGCTCAACCAAGAAATTAATCTTCTACCAAGAAAAAATGCTCCACCGGTGGTACTTTTTCTATCATCTATATCTCCTACCCAATTTGCATCTGTGTATGCACATAAATCAAAGTTTCCATCTCTAGGGTACCATAAGCCAAGATTTGTAGTGCCTTGTAGGCACCGGAAAATCCTTTTCATTGTTGATTCATGATTTTCTTTAGGATTACTCTAAAATCTTGAAACAATACATATTGCATTCATAATATCAGGTCTTGTTTGTGTCAAATACAATAAACCTCCTATCATAGACTTGTACCTAGTCAAATTAATAGGTGTTGATTCATCCTTCAATGATAGTTTATCAATTGTAGTCATAGGTGTGCTTACCAGTTTAGAGTTTTCCATGCCAAATTTATTTAGTAATTCTTTCAAGTACTTAGATTGACATAATAATATACTTTTATCAGTATGTGAAATCTGCAATCCTAAAAAGAGTTTTATCTCCCCAATCATAGACATTTCAAATTCTTCCTGCATCTTATTAGAAAAGTTTACACAATCCATCTTCTCCTCCAAAGATTATATCATCAACAAAAACTTCTATAACTAAGATGTCATCATTAGTCACTTTGTAATATAGATTGTTGTCAGCATTACCTTTAGTGTAACCAATCTTCAAAAGATATTTGTCCAATCTAGCATACCAAGCTCTAGGAGCTTGCTTTAGTCCATACAAAGCTTTCCTTAACCTGCAAACCATATCTTTGTCTTTTGTCAATGAAAATCCATCAGGTTGTTCAATGTAAATTTCCTCTTCAAGATCACCATTCAGAAATGCACATTTAACATCCATTTGATATATTTTATAGTTCTTTTGTGATGCAAAAGCCAAGAATAATCTGACTGCCTCAATTCTAGCTATCGGTGCAAAGGTTTCATTATAATCAACTCCTTCTTTTTGTGAATATCCCTTACACACTAATCTTTCTTTATTTATGATTACCTTACCATCTTTATTAAGTTTATTTCTAAATACCCATTTAGTTCCAATTACATTTTTTTCTTTAGGTCGGGGAACCAATGTCCATGTGTTATTCTTTTCAATTTGTTCCAATTCATCTTCCATAACTTTAATCCAATACTTGTCTTCACATGCCTCATTAACTGATGTTGGTTCAATTTGAGAAATAAGACATACCTCTTCATTTTCCAGTCTTCCTCTAGTCATAACACCTTGATGCTTGTTCCCAATTATCTGATATTCAGAGTGATTCAATCTTACATACCGTGGTGTTTTTAGTTGTTGTTGTTCTTTAGTCACTGTGGAATTTTCAGATGATGCCCGTGTAAATAGATCAACATTATGTACCTGTGTACTCATTGTGGGTTCATTTAATATTATCTCTATTGTCATTTCAGAGTCCATGTACCTTGAATTACCTCTAAATTGTTCATCAATCTTCACATTTGCACTCTCAACAATTTTATGTAATCTCTTGTTGAGACATCTATATGCCTTGCTCTTACATGAATAACCAAGAAATATTCCTTCATCACTTCTAGGATCAAATTTGCCAATATACTCATCTCTTCTAATATAGAATTTACTTCCAAATATTCTAAAATATTTAAGAGTGGGAGTATTACCAAACCATAATTCATGAGGGGTCTTACCAGTTTCACCTTTGATGTGAACTCTGTTGAATGTGTAAATTGATGTATTCATTGTTTCTCTCTAATATACATGAGGTAGATTTTCTTATGATATCATACGTCCAGCTGCATCCAAAATAGTTTTGTTCTTTCTTTCCACAACTCCATTCTGCTGGGGTGTCCGGGGTGGTGATAATTGTCTTTTGATTCCATTCACTTCACAAAATGTATTAAATTCCTTAGATGTGAATTCACCTCCTTGTGATCTCAGACATTTGATTTTCTTACCGGTTTCATTCTCTACCTTGAATAGTTTGAATTTCCCAAAAGCTTATTATTTTTCCTTGAGAAAAGTAACCCAACACATTCTAGAATAGTCATCAATGATTAGCATAAAGTATCTATCTCCTTGTAAACTTTTAGTTCTTGTTGGACCACATAAATCAGTATGAATTAAGTCAAGAACATTATTGGATTTTTCTAGAATACTCTTAAAAGATGCTCTAACTTGCTTTCCAAATTGACATTCCTTACATACTAGATTGTGAGGTTTAAAAATCTTAGGTAAATCCCTTACTACCTTAGTTGTACTGATTTTCACAATGCAATCAAAATTTACATGACAAAGTCTCTTATGCCATAACTAACTTTCATCAATATGTGCAATCAAGCATGTCTTCTCATAGTAATTCACATGAAAGATATTACCTCTAGTCTGATTATCGGTTACAATTTCTAAACTAGTTCTGTTCATGATTTTGCATTTACCATTCTTGAATTGTAACTGAAAGCTTTTTTCAACTAATTGACCAACACTCAAAAGATTATGCTTCAAACCTTCAACATAGTAGACATGATCAGTATTGTGCTTACCATCAAAAGATATAGTTCTTTTTCCTTTGATCAAACAAGCTTTATCATCTCCAAATCTTACTAGACCTCCATTGTATTCCTGAAAGTTTAAGAATTTACTTTTATTACCAGTCATATGATGTGAACATCCAGAATCAATGATCCGTTCATCCTTATCTTCAATTTTAACTACTAGGGCCTGCTCTACCGGTTGAATAGTAGGTGTCGGTTGATCTTCTATTATAAAAACAAAAGCCCATCCATTATCTATTGGTTCTTCATTAGAATCATCAGTAACTCCTTCATCAGCATAGTAACAAGATTTGACTCTATTCTTCTTAAATCTGTATCTCTGATATTCAGGGTTAGGCTTATATGTTCTTTTAGCTTCTTCTTTCAATCTTGCATGTCTACTAGGACACCTAGATGCCATATGGCCAACTTTATTATAGTTAAAACATTTAAAGGGTGCTTTACCTTCATACTTACTTCCAACTGGACCTTTAGGCATTTTCCTTGCAAATAGTGCTTCAAGTTCTTCCAGTTCTTCATTCTCCTTCCTACTTCTTCAAGTTCTCTTGCATAAAAGGATTTCCAATCAGATTTATCAAATGATGATGATGCCTTGAAAGCTAAATTTGTCTTTATTGTAGCAACAGGACCAAATTCCTCAAGTTCAAAAGCTGAAAGTTTTCCAACCAAAGTGTCTCTAGATACTGATGTATTAGGCATTGTTCTCAATTCATTTATAGTAGTAACTTTTATTTTATATTCCGGTGGAAATGGTCTTAAAATTTTAGAAATAACTTCATCTTCACTTAAGGTTCCTCCACAACATTGTATACCCAAAAAAATTTCATTAACTCTTTCCATAAAAGCAAAAATCCTTTCATCTTCTTCCCTTTTCAGATTTTCATACCTGACCCGGAAGCATTCAAGTTTTGCAATTTTGACTATGGAATCTCCTTCATTCAATGTTTCCAATTTGTCCCAAATAGCTTTAACAATAGATCTATTTGATAATCCCATGATTTTCTGATCTAACAATGCACTCAAAAGTGCTTCTCTTGCTTTGCAATCATTTTCCTCATATTTAGCCAAGGTTGGTGGATTAGGTTGACCTTGAGTAGGAGCAACATAACCATTCTTTGTAACATCCCATATGTCATTTCCAATGCAATTTAAATGTGTCTCTATCCTTATCTTCCATATGCCTTAGTTAGTTCCATCAAGTTTAGGATTGTCCTTCCTGAAATAGTTAGAAGCCATAGGATCTCCTCAAGCTGTTAAACTTTTGCAAAAAGAGGACTAGGCTCTGATACCAATTGTTAGGTCCCGGAGACAACTGAGGGGGGGGGGGGGTGAATTAGTTGTCTAATAAATTTAAACCAAAACTAACTTAAGCAAACTTAATGCTTAATACCGATAAACCAAACTTTATGTCGGTAGAAAGTTTTATCAATTAATTGTAGTATCGAAAAGATTAATGAATGAAACAGAAAGACAATGACATCTACAACACATAACACAGATATTTGTACGTGGAAACCTTGTAAGGGGAAAAACCATGGTGGGAAACGTTACCCACAATCAGATGATACTACTGCAGATAGTATGTGTGTACAATATGGAGTCTACACATGCAGAAAGGCCAACTGCCTAGAGCTCACTGCTCAATCACAAAATGGGAGTCACATTGACTAAAATTGGATGGTTAAATCCAATGATAATTTACTGCTCAAAATAGCATCTTCATATGCTAGATTCAATACCGGTTTAGCTCTGATTTTTCTTCTTTAAACCTTCCTTCAATCTTGAATGATGTCTGTGTGTATAGCTTTGCATATATTCGTATATACCTTATTACAATCCTTTTCCCAATCCTATATCAATCTCATGAATGAGATCTTACATTTATACCATAACCTAAGACCAAATAAGTAGGTCAGCTCACTAAAGATATTACAATAAAATCAATTACAAATGAATCAATATCTGATGCATCATGTCGGCTCAATGCATTTACAATAATAACAAATCATCTTCATGACGTTTCATGCTGATCTGGAATAGATATGCTTGTCGATGCATAACTTGGACCTATTTTTTGGTAACAACAAATATGCAAACCCGAATAGACCAATGAATAAATCACCAAAACAAAGTGTCCAATCAATGTCTTCGACATAACCAAGTAATCTCCAAGTCATTCCAAGTGTCAGTGAACAATATATCTTGTTGGTGAACCAAATACCGATGATTGTGCATAAGTCACTAAACATGCTGGTGAACATAACCAAGAATCTCCAAGTGCTAATAAGTGTTGACAGGTGTTGATATCAATGACAAAACTATACTAACATATCCAAAATACCAACACACAAAGAACTAAACAACAACAAAAACTGAAAGGAAATACTTTTGGTTGATGCAAGATGGCTCATCGACCACGGATGCTCCTACATCAGACAACCCAACTAGAAAAAATATGTTCCATGAGAGGTAACTCATGAACATCTAAAAGGATTTGAAATGAAGATCCTATTCTCATTTCTGATCCAAACATCTTCCTTATCTACTAACCTTTTCCTTAGCTCTTCTGGTGCCTCAACTGGCTTCTCTAGCCTCTAACTCCCTTTGCTGCTCTTTTCTTCTAAACACTAATCCTTTATCTCTATCTTTTGATCATCTTGTAACCAACTCACCTCATAAGGACAAGGATGCTTAAGCCTCTTCAACCCAATCTTCACAACCATCTCCTTAGTTATTAAATTATAAGTATTTCCACTATCTACAATGACCTTGCAACACTTACCACATGGTTTTCATATAGTCTGGAAAAGACTCTTCCTCTCAGTAGATCTGGTATCCTTTCTTCTAAACATATGGGATTCTCCTTATTCCGGTGCACAGTCGGATCCAATACCATCTAGGTCTTCACTTGCCACACAACTTCTTGACATCCCTTGCTTACATTCATAGGATCTATGTCCGGTTTCACCACACTTGAAACATTTGCCAGGAGATTCCCTACCGATACTGCTGCTACATTTCCTTGGTGTCTTTTGTTTTGGTTCTTTACTCCACTTATATTTTGACTCCTCTTCTTCAACTAATTTCCTCATACTATCACTCATCTTGAATTTCTCCTTTCCCTTGTTCGGTTGTCTTCTTCTCACCTTCTCCTCAGTCTTTAAAGCATACTGGTAAGCTTCTTCAACTATGGAAACCTTCAACATACTCATCTCATCTTGAATGTTAAAAGAAATTATATTGATGTACCTTTCCACCTTCTCTCTATCCATCTCTCCATGTCCAGATCTGATTAGCACTTTGTAGAACTCCTTAGTATATTCCTTCACAGTCATGTTTCTTTGATTTGGGTTCTGTAACTTCTTGAATAGCTCCAATTCATAGTCTCCTGATATGAACTTGGCCTTCAATCTTGCAACCATTTGTCTCCACTAGGTAATCTTCAATTCACCATTCTCCACTTTGTCTTACTGTAATTCTTTCCACCATAAGGTAGCATGCCTTTTCAACTTTGTCTATGCCAACCAGACTCTCTACGGGTCCTTGACATCCTCAAACTCAAAGTAGTCCTCCAACTCTCCTTCGGGTTTAGGATTCTAGAAAAGTTAGAAACCTCAAATTTATGCACTTTACTTGCTTGCGCCACTGCTCTCAGAAATATTTCCTCTCTTTCATCTTCTAGTCCTTCAGTTTCCTCAAGCTCTTCATCAGCTTCCTCATATTCATCCTCAATCAGGGTTTCTTTACAAACCAGCCAAAGAATTCTAGATTTCATTCCTCACTTCATTCTTGAAGTATTCCATCATCTTCTCTACCCTCCAAGGGTTTTTTCTCCTCGGTGACATCCCTTCTTCCACTCTGGTGAACTACCTCAATTCAGTGATCTGACTAACGATTTTAATTGCCTCCCCTCAGCAATCTATTGAACACACGTGTAGCCTACCTCCAATTGGCAGTCTATCCAACCCAAAGAATGCCTTGATGTTCACAAATGATTCTTCCACCAACCAGTCCATAACCAGCTCTGATACCACTTGAGGCAGTTGTAACCGGTAAAACTCTCAAAAGAGTCAGTTGGCTTATGCAGCGAGAGATACATAATGAAAGAATCAAGAAAACATAACACATTCACATAAATAGATCATAATAAAGCCTTAGAAATTATGGAAATCATCATATTATCATCAAAGAACATCTGATAATTAACCGGTTATATGCAGGCTTCAAGCCAGATACAATCCAACTGGGACTTTAAGAATCAACAGGATCATGATATGAAAATCTCAAACCTTTTTCTTAGTTCTACCTCCTCTGCCCTTACAAATTATTACATGACATCATATTCATACCCACCAGAACACATCTAGGTCGGCCTCATAAGATTACATTCACCAATGCAGGAAAATGAAACGTGTAATTAGGTAGGCCCTAAGATTTAGAAATTTTTTTCTTAAAAATAACAACCAAGTGATGTGGTTTAGTAGGAAGGTCAGCCACATGCCAAACCACATCGAACAAGACCCGAGATGGATCCACACACCAAGAATCGCACCAGTAAAGAAGGAAAACCAACTGGTAAGCATTGTTGAACACATAATACCACTGAGAGGGGGGGTGAATCAATCGTTTCTAAGCTTTATCTTTTTCTGAACTCTCTTCAAAATATCAGTTATTCACTTAACCACTAAACAGTCATACTGGTAGAACAAGAAAGAAATCCAAGAAGATCATTCACAGAAATGTAACTCACAACACCATATTTATGAGGAAAACCCAATATGGGAAAAATCTCAGTGAGAAAAACTGCTGGAGTCTACTGCTCCAATCTGTGAGGCCCTACCCTGACTCATTCTAGCATTTCAGTAAATTTCATGTTGAGACTATTATGGATGCTTTATTTTTATGCATTATGGATTTAGAACTTATATGATTCCATGATTTGGATAACATTGATGTATATTGCTGCTTCATTTATATGCATTATGGATATAGAACTTTATATGATTCTAGAATAGGATAACTTTGAGATGATGTATGTTATTATTGGATTTGCAGGAGTTATTATGATGATAGAAATAGGATGCATGTCTTATGTATGGATCAAATTATGAGGATTATGATAATTACTTATGTGGATTTAGTTGGATATAAGATATATTGATTTGTTTAATGTCAATTGTATGCAGAGTGTTTGATGTGTATTCTTATTCATGTGTTTAATATTATATGAGGTTATTGGGAATTTATAATGTGTAATTGAGTTGTGCGGGAAAATTATCCATGTGACCATGAAAATATTATGGAGAGCCAAACCTAGACCTATGTATGTTTGTAAAACCAGGGGTTGTTAATTTGGAGAGACAACACCCTGTATGTATCGTATTTTATTCGTGAAAGTAAATGTTGCATGTGTGTTAAAGTGTAATTTATTGATTTATTTAAATCCAACAAGAGACAATTTCCATGTGTAATTTTGTAATGTATTTATTGTGTCACTTGACACATGTGCTGATTAGTGTCATTGATTTTGACTTGTATCTTGGAGGGAGTTGTTTTAACCAAAGCCCTTTTCAAATATTTGGATGTGGTCCCAAATTTTCCTTGGGTAGAGAGTCTTTGGAGTGGTCAACTCAGGTTTGACCCGAAGGTTAACTTCTGATGGGTTTCTAAGGGGTCAAATGGACTCCTAGGGGTAGTTTAAGGGTTTTTCCTAAGGTCCATAAGGTATACCTATGGGTTAGGTATATTTTTAAACATGTGACTACTCCCATGTGACTGTTTAGTCACCCCAAAAAGTGGTTTTCCCAAGATAAGCGAAAATTCAACATAGAAGGTTCCACCTAGGTTAGATAACCTTCCTTTTTGATGTTAGTCTCTCTTCCCCACCTTCTCCTACCTTTTCTCTTTCCAGATTTAGTAACCTGTAAGAGGTTGGGAAGACCAGCCAATAGGGAACTCACACTCTATCCAAGAGGTTGGGAAGAGTGAGAGAGGCCTTCTTAGGCAAGGATTAGGGACTTAGTGAGTAATCACCCACTCTCCATCTTTGGAGATCTTGAATTTTTGAAAAAGGAATAGTTTTAGGATTGGATATGGGCTAAGTGTTGGAGGAAAGTATTGTGGAATTGGGTTGCTCTTCCTCAAACTAGTTCTAGCAAACCTTTGGGTAGATTGAAGGTTGGTTCTTATTCTTCCTTACATGTTGCACATTTATGTTTAAAAGATTGCTTGAATGTAAATGTTGTATTTCTTGTAATTCCTTTGTGAAAGATTTTGTGTTCTTCCTTTTTATTTTTTATGTTTTTTTTTTCTTGTTTTGGGAGTATCCAAGAGCCTTCTACTCTTGGGAGAGTAGAATGGTCATAGGGTGGAAGGAGTTTGACAACCTTAGAGTGAGAGGCTCTCATTATGAGAGTGATCTCAAGGGTTGTTTATGTGACCCTTGCTGCATAGCCTTGTGTATGCATTCGGGGGTCATAAGGGGAGAAAGTATGGCATGTACACCTTGGGCGGGCATAAGGATGTGGGGATTATGGAATTATGTTGTATTTTTGGTTGCCATGAGATGGCTTGTGATCTACCATTCTTGCAGTCTCCTCAAGGTATTTGGTCCACTTCCACCCTTGTGAAAGCACCACATTTTGTGGTGAAGTGTAGCCTTGGTTGGGAAAGTGTTTGTTGTGTGTTTTCCCTTGCTTGTTGTTTTTGCTTGAGTGTAACCTATCTAGGGCTTGGTTCTCCAAGCTTGGGGGTGGCTTCTAGTAAGCCTAGGCTGGGAGGTGAGCTCTCCATGGTCCTAGCCTTATGATTTGTATGCAGGTTGCTTGGAAAAGAAAAGGAAAAAGACAAACTTGGAGTTGTTGGTTTTTACTTGATTTGCAGAAAAAGAATAGGGAATGGGATGTTATATTTTAGTTGCAGAAATGTAAATGAAAAAGTTGCATGTTGTATTTATTTTGAAAAAAAAAGGGGGAAATGTATTCATTTTAAAGTCCCCATTTAATAGGGATGAGGGACTGGTTGGGTATCTGACCCATATGTAATGTTGACAATATTGTACTCTAAGTATTCTTTAAAGAAAAGTATTCTTTTGTTAGCCAAATGAAATATTTATGTTGGGTTTAAGTTTTCTATTGTTCTTGAAATAATATTTGTTGTATATATGTTATTTTAAAAATAAAAGTTCATTTTATCTCCTTACGCATATTGAAATAATCGAAATGAGTGAAGTAGTAAGCTTGCATGTTAGTAAGAAAAAAGTAAGCATTTAGTCCTATTTATTATTCCCAAATACAAATTATGGATAAATAGATTTAATATGTCTACCTCTAAGGTTAGTTTAAATGATTTCTAGGCTAATGTAGTTGTTGTTAAAATTTATTAAATTCTGTCATTTTTCCTTTTTTTTCTTGCAGAAAATAAATCTAGAATTAATAGTCTATCTCTAAAGTTAGCAACTAGATTTGTCAAAAGAAAGAGAAATAAATTATTTAAATCTATAGTTTAGAAAGCTTGCTGTTATGCGTTTAAAAAATATATATAAACAGATTGTCTTAAACAATGAAAAATAAAGTATTCTCCACTATGCTAGGGTTAATGTGCAAAGGAAATAGTTATTCATATGATTTGTATTTTAAAATGGAAATCAGGACTAAGTTTAAAGCATACTTATTAATATAAGCATTAAAGAAAAAAAAGAAAATTTGCCTCTATTTCCATATTGTCAGTATTTTATTAATTTTTGCATGATTTATAAAGTTAAGAAAATAAAATTCATACTTAGATAAACCTGCATTAAATCTATCCCTTAAATTACACACACACACACACACACACACACACACACACACACACACACACACACATATATATTTATATATATATGTGTTGCTTTAAAAAAAAAAGAAATTTAAATTTATTTTTTTTCCAAAAAAGAAAACAAAAGAAGAGGGGCCTCGGCCCTGGCGGATTGACCCGTAGGGCAGCCAGCCCATGCTGTGGGCGGTGACCCCCAGCAGCGGCCGCAGCCGCACTATGGGCCGCAACCCATAGTAGGGGCAGCTTCGGTCGTCCCCTGTGGGCGGCACCCCACAGCGACGACAGCAGTCGCGCTGTGGGTCATGTCCCATAGCGGCGGTCAAGGCCGCCACTATGGGCCGTAACCCATAGGCACGACTGTGGCCGTCCCTACGGGGAGCCCCCATGGATTCCCCCACCGCCGCACCAGCTCTAAAACCCCTGTGGCCGCCCTCAATCCGCCTCCGCCCACTCTCCCTTAGCCCTGCAAACAAAAATGAATAACACAGTTAAGCCCTAGCCCAAAAATTAGGTTAGGGCAAGACAATAAGGTAGGAAGAAAATAGGTTAGAGGGTGGGGTATTTTATAATTTTTAGTTAGGTTACATGGGGATATTTTTAAATAATGTTATGTTTAGAAAATTAAAAATTAAAAAAAAAGCGGGGGGGGGGGGGGGGCGGGGAACCCATTCGAATTTAGAATACGGTATTCCCCATTATATTTTAGTTAAGTATTATTTGTTAGTTTCTTTTGGGTTAAGGGATCCTATATCTTTATATTTACATATATATATGTTTTAAATATATATATGTATGTATATATATAGGTGTATATATGAATGTATAAATCTAACTTTAGATTAATTATACATTCATATTTTATATATACTTTATAAAAGAATTTATAGGTATATAAATATTTGAATATAATGTTTAAATTTTAATTCTATGGGGGTTAAATCTTTAGGGAATTTTATAACAAATTTTGTAAGTTATTTGGCTATAGGGGATTATTTTAGTCCACCTAAATTTAGGCTTGTCGAGATTAAACTTTATAGGGCAATTTTCATTATGGATCTATTTAACCCTTTAGTCAAATGTTAGACACATTATAATTATTGTTAAAATAACTAATGGGTTTTAAAAATCCAAGCGCTAGAGTTAATTTAATTAATTCCTACAACAATTAAAAGATTAATTGAGATTAATAATATCTCTTGTCAGTTAATTTAGAGCTTTTGTTTTAATTAAATTGTTTAATAAAATTGATGAGATAATAATAATTTCTTTGGAGTGTTAATATTCCGCATTTAATTTAGATTATCTCGCTTACTTGATTTAGTTGTTTAGATTATCTTTAGTTGAAAAGAATTCAAACATAGTTAAGACAAGACTTGTTATTGCATTATTTTAGCAAATTTAGTTTTATTAGGTTATGTTTTAAAAAAAAATTTATTTCGTTTGTGCCCCAAAGTTTGGGCATGACATTTTGGTATCAATGCAAGGTTTCCAGCACTGGGAACCTTTCTCCATTATGTTTCACTTTAATTATTTAATTAATTATATTAAATTTATTTTTATTATATTTATTTTTGATTAATTAAATTTTTCTCCAAAAAAAAAATTATTTATTTATTTCATTTTATCTTATTTTCGTAGAAGGATGCCTCCAACTACGCGACAAGCTTGTAAATGTGGTAGAGGTCCTAGGTGTGTACGCATGGCACGCGAAGAGGTCGATAGGGAGGAATCAGTTCCGAAAAGGAACCCAAAGGCTCCTCTTGAACGACCGGTTGACCCAAACCGAGACATCTTATTAGCACTCCAGAACCTGATTGGGATAGTTCAAGATAGGCTTCCAGTAGTGGACCATCATGCCGAAAACCAGAACTCTGGGAGCCATGGATCAGTAGATAAGGAACAAAGTAGGAGTCCACCTCCTAACCCCGTAGAGAGTCAGGCTGGGCATGAGCCTGAGTCTGTGCATCTACCAGGACCGCCTCCGATGGCAACGCTAGTGTATTATGAGAGATCACACCGTGATCCAAGGGACTTGATCAGGGAGGTTTTCCGCCTCCAACCACCATCTTTTGGGGGATATACCGACGGGGTAGAAGTTGAAGCTTGGTGGTTGAGCCTAGATAGGTTCTTTGCATTGCGCTCCTACGAGAGCAATCTAAAAGCACGAGTAGCAGTTCACCTATTGAGAGGAATGACCTCCACATGGTGGAAATAGGAGGAATACAAGTGCGGCCTAGTTGCAGATACCCTCACGTGGGAGATTTTTACAAAGAGGTTTAGGGAAAGGTACTTGTCAGAGCATTACAGATAGCATAGGGTGAGTTCCATGACCTCTAGCAGAAGGGTCTCTTAGTGACCCAGTACGAGAGAAACTTCTTCAAACTCCTACCATACGTGGACTACCTGAAAGATGAGAAGCTTCTCATCAACCATTTTATCAGAGGGCTAAATGCTGACATAGTAGGACCAGTGAGGATGGCTGCTCTAGGGAGCCTTTGGGTTGTCGTGGATAAGGCCTTGATAGAAGAAGAGAATCAGGTCAGGCCATAGGACACTAGGGATCAGTTCCAAAACTGAAACCCTATACCCCAGACATACGGGTTTCAGAAACCCCATTGGAAGGGTAATAGCAGACACACATCGGGGTTATCCAAACCCCCTCCTCCGCAGCAGTCACAACAAAACTAGAGGCAGAGGCCTCCACAGAGTCAACAGGGTGCAAAGCCCAAGCAGTGGCAGTCTCAGGGTCTGAGGCGAGATCAGTGATCCCAGGTTCCTTACACAACTCTGGCGAGGACTCAGCAGTCCTCTAGGGGTGGGTATAGTGGTTCTAGCAGGACAGGGGGACAACCTTTCTCTAGGCCTCAGGGCGTCCCATTTTAGGCACGCGGTGCTTGTTTCACGTGTGGAGCCATGGGGCACATGGCGAGAGAGTGTCCTCAGGGTTAGATGGAAGAAAATCAAAGAATGGTAGCATCAGAGCCTACAGTTGGAGATATGGGCAAGTCCCATAGAGTCTTCACAGTGGTTGACGAATGCCAGGAAAAGCACCAGGCCAAAGTCATTGAGGCTGCAGGTATGATCATAGGTAGCAGTGTATCTATATTATTTGATTCAGGAGCTACTGACTCCTATATATCTCCATTGGTTGTGGAGCATTGCGGGCTAGTGGCAATTAGACAAGGTGTCAGTTGGGCAGTGGAGTTAGCTTCAGGGGCTAGAGTGCTAGTAGAATTAGAGGTTAGGGGATGTCAGCTTCAGATTGGTAATACCACCACCTTAGTAGACCTTAGAGTTACACCACTTGGATTATATGGCATCGTACTTGGCATGGATTGGCTTTATGCCCATAGAGCCAAAATGGATTTTCACCCGAAAGAGATCAAGTGTGAGGATGATCATGGTTCGCCCATAGTAATCATCGGGATTCAGAGCCCTGTGTCTCTTCGCATGATTTCCGTAATGCATCTTAAGTGGAGCATGCGAAAGGGATGTCAGTTATTTGCCATCACCATCAGTGATAGAGAGGAAGATGATGAAAAGGAAACATCTATTGATGACCATCCTATCCTTAAGGGATATTCAGACGTGTTTCCTTCAGAGCTACCTAGAATGCCACCCCGTAGAGAGATTGACTTTCATATAGACCTTGTACCAGGAGCTAAGCTAGTTTCGAGAGCACCTTATAGGATGACCACAAATGAGCTTAATGAGCTCAAGATGCAGCTTGAGGAACTCCTAGAGAAGGGCCACATTCGTCCTAGCATACCCCCTTGGGGTACTCGAGTCATCTTTGTGAAGAAGAAGGATCGATCTCTTCGGTTATGCATGGATTATTGCTAGTTGAACAAAGTAACCATCAAGAACCGATATCCTTTGCCTAGGATCGATGATTTATTCGACCAACTTTAAGGTGCCAAAGTATTTTCCAAAATTGATCTGAAGTCAGGATACCATCAGTTGAGAATAGTGGAAAGCGATATCCACAAGACCACATGTCGCACTAGATATGGCCACTATGAGTTCACCGTGGTTCCATTCAATCTTACGAATGCTCCAGCTATTTTCATGAGCCTCATGAATGGGGTATTCCACACATTTCTTGACCATTTTGTGATTGTGTTCCTCGATGACATATTGATATATTCTCAGAATGAGAAGGAGCATGAGGAGCACCTGAGACAAGTTTTGTAGTGTTTGAGGGACAATCAGTTGTATGGCAATTTGTCGAATTGTGCTTTCTTTCGATCAGAGGTCAAGTACATTGGGCATGTTATTTCCAGTGATGGGATCTCAGTTAACCCATCAAAGATCAGAGCTATTATGGATTGGCCAGTGCCAACCAGTGTGACAGAGGTCAGGAGCTTCATGGGCTTACCAGGTTATTACTGACGCTTTGTTGAGGGATTCTCTAGAGTCACACATCCTATTACTTCTCTTTAGCATAAAGAAAAGAAATTTGAGTGGATAGAGAAGTGCGAGAGGGCCTTTCAGGAACTCAAAAAGGCACTTACTAGCGCACTTATCCTTGTAGAGCCAGATCCCTCAGCTAACTTCATGGTTTGCACAGATGCTTCCCTAGAGGGTTTAGGAGCAGTCCTTATGTAGGATGGTAGTGCTATAGCTTTTGATTCTAGGAAACTTAAGACTCATGATCATAAATACCCTACTCATGACCTTGAGCTTGCAGCATTAGTGCATGCACTTGTGAGGTGGAGACACTTCCTTTTGGTTCATCATTTTGAGCTTCATTCAGACCATCAAAGCCTTCAGTACATATTCACTCAGCCGAATCTTAATGCACGTCAGAGAAGATGGATGGAATTCTTATGCAAGTATGATTTTGATGTTCACTACATTAAGGGGAAAGAAAACGTAGTTGCAGATGCCTTGAGTAGGAGACATCATGAGGTTTACACCATATCTATTGGCACAGATTTAAGAGATTCTATATTGCAGCAGTTGCCAGAGGATGGAGGGTATTTAGAGGTTTTTCAGGTGATACAATCTCAGGAAACTCTAGAAGGGAAATATGTGGATTATTCCCTTGAGTTCGATGGGCTAGTACGCCATAGAGGGCGCATCTATGTACCTTCTTCTTGGGGATTGTGAGAGTTCATTGTGATAGAGGCTCATAGAGCTCCTTATGCAGCGCATCCCGGGGTTAAGAAGATGCATGCTAACTTGAGACAATTATATCATTGGCCAGGAATGTGGCAACTTATTGCTGAGTTAGTAGCTAGATGCCTTGAGTGTCAGAGAGTCAACGTAGAGCACTGCCATCCAAGTGGGTTGCTCCAGTCTCATGCTATACTAGAGTGGAAGTGGGATACTATATCCATTGATTTCATCATTGGTCTCCCCATGTTATCTCCTCGCCATGATGCCATCTTGGTGACAGTTTACAAGTTGACCAAAGTGGCCCACTTTTCACCAGTACGAACTACCTTCACAACACTAGTAGTAGCATAGGTGTTCTTGCGAGACATCATCAGACTTCATGGCATTCCACGCAAGATTATTTCTAACAAGGATTCCCTCTTCACTTCTTCCTTTTGGAAGGCATTACAGGCAGCTATGGGTACCAAGCTCAATTTCAGTATAGCCTATCATCTGGAAATGAATGGTCAGATAGAGAGGGTTAACCAGGTGTTAGAGGATATGCTTCATAGAGTAAATGTGTATATATATATATATATACATGTAAATATATATATATATATGTTTCTTTTAAAAAAAAGGAAATTTAAATTATTATTTTTTTACAAAAAAGAAAACAAAAAAAGAGGGGTCTCGGCCCCTACGGATTGACCCGCAGGACGACTGACTCATGTTGTGGGCGGCGACCCCCAGTAGTAGCCGCAATCGCACTGTGGGCCACAACCCACAACAAGGGCGGCTTCAGCCATCCCCTGTGGGTGGCGCCCCACAGCGGTGGCAACAGTCACTCTGTGGGCCATGTCCCACAGCAACAGTCAAGGTCACCACTGTGGGTCATGAAGCACAAGCACGGCTGCGGCCATCCCTGCGGGGTGCCCCCGTGGATTCCCCCACCACCGCACCTGCTCTAAAACCCCTACGGCCGCCCTCAATTTGCCTCCGCCCACTCTCCCTTAGCCCTACAAACAAAAATAAATAACACAGTTAAGCCCTAGCCCAAAAATTGGGTTAGGGCAAGACAATAAGGTAGGAAGAAAATAGGTTAGAGGGTGGGGGTATTTTATAATTTTTAGTTAGGTTACATGGGGATATTTTTAAATAATGTTATGTTTAGAAAATAAATAAATAAAAAAAGGGAGGGGGAAAACCCAATCGAATTTAGAATAGGGTATTCCCCATTATATTTTAGTTAAGTATTATTTGTTAGTTTCTTTTGGGTTAAGGGATCCTATATCTTTATATTTACATATATATGTGTTTTAAATATATATATGTGTATGTATATATATAGGTGTATATATGAATGAATAAATCTAACTTTAGATTAATTATACGTTCATATTTTATATATACTTTATAAAAGAATTTATAGGTATATAAACATTTGAATATGATGTTTAAATTTTAATTCTATGGGGGTTAAATCTTTAGGGAATTTTATAATGAATTTTGTAAGTTATTTGGCTATAGGGGATTATTTTAGTCCACCTAAATTTAGGCTTGTCGAGATTAAACTTTATAGGGAAATTTTCATTATGGATTTATTTAACCCTTTAGTCAAATTTTAGACACATTATAAGTATTGTTAAAATAAATAATGGGTTTTAAAAATCCAAGTGCTAGAGTTAATTTAATTAATTCTACAACAATTAAAAGATTAATTGAGATTAATAATATCTCTTGTCAATTAATTTAGAGCTTTTGTTTTAATTAAATTGTTTAATAAAATTGATGAGATAATAATAATTTCTTTGGAGTGTTAATATTCCGCATTTAATTTAGATTATCTCACTTACTTGATTTAGTTGTTTAGATTATCTTTAGTTGAAAAGAATTCAAACATAGTTAAGACAAGACTTGTTATTGCATTATTTTAGCAAATTTAGTTTTATTAGGTTATGTTTTAAAAAAAAAATTATTTCGTTTGTGCCCAAAAGTTTGGGCATGACACAATACAACCTCACAGGTAAAATAATGACTTACAAAGATTTAGGGCACCAACCCCTGCACTTTTATGGCACCAACCCAAGGAGTACCAACCCCTGCACCAAGCTTCAACTTGGCGATGTATATTAAAGTACTATTAGAATACAATTAAGGTTTCTTGTTGCAAATGAATTCTGCAACTCTTTGATTAAATAACTCATTGTCGGTTGATAGTCTTTTCTCCTCCACTGAATCTCACACTGTCAGTTGTGAGATTACTGTCTGGTAGGGAGCTTGCTAGGAAAGTGCTCACAAGGCTAATTTGCTCAAAGGGATCAATTAATTAGCCAAAGACTTGTAGATTCTGTTGTGTATGACTACTCAATCTATCTTGTTTTTGTAATACCAAGTACTCCATGGTTTATTTTCCTAATAAACTCCCTTTTTGGTGATGACTCTCGCTCATGCACAAATCTACTCAAAATGCTTATTCCTTCCAACGACACTTTCTCATGCTTGATCTTGGGGGCTTCAACCTTAGGTTTTAGAGTGAACTAGGGGTCTTCCACATGGAAATGTAGGGGCAATAAGATATTGCTCACCTTTGAATGCTCACAATTTGGTTTGAGGTCTTTAACCCTTCACTTGCTCAAATTCACTAACAAGGCTCAACTACCCCCAAATGAGGCTGGACACTGTCTAAGGGTCCCAAGTAACACTTGTTGGAATTCTTAATTTTGTTCTCACTATGTTTCATAAACCCCAAGTTTCACTTTTCCGCCGGGTTCATGCATTTGGCAAAAAAATAGTCATTTTTGTGTGTTATGCAACAAAGGGCTACTAGCCCGTGGAAGCCTAATTCGCTCCTTTTTCCTCACCTAGCCAAACGATGGGCATTTCCACCACAAAAATTGTTTTGAATGATGTTTAGGAAGTATATGCTTGAATATTTTTCAGGTTTTGAGTTCCATGGGGAAGGTTTAATAACTGTCCACCTTTTATGGCACAAAAGGAGGGTTTAGTGAGGGTTTGAGCTTGCAAATTTTGATTTGTATTCTCCTTCATGAACCAAGGACTAAAACTGACTAAGGAAGTCTACCACACCTTGGAGAACACTAACCAAGCCACTGCCTATTGTAATTTTTCCAAACACTTGGTACACTAACTAAAAATCAGAAAAACTGCCACTGTGACAGTCAATTCACTGCTCTTTTACCAGTCAGCAACATTGCACTTTGGGACCTGCAAAAATGAAGAGTTTGGAAATGGGCAAATACCTCAATGAGGTCTTCAAACATATAACACACCTCCTATTACATTTCCTTCAAGATTCAAGGCTTGGATGATGATAAGTTGATGCTTTGACATGTTTTTTATCATGACTCTTAGGTTTTTGGCATCTTTTGGGTTGCATTGTGATAGTAAAGTATTGTGAATTGACTATATGTAATCCATGTTTTAAATCTGAACTTATAAAATCATGTTGAATTTTGTCAGTTAATTCCTGCAGCCATGCCAATTTATTCCTGTAGGTAAATGATTTGTCCCTGTGATATGCGGATTATTTAGGATAATGTCATATGTGAGTTAATGAATTTATTAATTGAGTAAGATACATATGCATGTCCTTGTATGTTGTTTTAGTTTTAGTGTAGATAATAATTGATGTTGTGGTGGATGATTTTCTTTTGCGCCTAAGGACTTGAGAATCACGTTCAAATAACTAGAGATCAAACTGAAGGGGATCCGAGCAAGCGCAATGTATGGCATAAGCAAAATAGTTATACTTCACCATGAGAGTTTAATTCTAGTGCATATTGAATTCACAAAATATCGCTTTGGCATGCAAAGACTATGGTTCGGTTTTAGATCCATGGTTCCTGCAACCAACCTCTCAGTTATCTCCTTCATCTGACAATCATCCGCCTCTTCTTCTGGGCGTGATTTGAGTTGTCCATTGTAGTTGATCTTTTCTTTATAATAATCTCTTCCTTCTTTCTTAGAGTTAGACAAGATAGAAAGGAATTGAGCAGAGTTTTGACAAGCATTCTGAATTTTCTCTTTTAGAATATGTAATCATTTTCAGGAAGAAATGAATAAAGAATATGTTGTTCTGATCTGTTAAAAGTATTTTGCTGGAAGTTTGATATCACTCATCCAAGGGGGCCCACTTGGTGAGTGATCCTGTGTTTATGATAATTGAAGTTAGTTTTTACTTAGTTGCAGTAAAAGTTCATGACTGGATTGTTCCTGTAGCCACTAGAAATAGATCCACTGACTGTTCCTACAGCCAAGACAAAATGGTGTGATTTATGTTATTTTCATTAAATCATTCCAGCATTGTTTTGTGAAGCTTTCATGTAGCCTTTTATGATTTCCATTCTTGTCTTTCCTTTCTGCATAATGTTAGTTACTGCAGTAGTGTAGAATAATCATTTAAGGAGCTTAGCACATATATATTGCAGACCCATTTCAAGTTTTATGTTCCTAGATTGATAACTAAATGAACACCAGCCATGAAAATAGTTAACACTACCATATGAATGTTCAAAATTTGGATTGAGATTTTAATTAGAAATATTGTTATCATTATAGTTGGGGTAGACATTTTTGGTGCCATTGTCGAGGATGGTGTCAAGCTAATAACCTTTTATGATTATTTTAGTTTCCAGTTAATTGTTTGAAATTTCATGAATTTGCATGCATAATAGAAGAAGAGATGCCAGAGGTAGATTTTTGCCCACTCATCCTACTCATGTAGAAGATAATTTTCCCGATATAAATCCTTTTGCTGAACTTTACCAAGCCCCACAAAATTTGAATCACCCTGAGTCTGAGTTTCCAGAAGGTAGCCTTCAGTTCCTTTTTGGTTCACAAGAAGAAGAATTCCCTATAATAACAACCCCCACAAGTCCAATGCAAGGGAATCCTCCTCCTGGTGGGAATAATCCACCACCACTAGGTCCAACGTTTGAGTTTCCCATCTCTGACCAGCATGATAATGCTAACCTCAAGAACATTCCAGCATCTTCACTTTCTAGATTCTATGGGTTGGTGACAGAGGATCTGAATACATTTCTATTTGAGTTTGATGTTCTTTGTAGGAGTTTTGACTATACTACAGATGCCCATAGACTCAAAAATTTTCTAGCCACTTTGAAGGAGTCATCCTTGAGATGGTTTATGAGCTTGGGTAGTAGCACAATCAACACATGGGATGAGATGAAATGGTTGTTTCTTGCAAAATACAAAGATTATTGTAGAGGTATTGATCGTCATGGGGATGATATCTTTAGAATGACACAAACTAAAGATGAGAGTCTTGAGGATTATCTGGAAAGGTTCCTGTTTAGTGTCAAGAAGTCCAAGCATAGTACTCTCAATGAAGATTCCCTCAAATTGATATTTTTGAGGGGCATCAGTGATGAATGCACCAATTCCTTAGATCTTATGGGAGGAGGTGACATTACACAATCTGCTTGGGCTGAAATAGGACAAAATTGCAAGAAGTATTCCAGATCTACTTCTAAGAAGAATAGGAGATTTAAGCCAAGGACACCATCATCAACATCTGGAACTGGAGTTTTTAGACTGGAACTGAGCCATCTGTTAAAAGATTTCAATGAGGACATTATAAACAATATGGCTACTCAGTTGGATACATTGGCAGCTAAGAAGAAGTATGAGGAAGCTGATGCATTTCTTGCATAATTATGTCCTCATTGTAAGCAGCGGAAGAAAGATTGCAAATGTAAGATGGTTGCAAATGTTGAAGTACCTGATTTCAAACCAATTCAAGGTGAGGATGAACAAGTCTTCTATGTTGCTCAAAGAAGACCAAATTTTCAAAGACAAGGTATGCCACCCGATCCACTTTCCTTTTCTGGTTATAGTGGTAATTCTTATGCACCAAATAACCAATGGCAACCACAGTATTCTCAAATTTTTGGTAACTATCCACATTGGTATTGGTCACAAGGCTAAGGAAAGCCATTTGCTAATCAAGTCCCCCAGTGGCATCAACCATAGGGAAACTGGTATCCACCTCAGGGTCAAGGGAACCAGTTTCAAGGGAATTGGCAACCTACCTCTCAATGGAGGGGAAACCCATCATGGCCATCCCAATCTTCTGGATATCAGCCCCCTACTCAGCAACCACAACCTCCTGCTTTAATGCCTCCTCCTGCAGCTATAGCTACACCTCCTAAGCCAACACAATTTCCTACTCAATCATTGCCTAATCCAAATATCAAATCTCAGCAACAACAACAAGCTTATTCAACTGATGCTAATCAATACCTAGCCTATTCTTTATCACTAGATGATATTCACCTCCGATCTGGGACAACTCTACCTAATCCCTCTCATCCGGTTATTATTGAGGTACAAGAAGAGCAGCCAATCTCTGATCCTAAAGATACAATACCTCAGAATCAAATATTACCACCATTTCCCCATAGACTGAAAGACAAAGAAGTTTCCATTGAACAACAACAAAGCTTTGATATTCTTGATCAACTGAAGCACATTTGTGTTAAAATTCCACTATTGCAAGCAATAAAGGATGTCCCTATATATGGTAAGGCATTGAGAGAAGCATGCCTAAAGAAACCTGGCAGAAAGAAAAAGGATCCACAAACAGTTCATGTTATGGGTCAATTGGCTGATATTATGTTAGGAAAAATTGTCATTCCAAAGTATTCTGATCCAGGTAGTCCTGTTGTGAGTATAGTCATTAATGGCAGTCAAATAAAAAATGTTTTAGTTGGTCTAGGGGCAGCCATTAATGTAATGACAAGGGAAGTAATGAAACATCTAGAGATCAATATTTTAAGGGCTACACCCATAGTTCTCCAACTTGTTGATAGCTCTATAGTAAGACCTGATGGTATCATAGAAGATATATTAGTTATTCTAGATTCCTAGGAATATCTTGTAGACTTTATGATTTTATCTCCAAAAGCAACATTGGGGGGATATCCAGTCATTTTGGGTAGAACATGGCTTGCCATAGCTGATACATATATTAGGTGTAGATCAGGGGATATGACTATTTTAGATGGCAGTTCCATAAAACCATTAGCCTTGTATTCCCCAACACAACCTCAGCTTGAGCAGCAGTAGGCTATTTGGCCTATCTTGGGAGAGGAATCTGAAGAAATTGACTCTATTAATCACCTTATGATGATTAATCGAGGACCACTTATGCAGTTATATGATGAAAAATCAATTCTTTATAAGGTCCTAATAAATGAATTAATAGAAGATCAAGAATTGCAGGAATTGGTTCTGAATATTGCAGGTTTGGACTTTCCTGTAGCCACTGATATCTTGCATACCTTGTTGCCACAGGATTTGTCTTATTCTCATTTTTTTGATATAAATCAGATTGATCTTACTATCAAGATAGAGGTGGAATTGAATAAATATCTGAACATCAATAAGAATATATCAGATACTCAAAAGGATAACCTAGTGGACTTGTTGAAACTCCATAGAAATGCTTTTTCATGGGATTACAAGGATATGAATGGAATTGATCCTACAGTTTGTACTCATCATATTTACATAAAGGATGAGTGTTACCCCCTCAGACAACCTCAAAGAAGAGTCAACCCTGCCTTGAAGGAGATAGTTAAAGAAGAATTACATAAATTGTTGAAAGCTGGGTTTATCTATCCTATCTCTGATAGTCAATGGGTATCACCTTTGGTGATAGTTCCTAAAAAGGGAGGCAAATGGAGAGTATGTGTTGATTATAGAGCCTTGAACTTAGCCACAAGGAAGGATCATTTTCCACTACCATTTGTGGATGAAGTATTGGATTCTCTTGCTGGTAAGAGATATTTTTCATTCTTGGATGGATTTAGTGGCTATAATCAGATACAAATAGCTCCCGAGGATCAGGAGAAGACAACATTTACCTGCCCATGGGACACGTATGCATATTTTGTTCTTCCTTTTGGGTTGTGTAATGCTCCAGCCACTTTTCAAAGGGCAGTGATCAATATTTTTTCTGATATTTCTCAAGATATTATGGAAATTTACATGGATGACTTTACAACTTATGGCTCTAAATTTGATCAAGCATTGGGTAATTTGAAGAAAGTTTTACAGCGGTGTGAAGACTACAACTTGTTTCTAAACAGTGAGAAGTGTTTCATTATGATGGAAGAAGGAATAGTCCTTGGTCATCATATATCTGTACAAGGAATACAAGTGGATCTAGCAAAGATTGAGGTTATTCAGCATATTAATGACCCTGTGAAGCAGAAAGATGTGAGAAATTTTCTTGGCCATGCTGGATACTACAGAAGGTTTATCAAAGATTTCAACAAAATTGCAAGTCCCTTATATTCACTGCTTACTAAAGATGCAGAATTTAAATGGACCTCAGCATGCAATGAAGCTTTTTTAAAGCTTAAGCATGCTTTAACTCAAGCACCAGTTCTAAAAGGACCAAACTAGTCTTTACCATTCCAAATCCATACTGATGCATCTGATTATGCCATAGGAGCAGTGTTGGGACAAAAAGTTGACAAGTTGGAAAATGCAATATATTATATCAGCAAGAATTTGCAGGGACCTGAATTCAATTATATAGTTACTGAAAAGGAAATGCTAGCTATCATATATGCCCTTAACAAGTTTAGACACTATATTATAGGGTATCTCATATTTGTGCATACAGATCATACTGCAATTAGATATCTCATGAATAAGCCATCAATCATAGGTAGATTAGCTCATTGGTTATTGTTGATGCAAGAATTTGATATCACAGTTGTTGATAAGCCAGGGAAGTCTAATGTGGTTGCAGATTATATTTCATGTCTTCAATTGCAAGAAGATTCTACAATGATAGATGACACTTTTCTAGATGAGCATTTGTTTCTCATACAGGCTCATACTCCTCAGTATGCTGATATTGCCAACTATTTAGCTGCAGCTAAGATGCCAATTTCTTTTTCTCCTAAGGAAAAAAGGTTGCTAGTTGAGAAAAGTTTTAACTTTTCATGGATTACTGATTGTCTATTTTATACTGGACCTGACCAAGTCATGCAAAGATGTGTCAGAGAAGATGAAGCATATGACATCCTGCATGCATGTCATGATGAGCCATGTGGAGGTCATTTTGCTGCCAAAAGGATAGCACTGAAAATACTCAATACTGGATATTATTGGCCTATATTACACAAGGATGCAACTCAATATGCAAGGAAATGTGACAGGTGTCAGCAAATGGGCAGACCTACAAAATCTGATGAGATGCCACTATATCCTCAAATATCTGTTACACCATTTGACAAGTGGGGATTAGATTTTGTTGGCCCCATTGATCCACCTTCTAATGGCAAATCTTATATCTTGGTATTTACAGACTATGTAACAAAATGGTAGAAGCTAGAGCTATGCAACATGCAAGAGATAATAAGGTGGCTGAGTTTCTCTATGAAGAGATATTTACAAGGTATGGAGTACCAAGGGAAATTGTCTCAGATCAGGGACCTCAATTTACATCAACATTGATAAAAGCTTTGGTCAATGAAACAAGAAATCTACTCCATATCATCCACAGTCTAATGCACAAGTAGAAGTTACCAATAGAGAGCTTGAGGCTATTCTTACAAAAACAGTGTCTATCCACAAGAAAGATTGGTCTCATCGACTTTAAGAGGCAATTTGGGCATATAGAACAACATGGAAAACACCAATTGGATTCACACCTTTTGAGATGGTTTATGACAAAACAACAATGATGCCTATTGAATTTGAGCATAAAACCTTGAGAACAACTCTACAACTGAATATGACATTGTTTGAAGCACAAAAAGAATGCATTCAGCAGTTAAATGCTCTTGATGAATGGAGGAAGATAGTTGTTCAACAAACAGAATTGATTCAAAACCAAAGAGCAAGATGGCATGATAAATATATCAGCGAAAAGAAATTCAAAGTTGGTGATTGGGCACTCCTGTATGATTCCAGATATAAAGATGCTATGGGAAAACTCCAAACAAGGTGGTTAGGTCCTTATGAGGTAGAAGAAGTTTTTCAGAATGGAGCAGTCTATTTGTCCATAATAGATCATGTTTGATTTAAACTCTTAGTGAATGGACACCGCCTACGACTATATCACAAGCCAGCTACTAGAGAAGAGTTCCTATAGTAGTTTGCTCCACAAAGTGAAATAAAAGTTCCTGCAGCAAATGGCAAGGTTCCTACAACAACTGCCAATGATTTGGTATCAATTCATGAGCTTCCTATTGCACTTGAGCAGATTGATAAAGGTGATGTTCTTGCAGCCTCTGCAATGAACTTATTTACTGTATCATAATAAAATATTTCCATTTTATATGGGAATATTATTCTTCGTACATAAAGTTCCATCCACTACATTTCATCCCACTTTCTTACCTGTCACTTCATTTCATTTCACCGTCATTTTTGCCCAATTGCAAGTACATGTATATTGTACTTTATTTTAATTATGCATTTATTAGTTCATTATGATTTTATCCTATTTAAATCTGCTCCAAACCCGAAATCTCGTCAGCCTGTGTGGACACGTGCTAGGTTAAGTTGGGGGGGGGGGTACTTTATGGTCCTTTTTCCAATGAGATTTATTATCAGTTTTTTGATACCTTGAATTGATTTCCTAACTGACATTACTTATGATGATTATTATTTCACGCAAGTGAATAATAAAGTCTACCGCCAAAATTAAGATATGTATGTAGATTTTAGTTTTTTGCAAAACTGTCAAACATTTTGGTGAAGTTGCGGAAGTATCAAAGTAAAAGATGGGTGGTGATCTAATTTGCCATGAGCCAACGGTCCATGAAGGGTTGCTGCAAGATGTTGTCTGTGAGCATTATTTCCGAAACCACGACTAGTTGGATTATTTCTTGAAAATCAAGGATTACAACAATGAAATTGTTGTAGAACTCATGCATTCCTTTGATGAAGGAGAAGCTACAGTTAAAGGGTTGAGGGTAATTTCTATGGAGCAGCAAATTGTAGAGGTCACAAGGTTGCTGCAGGAAGGAGAACTCTTTCTAGAATCAAAAGATGCAAGGAGTGCCAGGGCAGAGTTCACAATTTCCACTAACAGACCCTTAATGGTGGATAGACAAGGGACTAGAAGGGTTTCTTTACCAACACATTGGTCTCAGGTAGCTTTGTATGTTATGAAATACATTACATGTGAAGGGAGGTATTCAAATATGCATTCACCTCATTTTAAGTTACTTAGTCATTTGCATCATGGTCGGCGAGTTAATGTCCCTAACTTCTTATACCATCTCATTTCTATAAGTGCTAAGGAGACTCGAAAGTATGGAAATCGCTCCGTTAGCCATCATGGACAGGTTAAGTTGCTTGTACAATGGTCCCTAAGAGATATTTCACAAATGGAATGGGGTGTATTTAAGGATATTCAACAATTTAGGGTTGATGATTCCCCTGTTGCGAATAATCCGCCGACTCCAGAAGAGATTGTTGCAGAAGATTCTTCTGGTGAAGATGAGGGTTTGCTTGTTGCTGAAGGAGCCACAATTATTATGGAAGAAAATATTGAAGCAAATTCAATTGAAGAACAACCCTCTACTTCTCTTCAAAGAGATTCACCCATTTTGCAAAGGGAAGGAAAAGAGTTGGAAAAGGATGAATCAGATGAAGAATTTTTTATCCGACCGCAGGTAACTCAGATTCCTCCTGCAGCCAAGAGGTGTCAAACAAAAAAAAATAAATCCTGCAACCATTTCAAAAGTGTATGTAAGGAGAACAAGAAGGAGGACACAAAAGACTCAACCTGTGAGTAATCTAGCAGAGGTTATTGCAGTAGAAACTTCAGAAGAAGAAGATGTTGCAGAGAAAGTAATTCAAGAAAACCCTGTGGAGGAAAAAGATGCTGCAGAGAAAGAAATGCAAGAAGATGCCGCAGAGAAATCAATGCAAGAACACCCTGTAGAAGAGGAAATTTAAGAAAACCCTGTAGAAGAAGAAATCCAAGAAGAAATCCAAGAGAAATTCAAGAAGAGGTTGTAATGGATAAGCTATCAAATCTTGCTTCTGTGGCATTGCAATGTGAAGAGATTGTTGATGATGTTCTACAACAACCTGAAGAAAATGTGAGAGATATGTCAACTTAGAATGAGGAGTTTATTGAAGAAATTCCATGGTCTAAGGTAGGACCTATTAGACCTCCTTCATCCCTAAGTAGTTTATCTATTGCTTTAACATTTTTTAGGCAATGGGAAATAGAGAAGGATAGGTTACAGGGGATAATTAATAAGCAGCAAAAAGAGATTGAAAAGAGAGATAATAGAATTGAGGAATTAGAAGCTAAGGTAGAAGTGATTTATGGTATGGTTCCTAAGTTGATGCAGTGTAGGGCACCCACAAGAGTTTATGCAGTACATTTGAAAGAGCGGTATTTGAACTTTAGACTAAAATGCATTGTTAGGGACCTTAATCCATCCTTGGAAACACCTGAGGAATTCTATCATGCTTATCAAACCTCTCCACATGCTGTGAGGAATTTGTTATGTGAATTATATTTACATAGCTATGTTGTACCCCAAGACAGAGAATGGAATCCTTTATTATATATTGGGGATATCCATCTCAAAGCTTTAATGTCATGGATCCAAAATGAGATTATCATAGGGCCACAAGCCAGGGAGTTTGAAAAATTAGAGCTCAACTGTCCATTACCATTGAGAAGGGAATCAAAAGCACCAAGGGTTCTTTATTATGATTGGCAAAAGTTGCTAATAAGAAATGATGTTAGTAAGATAGTAATTCCAATGAGAGAAGAAGTCTATCAAGTGTATGAGCATTTGGTTCAAACCCATAGGACAACCACACTAGAAGGGTTAACTCAACGCTGGAATAATCTACTAGATCATTTAAAACTGGGAGAACCTTACTCATTACATAATTTTCATACAGCCATACAAAGAGCCTCTAGATACATACAGTTAGGCATGGAGAAAGCCAACAATTGGTTGTGATTGATCTTTCAGCCTCCGATCCTTATGTGGCCACTTTTGGCATGCCAACCAATAGAAAAGAATTATGATGCAGTTGCAGAAGAAATAGCTAGATGGTCTAGGTTGGAAAAAATGAAAGGATTTTATTGGAATTTGCATTCCAAGGGAACAGGCCAGGACACTGTTGGTGATTTTAGAGTTTCAGCGAAAATCAGAAATTTTCCTTTTGCTACAGGAGCAACAAACCTTTAAAGTTGGGGGGCATGATAAGTTGATGCTTTGACATGTTTTTTATCATGACTCTTAGGTTTTTGGCATCTTTTGGGTTCCATTGTGATAGTAAAGTATTGTGAATTGACTATATGTAATCCATGTTTTAAATCTGAACTTATGAAATCATGTTGAACTTTGTCGATTAATTCCTGCAACCATGTCAATTTATTCCCGCAGCCAAATGGTTTGTCCCTGTGATATGCGGATTATTTAGGATAATGCCATATGTGAGTTAATGAATGTAGTAATTGAGTAAGATACATATGCATGTCCTTGTATGTTGTTTTTGTTTTAGTGCAGATAATAATTGATGTTGCGGTGGATGATTTTCTTTCGCGCCTAAGGACTTGAGAATCACGTTCAGATAACTAGAGATCAAATTGAAGGGGATCCAAGCAAGCGCAATGTATGGCATAAGAGAGCAATTATACTTCATCATGGGAGTTTAACTCTAGTGCATATTGAATTCACAAAATATCGCTTTGGCGTGCAAAGACTGTGGTTCGGTTTCAGATCCACGGTTCCTGCAGCCAAGCTCTCAGTTATCTCCTTCATCTGACAATCATCCGCCTCTTTTTCTAGGCATGATTTGAGTTGTCCATTGTAGTTGATCTTTTCTTTATAATAATCTCTTCCTTCTTTCTTAGAGTTAGACAAGATAGAAAGGAATTGAGCAGAGTTTTGACAAGCATTCTAAATTTTCTCTTTTAGAATATGTAATCATTTTCAAGAAGAAATGAATAAAGAATATGTTGTTCTAATCTGTTAAAAGTATTTTGCTGGAAGTTTGATATCACTCATCCAAGGGGGCCCACTTGGTGAGTGATCTTGTGTTTATGATCATTGAAGTTAGTTTTTACTTAGTTGCAGTAGAAGTTCATGACTGGATTGTTCCTGTAGCCACTAGAAATAGATCCACTAACTGTTCCTACAACCAAGACAGAACGGTGTGATTTCTGTTATTTTCATTAGATCATTCCAGCATTGTTTTGTGAAGCTTTCATGTAGCCTTTTATGATTTCCATTCTTGCCTTTCCTTTCTGCATAATGTTAGTTACTGCAGTAATGCAAAATAATCATTTAAGGAGCTTAGCGCATATATATTGCAGACCCATTTCAAGTTTTATGTTCCTGGATTGATAACTAAATGAACACCAGCCATGAAAATAGTAAACTCTACCATATGAATGTCCAAACTTTGGATTGATATTTCAATTAGAGATATTATTATCATTATAGTTGGGGTAGACAGATGATGCTTTCGGAAGCATCCCAATGAGCATTTTACAAAATACCATATACAAAATAGTGAACTCACTGTTTGTTTACAAAATTAGGAATATTTGATAAAACAAGATAATCCAACAAGACAAGGTGATTCTCAACACTCTTGACCATACTTCTAGATCACTACCTCATTGATTTGTTCATTCCAAATTAATTTTGGATGATAAGCTTGAGTTTTAACCATGAACTAGCCGAGTTGCTCCAACTTGCCTAGTTCACACTCAAATGCATCTTCAAAACACTTCTTTGGAGCAAAAATAAATATATTTACATTAGATACACATGAATCAACTTGTAAAAATCCATTGGAGGGACCCTAGACCTGGATCAACCAAGTTGATGCATTTTACAACTCCGAACCCCTAGCAAGGTAGTAGGTACACAGTTTACAAATATTTTTGTACAAACATCTTGCAAATGAAAAACCAATGAAACAATTACATGGGAAGCTTTATTACATAAACATTTAAACTTCCAAGAAGGTACAATATGGATTAGCACAGCTACAGTACGGACTGCTCTTCAAAAGGAAGGAAAAACAGTCATAAAAGCCAAAAAAAGCATGATTTCAATTAAGATTCTCTTGTAAATACAATCACCAACCCTTTCCAAGGAAAAGGTAGGCCTTATATAGCTTCTCCAATTGGTTTTGAAGCCCTATTATGGACATGAGGCTTCAATAACTTCATTTTGCAAGAAAATGACAATTTTGACAACTTTTTAAAGCCAAATGACAACTTTTCTTGCTCAAAAAGGCATTTTTGACAACCTAGCCTTATCAAATTGCCTAAACAACTTATAAATGCTTAAAAACTCTTAACAAACATGTTTCAATTCTCTTGAAGACATTAGGAGACCTTTTTGGCAATTTTCCACATTTTTGCCAAAAATTGTCAACTCAAGGCCTTAAAGGCAAAACTTGATCTCTAGAACCCAAAATGAGATCAAAACCACTAAAAATGACCCAAAACAACCTAAAAAAACATAATCAACCTAACACAAGACTTTACAAAAATAAAAGCATTAAATACTCAAAAATGGGAGTTTTACACAACTAGGTGCTCCTGCACCATACTCCCCCAAAAACAAAGAAGTCATGTGACTCCTTGAGGAAGCAAAGAAGAAGAAATGCCAAATTTTTGAAAGTCATCTTTAGGTATCCAAGTGGCCTCTAAGGTAGGCTGATCCTTCCACTTGATTAAATGCTCCATATAGGTGTGATTCCTTGTCTTCTTGAGAATCCTGGAGTGTAGAACTTGTTCTACTTGGGGAAAAGAAAGAGAAGGGAGAGATAGATCAGAAAGGGATTTGGAAACATCTTAAACTCTTTGAACCTCCTCAGGTGGCTTCCCTTTGAAAGCAATCAGATCTACAATATTAAAAATGGGGGACAAAGAAACATTAGTAGGCAAATCAACTTTATAAGCATTAGACCCATACTTAGCCAAGATCTTGCAAGGGCCTATCCTCCTCATCTGAAGCTTACTTGGAACTCTATTTTGTAGCCTTGCCTTATTCAAATGAACCATCACATAGTCACCTATGGAAAACTAAACATCTCTCTTTGTAGCATCCACTCTTGCCTTGATTTTGTGAGAGGTGTCTTGGAGAGCTTGTCTCACTTGCTCATGTACCTCCTTCATGGAGTGAGCCATGTCATCTGTTGTCCCACTCTTATGCTGCAAGTTAGTGATATCCCTCAACTCCATTATACCCCTTGGATGCATACCATAAACAACTTCAAATAGAATTTTACCTGTAGACTGGTTAACACTATCATTATAGGCATATTTTGCTTGATGAATGAGCTGATCCCAACTTTGCCCATAGTCCTTTGTCAAGCACCTAAGCGTGTTTCCAAGAGACATGTTCACAACTTTAGTTTGGCCATCAGTTTTTGGATGATAAGATAGACCAAAAGAGAGATTAGTACCCAATCTCTTCCACAATGTTTTCCAGAAATGACCAAGAAACTTAACATCCCTATCTGAAACAATGCTAGTAGGCAAACCATGAATTCTAACAACTTCTTTGAAAAACAAATAGCAATATGACTTGCATCATGTGTTGTCTTGCAAGGAATGAAGTGAGCCATTTTGCTGAATCTATCAACTACTACAAAGATGCTATCAAATCTTGCTTGAGTTCTATGTAACCCTACTACAAAATCCATACTAATGCAATCCCAAGGCCTATGTGGAATGGGAAGAGGCTGATATAAACCAGCATTAGAGGAATTACCTTTTGGTTTCTAGCATACCAAACACTGCTCAACATACCTCCTGATGTCTCTATGCATTTTAGGCCAATAATAGAACCTTTGAACCAATTATAAGGTCTTGTTGAGACCGAAATGTCCACTTAAGCACCCATTGTGCTTCTCTTGAATGAGGTTCTCTCTCATAGAACCCTTTGGAACACACAACTATCCACCCCTAAATAACAAACCATCCTGCAAAGTGAAATTAGCATATGCACCATGGAAGTTATTCTCAAAATCTTGACAAACTTTATAAGCTTCAGCAAAATCATTATCAATAGGATACATGTCTTTGAAACTATCAATACCAATGCTCTAAACTTGAATCTCATGAATAGTTAACAACCTTCTACTCAAAGCATCTGCTACTTTATTCAATTGACCCTTCTTATGCTTAAGAGTAAAAGTGTAAGCTTGTAAGTATTCTACCCACTTAACATGCCTATGATTCATTTTATCTTGTGAGTTCAAGAAACTAAGTGCCTGATTATCTGTGTATTACAACAAACTCTTTAGGAAGAAGATAGTGTCTCCATTTCCTAAGTGTTTGTACTAATGCATAGAGTTCTAAATCATAGGAAGAGTAATTTTTCTTTGCATCATTCAATTTCTCACTAAATAATGCAACTGGTCTATTTTCTTGACTTAAAACATCTCCTACAGCAATATTACTAGCATCACATTCAATAGTAAAAAGCCTATCAAAACTAGGTAAAATGAGCACTGGTTGAGTAGCTACTTTAGTTTTCAGTAATTCAAACCCCTCATTGGCTGCACTTGTCCATTGAAAATTTACCTTTACACCCCCTTTGATGGTGTCCAACATTGGAGCACAAATCTCACTAAATCCCCTGATGAATTTCCTGTAAAACTGTGCCAAACCATGGAAGCTTCTGACATCACTGGTTGTCTTAGGAGTTAGCCAATTGGTTCTTGCTGCCACTTTTGAGTGATCCATTTTCAGATTGCCTCCTGAGACAACAAAACCCAGATAGACCAATTCTTGCTTCATAAAATCACATTTTTCAAGATTAATGGTTAGTTGTTCATCAAATAATTGTTTCAAAACATTGGCTAAATGTTGTAAGTGCTCTTCCTTAGTCTTGCTAAAAATAAGACTATCATCTAAATACACTACAACAAATTTGCCAATGAAATCATGTAATACTTCATTCATGAGTCTCATGAATGTACTGGGAGCATTAGAGAGTCCAAAAGGCATGACTGGCCACTCATAGAGACCCTCATTTGTTTTGAAAGTTGTCTTCCACTCATCCCCCTCTTTGATTATTATCTGATGGTAGCCACTCTTCAAATCAATCTTACTGAAATATTGTACACCCCCCAAACAATCCATCAAATCCTCTATCCTATGTATGGGAAATCTATATCTGATGGTGATTTTGTTTATGGCTCTGGAATCTGTATAAAGCCTCCATGTACCCCCCTTCTTAGGTGCCAACACTATAGGTATTGCACAAGGACTAATGTTTTTCCTAATCAGCCATTGGTCTAAGAGTTCTTGTATTTGTCTTGCTACCTCTTTGTTTTGTTCAGGGGTCATCGTGTAGGCTGCCTTGTTGGGAAAATAGGCTCCAAGTATGAAATCAATTTGATGGCTAATGGCTATAGGAGGTGGTAAGGCTATAGGTGTTCCATCACTGATTATTTGTTTGAAGTTATCAAGGATTTGTTGCACCTCATATGGTATCTCAACTTTTTTTTCTACCTTTTCTTCCTTGGGTTTCACTATGAGTGCAAATCCTACTCCTTCACCTTCTTCTAGTGTTTTTATGAACTCTTTCTCATTCACTAACAAGATGTTAGGTACTTTGTTACTCCTCTCTCCTTCTTCAATGAGGGATTGGATCTGATAGGTTACTCCATCTTTCTGAAATGAATAGGAGTTTCTTTCCCCATCATGTTGTGCTCTTCGGTCAAACTGCCATGGTCTACCCAACTGCAGGTGGTAGGCATCCATAGGAAGGATGTCACATAGGATCCTATCTACATATCCACCTATGTGGAAATCTACCCAGGCTTGCTCATTTACTAACACATGTTGTCCCTTGTTTAACCATGTGACCTTGTATGGCTCCTTGTGTTGTATCCTAGGTAATTTCAGTTTTCTTACTGCTTCCTCTGATATGATGTTATTTGTGGATCCTGAATCTATGATCACCTTGCACACTTTTCCCATGATTTTACACTTAATCCTAAACAATTCTCTTCTCTGTGAGGCCTCTATACTATGTGGCTTCTTCATTAACACTCTTTTGATCATTAAACTCTCACCATCTTCTGAAGCTAGGTGGTTCAATACTGAAGTTCTGGTATTACCTCCATCTTCTTGAACATAATTTACCCTCTTTTCACCTCCATAGGATGAACTAGGCTTCTCTGGGCATCTATAGGTAGGGTGGCCCAACTTTTGGTAGTTATAGCAATTCATGGTTGAGAATTAGGACCCTCTCTCTGGTCCATTAGATTTACCTCTACTCAGGTTGCTTGATCCCCTACCCCTATAGTTGGGTTTTCTCTAAGAATCCCCACTTTTCTCAATAATTTTAGACTCTCCCTAGGATCATTGATCTATGTTCCTTCCCCCAAAACTGCCTCTATGGCCTCTACCATCTCTTCCCCTACCTCTTCCTCGATTATTTTGTTCTTGTTTCCTCCTACCTTTCTCTTCCACCTTAAGTGCCAATTGATAGCACTTGTGTATGGTGTGTGGGCATAACAAGCTCATCTCTTCCTAGATGTACCATCTTAACCCATTCAAATACCTTGCCACTTTTATGCTCTCATCCTCCACTACTCTGGATCTCATACACAGTTTTTGAAACTCTTCAGTGTAGCTACTGACATCTAGGTCTTTTTGTCTCAAATTTTGTCTTTTCCAGTGAAGTTGTACTTCATAGTCTTCAGGAAGGTAGGTCTCTTTGATTTTGACTACCATTGCTTTCCAGGTGGCTAGTGGTTGCTTACCTACTTTCACCCTTTCCTCTTGGATGAACTTCCACCAAGTTAAGGCTGCCCCTCTCAGCCCTGATTTTGCCACCTTGACCTTTTGTGCTTCAGTCACTCCATCACACTCAAAATGGTTTTCTAACCCTTCAATCCACTCTATTAGAGCATCTGGATCCATCTTCCCACTGAAAAGGGCCACTCCTTCTAAGGTCTTACCACTCATAGATCTCAAGGCTTTCAAGAATGGTTCTTGCTCAATGACAAGGTCAGGCATGGGGACTTCATCCTCTATTGCCATCATTCTACCCTGATCTCCAACCTTATCCTGGACCTCTTTAGTTTTGACTTCTACTTCATCTAGTTTCATTGCTAGTTGATCTAATATTTCTCTAAGTGCCCTATTTATCTCTTCTTGATCCTCAACCTTCTTAGCCAATTCTGCATTGGTCACCACGTTTGCCTAATGTTTCTTTCCTCCTGAATCTTTTGTTGGCTCTGATACCACTATGGTAGGGAGCTTGCTAGGAAAGTGCTCACAAGGCTAATTTGCTCAAAGGGATCAATTAATTAGCCAAAGACTTGTAGAGTCTATTGTGTATGACTACTCAATCTATCTTGTTGTTGTAATTCCAAGTACTCCATGGTTTACTTTCCTAATAAACTCCCTTTTTGGTGATGACTCTCGCCCATGCACAGATCTACTCAAAATGCTTATTCCTTCCAACTACACTTTCTCATGCTTGATCTTGGGGGCTTCAACCTTAGGTTTCAGAGTGAACTAGGGGTCTTCCACATGGAAATGTAGGGGCAGTAAGATATTGCTCACCTTTGAATGCTCACAATTTTGTTTGAGGTCTTTAACCCTTCACTTGCTCAAATTCACTAACAAGGCTCAACTACCCCCAAATGAGGCTGCACACTGTCTAAGGGTTACAAGTAACCCTTGTTGGACTGCTTAAGTTTGTTCTCACTATGTTTCATAAGCCCCAAATTTCACTTTTCCACCGGGTTCATGCATTTGGCAAAAAAAAAGTCATTTTTGTGTGTTGTGCAACAAAGGCCTATGAGCCTATGGAGGCCTAATTGGCTCCTTTTTCCTCACCTGGCCCAATGATGGGCATTTCCACCACAAAACTTCTTTTTAATTATGTTTAGGAGGTATATTCTTGAAGATTTTTCAGGTTTTGAGTTTCATGGGGAAGGTTTAATGACTGTCCACCTTTTATGGCACAAAAGGAGGGTTAGTGAAGGTTTGAGCTTGCAAAGTTTGATTTGTATTCTCCTTCATGAACCAAGGACTAAAACTAACTGAGGAAGTCTTCCACACCTTGGAGAACACTAACCAAGCCACTTCCTCTTGTCATTTTTCCAAACACTTGGCACACTAACTGAAAATCAGAAAAACTGCCACTGTGATAGTCAATTCACTGCTCTTTTACTAGTCAGCAACATTGCACTTTGGGACCTGCAAAAATGAAGATTTTGGAAATGGTAAAATACCTCAATGAGGTCTTAAAACACATAACACACCTCCTATTATATTTCCTTGAAGATTCAAGGCTTGGATGATGCTTTTGGAAGCATGCCAATGAGCATTTTACAAAATACCATACACAAAACAGTGAACTCACTGTTTGTTTACAAAAATAGGAATATTTGATAAAACAAGATAATCCAACAAGCCAAGGTGATTCTCAACACTCTTTACCATACTTCCAAATCACTACCTCATTGATTTGTTCATTCCGAATTACTTTTCGATGATAATCTTGAGTTTTAACCATGAACTAGCCTAGTTGCTCCAACTTGCTTAGTTCACACTCAAATGCATCTTCAAAACACTTCTCTAGCACAAAAATAAATATAAGTACATTAAATACACATGAATCAACTTGTAAAAATCCATTGGAGGGATCCTATACCTGGATCAACCAAGTTGATGCATTTTACAACTCCAAACCCCTGGCAGGGCAGCAGGTACACAGTTTGCAAATATTTTTGTACAAACACCTTGCAAATGAAAAACCAATGAAACAATTACATGGGAAGATTTATTACATCAACATTTAAACTTCCAAGAAGGTACAGTATGGATTAGCATAGCTATAGTACAGACTGCTCTTCAAAAGGAAGGAAAAACAGTCATAAAAGCCAAAAAAGCATGATTTCAATTAAGATTCTCTTGTAAAAACAATCACCAACTCTTTCCAAGGAAAAGGGAGGCCTTATATAGTTTCTTCAGTTGTTTTTCAAGCCCTAGTATAGACATGAGGCTTCAATAACTTTATTTTGCAAGAAAATGACAATTTTGACAACTTTTTAAAGCCAAATGACAACTTTTCTTGCTCAAAAAGGCATTTTTGACAACCTAGACTTATCAACTTGCCTAAAAAACTTAGAAATGCTTAAAAACACTTAAAAAACATGTTTCAATGCTCTTGAAGACATTAGGAGACCTTTTTGGCAATTTTCCACATTTTTGCCAAAAATTGTCAACTCAAGGCCTAAAAGGCAAAACTTGATCTCTAGAGCCCAAAATGAGATAAAAACCACTAAAAATGACCCAAAACAACCTAAAAAAACATAATCAACCTAACACAAGACTTTACAAACATAAAAGCATTAAATACTCAAAAATGGGAGTTTTACCCGACTAGGTGCTCATGCACCACTGTCTCTGATTCTCGGCCTGTTATCTTTCTCTCCCTCTTTCACACAGTCTCTTGGCACACCGTGTAACACTTGGATGTTTCCTTCTCTACCACACCTTACTGGTTAGGCTCAACAACAAGACTATAGTTATGTTGGTAGAATCCTCTCAATGGTATGCTTGCTCATACACACTACAACTTTCTTGGAGATCTTTCTAAGGCTTAGAAATTATTCTCCTTACTCACTCTTTTTTGTCTTATTCTTCTTGACAGCATCAACATATTCTGTCATGAGTTATCATCTGTTATCCCATGATTTCCCTCCAGAAAGTAATTCAAACTCCTGAGCGGTTAGGGTTTCCTCTTCCCGACATGATCTTCATGATATCTGATCTAGCCTGTCTTGAATCGATCACCTGTCCTTCAAGAATGCACTTGTACATGGTTTCCATTATCCAAAACACATTGTCTAGAAATATCAATCTTGAACATGATCTTCTGCATTGAAATCTGTCAACACATAAAACACTTTAGCTATTTCCTTTTCAAGGTCTTCCAAAATTGGATTTTATTTGCATTGATCCAAGCGCCAACTACTCCCTAATTTTCCTCTGTCATTATTTCTTCCTCGAGCCGCAACAGTCAGTTACAATCTCATGATTTGTTGTTTTTTCATTAATGGCGATTATCTATTTCAACGACCCTATTGATGGGGCTTCACTGACCACAACATATTTGCCACCTCTACTCCACATGGCATCACAACGATCAAGATGTGGCCCACCAACACACAGTCAGTCCAATAAAAACATACCGATACATCCCTTTTTCTGGTAGAACTTTCTTCTTATGTTTAATCGGTAGAGCACACTATACTGGTAGCACATCTTCAACTTAGTGGTTTGTGACAACTTTCACATTCTGTCTCTTCATCATAAACAAGCAACCAGCCTTTAGATCAGTATGTGCCTTACCGATAGGCCTTCATTCTTTATGCTCACACTCATGTGAATATCCATCATGTCAGTTGATATCAATGATAACTTAGTGTCAAAATTCCAACAATATCCCCCTTTGGCATTGATGTCATCTTCTCACGATACACTCCATACTGGTATATTTATCCCCCTTTGACACAATGACAAAGGGTATTGTACACTTCCCCTTTGATCCATACCAAGCTCCCCCTTTGATTGCTATCAGCTCATCTTGAACCACATAAAGCCTCCCTAGATAGATGACACAACACCCAACTTGTGTCTGAGGTACTCAAAATTGCTTACCGGTAATGGTCTGGTGAAAATGTATGCTACTTGTTCACCAGTAGGAACATAATCCATTCTAACATCCTATCCTTCAACCTTATCTCTGAGAAAGTGATACTTGATAGCAATGTGCTTTGTCCTAGAATGCATGACTGGATTCTTTGCTATGTTGATTGCACTCGAATTGTCACGCTGGATGAGAATAGGATCAGTGATGTCAACCTGTATATCTTTGAGAATCTACTTCATCCAAAGCATCTGAGAGCAGCATGTAGCAGCAGCAATTTATTCAGCTTCAGTAGTAGATAGAGAGATTGAGTCCTGCTTCTTGCTATGCCATGAGACCAACCGATCACCTAGAAAGAATGCACCACCACTTGTTCTTTTTCGATCATCAATGCATCATGCCCAATAAGCATCAGTGTATGCTTCCAAGATAAAATCTCCTTTTTTAGGATACCACAAACCATAGTTGAGCATTCCTTGTAGGTATCTAAAAATTCTTCTAACAACATTCATATGTGACTGTTTTGGTGTAGCTTGGACTCTAGCCACCACGCACACTGCCTGAACTATATCCAGTCTTGAAGCAGTTAGATACAGTAAACTTCCTATCATGGATCTGTACATAGTCTAATCCACCACCAGTGATTCATCATTCTTGCTCAATTTGTTGTCGGTCATCATGAGGGTACTTACCAGTTTATAATCTTCTAGTTGGAATTTCTTCAGCATCTCCTTTGCATACTTGACTTGTGAGATAAAGATTCCTTTATCTTGCTGTAATATCTGCAAACCAAGGAAGTATGTCAATTCACCAGGCATTGACATCTCAAATTCTGACTGTATTTGATCAGCAAATTCTTTGTAGAGAGTGTCCTTGCTACCTCCAAAGATAATGTCATCTACATACACAACCACAATAATCATGTGGTTCCCGTCTTTCTTTATGTATAAATTGTTGTCTGCACTTCCCTTTTTGAATGTTTTCTCCTTTAGGTACTAATCTAATCTTGAATACCATTCTCTAGGGGCTTGCTTTAGACCATACAGGGCCTTCTTCAACCTACACACAAATGTCTCATCATCATGCAGCAGAAACCCTTCTGGTTGCTCCATGTACACTTCTTCTTCCAAGTTTCCATTTAGGAAGGCAAATTTTACATCCATTTGGTATACTTTATAACCTTTTTAGGTAGAGAAGGCTAGAAACATTCTAATTGCTTCTAATCTAGCTATCGGTGCAAATGTTTCTTCAAAGTCAATTCTCTCTACCTAAGAGTATCCTTTGCACATTAGTCTAGCTTTATGCCTAACAATCTTACCTTCTTCATTCATCTTATTCTGGTATACTCATTTTGTGCCAATGATGTTCTTGTCTTCCGGTATAGGCACTAATTCCCAAGTCTTATTCTTCTCAATTTGTTGCAGTTCTTCTTCCATGGTATCCATCCATTCTTGTCTTTTGTTGGCCTCATTGAATGTTTTGGGTTCAACCTTAGTCATGAGGCATAGGTTGACTTGTTCATCATTCTGGGCAAGTCTTCTTCTAGTCTGTACACCATCACTCTTATTTTCCAAAATTTGCTCTTCTAGGTGATTCCGCTATACATACCAGTTGGGGACCTTCTTGGATGCTACCTCTGGTCTAGTATCTGACTGAACTTCATCATCTTCATCACCAAAGTCATCATACCAGTTAATCTATGGTTGACATCCTTTGTGCATATCTTCATCAACTTTTACATGCACACTCTCAACAACTCTTCTTAGTCTTTTATTGTAGCATTTATAGGCCTTGTTGTTAGATGAGTAACCAAGGAATATTCCTTCATCACTCTTGGAGTCAAAACTTCCTAGACCATCCATATCTTTCTTGATAAAGCACTTGCTTCCAAATACTTTCAAGTATTTGACTGATGGCTTCTGGTCATACCATAACTCATAAGGTGTCATTTTGTTGTTTGTTCTTAATTGAACCCGATTCAAAGTATATGCAACAGTATGAAAAACTTCTTTCCAATATGTGTCTGACAGACTGGCCTCATTTAACATGGTTTTGGCCATCTCCTTGACTATCATGTTCTTCCTTTCTACCACACCATTTTGCTGTGGTGTCCTAGGAGCAAAGTATTGTCTTTTAATTCCATGTTTTTTACAATAGTCTTAAAATTCATATGATGTGAACTCTCCACCCCTGTCAGATCTTAGGGATTTTAACTTGTACCCACTTTATTTTTCCACCATCTTCTAAAAGATCTTGAATCTTTCAAATACTTGTGATTTATCTTGCAAAAAGGTGACCCATGTCATTCTTGAGTAGTCATCAATGAAGAGCATAAATTATATTTCACCGGCAAGTTCTCTTGTTCGAGTTGGACCACATAGATCTGTATGCACAATTTCAAGTGGTCTTGAGGTGTTGTGCTCTTTTATCCTGAAACTCACTTTATTTTGCTTACCTTTTACACATTCATCACAAAATGTGTTTACCGGCTTGATGGTGGGTGGAATATTCCTCACACACCCCCAACCAGGTTATCAAAATTTATGTGGCCTAATGTTCGGTGCCACAACCAATTTTCATCTACTTGTCCTAACATACATTGGGACTCATAGCATTCTTTCATATTATAAACATTTCCATCTGTTCTTTTTCCTTCTGCCACAACTTTGCCGGTATTGTCTTTCTTTATCTAGCAACCGGTTGAGTCAAAGGTGAATTTGTAACCTTTGTCACACATCTGACTCACACTCAGCAGATTATTCTTTAGGCCTTCCACATAATATAAATCATGTGCCTTCAGTTTTCCATCAATGCTTAGAGTTCCTTTTCCCTTTATTTTGATGGAGGAATTGTCTCCAAACCTTACTGATCCACCATTCCAGTCTTCAAGTTTAATGAAATTCTTTTTGTCAAAAGTCATATGGTTTGAGCAGCCACTATCTACTACCCATAGATTTTTCCTTTCAGCATGCAAGGCAATCTGTACTATGAGACTTGATTCTGCCTTTTCCTTTTCTTTCTCAAACTGGTTTGATCTCCTTCTTCTTGTCAACTGCTATATTGAGCTCAAGTTTAGTTACCATCTCTTGATCCAGATTTGCCTTCATCTACTTGATCTTCCTATTTTTGCATAACTTTGCTATGTGTCCAAACTCTTGACAGTTACAGCATTTTACATTTTCATTTAAGGGGACGTCCTTAAAATTATTGTAGGGTGCAGGTTTATTCTTCCTACAATCAAAAGTCTTATGACCATATCCATTGCACTAATATCAAACAACATTCATATCCCAGAGGTCATTAAATGGATTTATACTTTCATAACTCATAGAGGGCTTATTGATTAATCTACAGTCAGCTATTTTGTGCCCAAATTTTTTACAGCGGTAATAGTAACCATGAAAGTTTGAAACATATTGGTTAGATTGTCTTGGTCCTGAATGGAACTGCCTCGCTGAGGGTCTTCCCTTCATGTTGTTGAGTTTGGTGAATCCTTCACGATCAATTCTTGCATTTCTCCTTGGGTCTACATGTTGGTATAGGAAGTGTGACCTCCGGTTTGTTGCTACATACTGATTTGAGTGGTGATTCCCAATAGCATTTGTATATGTCTTTTTGTCGATATCCTTGCCTAAAGTGAATGTATTCTTTTCTTTACCTTTAAGTGAAGAAGTGAACATTATTTCTTTACCAGATTTATCTTTGTGGGTTGAACTTTGACCTTCTTCAAAGCCTAAGCCACCGGTGTCTTTGGATTGCTTTTGTTTTCTTAACATCTTGTCTAAGGCCTCAGTATTGCCTTCATACTTGCTCCTTATTTTTATTTCTTCCTTACTTTCTTCAATCTCCTTTCTGAGCTTTACTATTTTTTCTTCCAACTCTTGATGCTCCTTTTCTTTCTTTGTCAGATCAGAGGTTGTAGCTTCACAAATCCTCTTAGTTTCTTCCAGCTACAATTTCAAGTCACATATGACTTGACTAGACTCATCCAGAGACCGCTTCAAGAGATATTGTGCATCTACTACAACAAGCTTAACCCTCTTGATCTCTCTTCTTGTTTTACTCAGTTCTTCAAGCACACTGATAAGTTCTCTCTTCAAATCCACTTCAACTTCAATATCCTCCTCTTCCTCATCTTCATCAACTAGTCTATCAAGTGCCATGAAGAGGTTGACTTTTCTGTCATTCTCATGGTAATCATCTTCTGATGCATTTTCGTCATCTATTGTGTCACCCTCCATGGTATATATGTTGTTTTGGTTCTGATAGCCTCTCCTTTCCTTTCGGTAGTCATTCCTTTCTCTGTCTTTGCCAACAAATCATCTGAGCTCTATTGACTCATCTCCACTGGTTTCTTTGTGAGGACACTTTGCAGTGAAGTGTCCTACCTTCCCACAATTGAAACATTTAAGTGGTAGCTTTCCTTAGTATCAGTCGGATCCTCTTTTGAGATTCATGACAAAGTTTGCTATTTCTGCATCAGAGTCTTCATTGGATTCTTTATGAGTAGTATCTTCTTTGCCCTTTTTGGTGATGTTGAATGTTGCATCTTTTCTTGAGGAAGTATCACTGGTTGTTCTGATCTCATAGTCTGTCAGAGAGCCAAATAAATCATCCATTGTAAAAGTCTTCAGATCCTTGGCTTCTTCTACAATGGACACCTTAGTATCATATTTGGGAGTGAGAGATCTAAGTATCTTCTTGACAAGAATCTCATCTCCAATCTCTTCTCAAGTCCTCTAATAGTATTCATAGTTTCATCAAATCTGTGAAGATAATTTGCAATCTTTTCATCACCTTTCATTTTGATGCTTTCAAGTTGGCCCCTTAGTGTTTGCAGCTTGGCTTCTTTGACTTTTGCATCTCCTTCAAACAACCTCTACAATTTTTCCCAAGTCTCCTTTGCTGAAACATAGTGCATGACTTTGACAAATTCATATCGAACAGTCCACTCAAGATAGCATATTTTGCCTTTGCATTATTCTCATACTCCATTTTTGCATCTGGATCAGTGGGAGGAGCATTAGGAACAACATACCCATTCTTGACCGACATCCACACATCAAAACCAAGAGAGGATATATAGGTTTCCATTCTTCTTCTCTAGAAGGCATAGTTGGATCCATCAAACATGGGGGCTTTTGAGGAAGTAGACTCACTTCTTGCCATTGTGTTCAAATTCCTGAATCTACCCAAGGTTTGAAGATAACCAGGACCACTAAGAGGGGAGGTGAATTGGTGTTTTCTAAGCTTTATCTCTTTCTGAACTCTCTTCAAAATATCAGTTATTCACTTAACTACTAAACAAACATATCGGTAGAACAAGAAAGAAATCCAAGAAGATCATTCACAATAATGTAACTCACAACACCAGATTTATGAGGAAAACCCATTATGGGAAAAACCTCAGTGAGAAACATTGTTGGAGTCTACTGCTCCAATCCAGCCTCAGAGGTAAAATAATGACTTACAAAGATTTAGGGCACCAACCCAAGGAGCACCAACCCCTGCACTTTTAGGGCACCAGCCCAAGGAGCACCTACCCCTACACTTTTAGGGCACCAACCCAAGGAGCACCAACCCCTACACCAAGCTTCAACTTGGCAATGTATATTGAAGTACTATTAGAATACAATTAAGGTTTCTTGTTGCAAATTAAATCTACAACTCTTTGATTAAATAACTCACTATCAGTTGACAGACTTTTCTCCTCCACTGAATCTCATGCTGTCAGTTGTGAGATTACTGTCTCTAATTCTCAGCCTCTGTTATCTTTCTCTCCCTCTTTCATACAGTCTCTCGACACATCGTGTCACACTTGGATGTTCCCTACTCTGCCACACCTTACCAGTTAGGTTCAACTGCAAGACTATAGTTATGCCGGTAGAATCCTCTCACCGGTATGCTTGCTCATACACACTTCAACTTTCTTGGAGATCTTTCTAAGGCTTAGCAATTCTTCTCCTTACTCACTCTTTTTTATCTTCTTCTTCTTCTTCACAATATCAACATCTTTTGTCTTGAATTCTCATCTCTTATCTCTTGATTTCCCATCAGAAAGTAATTAAAACTCCTGAGCAGTTAGGGTTTCCTCTTCCCAACACGATCTTCATGAGATCTGATCTAGCCTGTCTTGAATCGATCACCTATCCTTCAAGAATGCACTTGTACATGATTTCCATTATCTAACACATATTTTCTGGAAATAGCAATCTCGAACATGATCTTCTGCCTTGAAATCTATCGACACATAAAACACTTCAGTTGTTTCCTTTTCGAGGTCTTCCTAAATCAGATTTCTTTGCATTGGTCTAGGCACCAACTACTCCCTGATCTTCCTTTGTCATTCTTTCTTTCTTGAGCCGCAACGGTCAGTTACAATCCCGTGATTTGTGGTTATTTCATTAATGATGATTATCTATTTCAACAACCCTATTGATGTGGCTTCACTGACCACAACATGTTTTCCATCTCTGCTCCACATGGCATCACAATGATCAAGATGTAGCCCACCAACACACAGTCGATCTAGCAAACACATACGGGTACATCCCTTTGCTGGTAGAAATTTCTTCTTTCGTTTAACCGGTAGAGCACACTATACTGGTAGCACATCTTCACCTCAGTGGTTTGTGGCAACTTTCACATTTTGTCTCTTCATCATAAACAAGCAACCAACCTTTAGACCGATATGTGACTTACCGGTAGGCCTTCATTATTTATGCTCACACTCATGTGAATATCCATCATGTCGGTTGATATCAATGAAAACTTAGTGCCAAAATTCCAACAAGCATAAGAACTATCTCAGAACCCAGAAACAGTCAATCGGAAGTGATAACTAACTAGAAAAGAACCCAAATGAAGTGGACATCTGGAATCAAGCACATGAAACCATCTAGAAACTGAAAATAAGATCTACCATGAAGAACAATAACTACTGGTACATGTCGATAAGAACACAAAAAACTGCACTTAAAACTAACAAGAAAAAAACTGAAAGGAAATATTTTTGGTTGATGCAAGATGGCTCATTGATTAGGGATGCTCCTGCATCACTAACCCTAACCATAATTGTAAACCTAACTCTAAACCTAACACTAGATTTAACCATGATGTAAACCCTCACCATAATACTAACCCTAACCCTAAACCCTAGCCACAACCACGATGTAGACCCTAACCCTAACCATGATGTAAACCCTAACCCTAACCATGATGTAAACCTTACCCTAGCCATCATCCATAGTCATAGCCCTACTAACCATGAAATAAATCCTAACCAAAATCCTAACCGTAACCATTAATCTTAACAATAACCCTAGGAAAAATTATCCTAATCCTAACTATAACCATAATCCCAATCATAACCCAGATAATCTTAATCATAATATAACCCCAACCATGATGTAAATCCTAACCCTAAGCATGATGTAAACTTGAACCATAATCCTAACCCTAACCCTAACAATTACATAAATCATAATCCTACCCATAGTCCTAACCATAACCCTAAATCCTAAACCTAACCATGATTCGAACCCTAATCCCAACCATGATATAAACCATTACCCTAGCCATAATCCTTAACATTACCATAAACCTTAACTCTAATCATTATCATTACCCTTACCCTAATTATAACCCTAACCTAACCAAACCCTAACCACTAACCTTAGAAATAATCCTTATCCCTAACCATAACCATAACCCTAATACTAACCCTAAATATTAAACCTAACCATAACCCAAAACCTATTGCTAATGCTAACCCTAAACCCTAACTAAAATTATGATTAGAGATATAATTATAATAATTATATATATAATAATAATATTATATATATTAATATAGCTATATTTAATAATGTGATATCGTAATAACATATTAACATATTTAATGTTTTCCATGTTGCATCGTGATTGCTTCTAGTATATATATATATATATATATATATATATATATATATATATATATATATATATATATATATATATATATATATATATATATATATATATATATATATATATATATATATATATATATATATATATATATATATATATAATGTGCTGATAAATATCCTTCTCAAGGCACCTATTTTTAATGGCACCTATTTTTAATCAATTTTATACCCTAAAATCAAATAGGTGCCTTACAAAGGATATCTCTTGACGTATTGTGTGTGTGTGTGTGTGTGTGTGTGTACATACACATACATATATACATACATACATACATACATACATACATACATACATACACATACATATATATACATATATACATACATACATACATACATACACATACATATATATACATACACATACATACATATACATACATACATACATACATACATACATACATATATGTAGATATATATGTGTGTGTATGTGTATGTGTATGTGTATGTGTATGTATGTATATATATGCTATTTAATCATCAACATTTTGGATCACACTCTGTGATCCATCATCAGGATGAATGGGATTTTAGGGAGATGAAAAAGCAATAAGTATTTTGCTATTATTTGGCATTCTTCAATGTCACAAAACTGACTTTATTCTTTATATAGTCTAATCTTCAAGTGATCTAAATCATTATTGTTACAATGTTGGTTAACTAAGCAACATGTTACAAATTTTATTAGATGCATCTCTTTCATCAATGTTGGCATGTTTTCTTATAAAAATCATGTTTAGTTCATGCTCATAAGACTTGAGACTCAACAAAATAGCTTTTTTTTAGGTTAGAAATGTTTTTCATTTTGTAGCTACATTTTCTAATCATTTTACTATCATAGAAAAACCTAAACTTGTATACCAATAAAATCATATGTTATTTCTTTTTTATTTTCATATTTAATAAAATCTACATATATCTATAATTAAAAAAACTTGACATAAACTTGAAATTATTCAAAATTTTCATATTTTGTTGTTAATTGGACATTTTGTCGAATTATTTTATTCTTTCTGAAAAAATGGATATGTAAGTCTGAATTCTAGATGGAATTGTTTTCCTTTTCTCTTTAATAGCATAATTCGATTATGATATACCAAACATTCTTATATTATTGTACTAGACAATTCAATAGATTGGAATTGAGATATCAAAAAAGCTAAGGTAAAAGGTAAACAAAGGAATTGTTCATTTACATACATTTGACATCTATAGAAATATAACAAAAGAATATCAAATTATTATTTAAAGATGTCAAAATTTTAATATTATTGCTACTATTTGTAAAAGTTTAAATTTTAATTATAAAATAAAAAGTGCATCTCTTGTTTAGAGGTGTCCTTATCTATCAAAAATAGATTAAAAAAACTATTGAATAGTAAAATTTGAATTTAACAAAAAATATAAGAAATAAATGAATTTATAAATTACTATATAAATGTGTAAATAATTAATATAAATTTTAATTAATTTTGAATTCTTTATGTAAAATTATATTTTATAAATTTTAATAAATATTTAATTATTTGTATTATAATATACGTAGCTACATGTAATTTAAAAGGAATAAATTGATTATATGCTATCAAATATAAATACTATTTCAAAAAAATAAAATTATCTCTAACGGGTTTTGTTACTAAAAAGACTCTTAATGAGCAAAATATTTTGCTCGGGTGAAGTTCTTGTAAAGTTTGTATATCTTGACATAGATGCATTGTATGTCTTTGTATTCTTATCTAAGTTTTTTTCAGCAGCAACCAAGGGCAACCATTCTTATTATTTAATATTCAATTTTTGTGTCCACATCTTTGTCTGACAAAACAAAATTAAAATTTCTTTGTCTTTTTTTAATTAGGTAGTCTACTTTTTAAGTGAGTAATATTATCTTTGAGTTGTAATGTTTATGGAAAAAAATATTTTCTTGTATCAATATTTTGGATCAGTGTCTTTGATTCATTATCAAAAAGAGATTTTTCTCGTAGATTTTAAATCTAGATTCTTAAAAGAAGAATAGAGGATATAATAGCACATAAAAATGAAATTTCTACATTCTCAAATGCTATATTTTATTTTTGTGTTAATTGTTTGATGATTTAATTTGGACTAAGATAAAGACTCTAATGCTTGAAATTTTTGAATCCTTGTATAGATTCAATGAATTATGCTATAGATTTAATATTGTTTTTGGTAAAAAGTTAATTTTATTTAAAGAAAAGTAAATCCAAATTTTACAAAGGGATTTCTAGAGAACATCAACTATCAAAACAACCAAAATAAGCTAGGCCCATAAAGGGGTTCTTACAAAACCATTTAATAACATGCCTACCAAAATTATAACTCCAACCAGGATATGGTGTGTCCCTTCTTACCCAATTACATTTCTTTCCAACAAATCATCTTGAATAAGCTTTAAAATTTGTTGTGATTCAATAGGATCCATATCTCCCTAATCAACAACATTCTACTTTCTATTCTCTCTAAAGATCATTTCATCAAACAATCAACCACCTTGTTCTATTTCTAGGTTTGTGAATGAAGTAAATAGAGTCCATTTTTTTTACCAAACCAAGAATCTGTTTGACTATCAGAGATAGCCTCCAAGAAGCACCCTGAAGATTCTTTTTTATTAAAGAGAAAATCCAAAATCATAGACCGTGTTCCACAAATAAGCTTTCATTCAATGCCCATAGCCATAACTTTTTCACAACTATAAAAAATTTCAAATATTTCATTAAATTATTAGAATGTTGTCCCATATAGGTAGAAAAGAAAAAAATAACACAACCATCCTTTTCACATCCTATACCACCAATCTGTTGGTAGCAATAACGAACAAAAACTGAGAGGAGGTGGGTGTGAATCAGTCTTCACCAGATCTACTAACTTAACCCCAAAAATAGATATGATAAAATACAGCAATAATAAAGATAATAAAATTAATAGCACAACACACAACACCAAGATTTTGATGTGGAAAACCTGGTTAAGAGAAAAACCATGGTGGGAACCTACCCATAGTAAGATGATGCTCTACAGGTGTATGTGAAAATATTACAATGGGGAATGCACATGCATTCAAACACATTGCCTAGAGATCACTACTCAAAAGATAATGACATGGAAGGCTACAACCCTCAAGGAAGTCTCACTGACTTACAACAAGATTCAGACTACAATCTAGAATGAATGAACTACAATAATTGTTGGTCATTTGGCGGAATTGGTTATGTGTTGCATTCATGTTTTGTCATTGATGTCAACACTAGTTGTTTGGATACTTTATCGACACCCTTCTAGTCCTAGTAGGTTGAGTGTTTTTTGGTTAACTTGGATCCGGCATGATCTGGTTAACTCTGGTATAATCTGGTCATGGAATTGGCTTGTTCATAATGCCTATACTCATATTTGGTCAGTTGGTTTTGGTCTGGTGATTGGATGCTATCCTGCTTACATAGAAGATTGGTTTTTGGTTCCAGCGAGTGTTTCATCGGCAGATCTTTTGGTGGAGATCTTTGATGCATTGCATAATTGGTGTTGTTGCAGCTTCTGATGAAGTTTTGGGATGTTGTTGGTAATCTTGTTCGAGATTTGGCATTTAGAGATCATTACTGAAGCGTGTGGACCTATTCTTGTTCTCGATTGATCTAGGTTATGGACCAACATTAATGTAACGTGTGGACATAAATTATTGTTGCATTTTTGGGATGTCTTATGTGATGAATATTATTTATTTTGGTTAAAGGCTGACATGGTTTGTAATAATGTAATTGGTTTATTGTCTAGAAGCCGACCTAATCGTTTATGGTTGAGGTTTTGTATAAATAAGATGTAAGATCTCATTGTAGATCACCATGGTTATTGTATGTGTAGTACCCTTGCCCTAATCAGATTTTTAAAACCGATTTGACCTTGGTTGACTTTTTAGTGGTTTTCTTGAATGATTGACTTACCATATTGTGATGTTATAGTCAGGTATTATGCTTAACTTGTGTACCATAAATGTTGATTTCGCATCAAATATTATGTATGATTAGTTGTTTTTTTTATTCGTGTTATTAACCCTGGGCTAAAACTTTCATTGAAAATATGTGTATGCATGTGTGGTTCATTGTTGCAGGAGATTGCAGGTACAGTACCACATAGGTATGAGGTTCTTCTCCACTTGGCTTCGCAAGTTCGAGTGTACCTTATTGGTCCAAAGGAATTGGATTAGGTAGTCATAAAACCCTACGTTTTACCCTAGTTGTTCTCAAGTGAGCGTCGTCGGTTGTCCATCAGTTCCCTTTTGGTTGCGTTTGCAGGTCGTGTGCTTGTTTGGTTTTCTTGAGCTGCATGTTGTGTGTTGGTAAAAATCGATTATTAAATCCTAAGTATTTAATTAGACTAATTGTGTTTTTACGCATTCATAAATTAAAGGGACTAAATTAAACCCCTTTGAGTGATTAGCCAAAAATTAGATTGCTAAATTCATATTTGTAGCAAGTTTGGTTAAATTGTTATTTTTAAATAATGAATTAATTAAGTATATGCATTTTGCAAGAAAAGGTTAAATAGAAATTGGAAAATGAATATCTTACCCTCTTTGGAATTTTGAAATAGAAACGTTAGTTTTAATTTAATTGAGAAAATCAATTAGAAAAGCAATTTTTGCATATTAATTTATAGGGAAATGATTTTTTATTTGGGTGGAAAATAATTTCAACCTAAAAATGGACTTTTGGTCAAAATTTTCGCTTTTAACCTAGGTTTGTAAAAATATTTGGGGGAGTGGTTTATGGAATGGAAAATTTTGGGGCATTTGTGGGTGAAGAAATTCTTGAACTTACAGGTTGGGCTCTTCATCAAATCACTTCCAGGATTGCTAATAGAGGTTGGATTTTTGTTTATCTCCTTGTTTTTTTTTTAGAAGAGATTGATTTGATTTGGAAGAAATATGGGTGTGCTTGTTTGTGTATCTCATAAATTTGTGGAATAAGGAAGAGTTGTAGTTAAATCTCAAATTTGAATCCTTCGTGCTTTTACTCCCAACCTCTAGATCAAATTCTTGTCTATTCAAATTGATTTCTAAAATCAAAATTTGGGGGTTGGCTATTCACAACTAAATTTTGTTAAAATTTCATTTGAATGCATTCAATTTGGGTTTTAAAATAAGAAATCTATTTGTACTTGGTTAAATGGAAATGGAAAAGGCTTGAAATTTTTCCAGTCTGGGTATTTGGGCCATACTGATTATTTCTTTAAAAAAAATATATATATATATATATATAAATCATTTTTTTATAGTCAGGTATTATGCTTAACATGTGTACGATAAATGTTGATTTTGCATCGATTATTATTTATGATTAGTCCTTCTTTTGATTCATGTTATTAACCCCAAGATAACACTTTCATTGAAAATATATATGTATGCATGTGTGGTTCATTGTTGCAAGAGATTGTAGGTACAATACCGCATAAGTACAAGGTTCTTCTCCACCTGGCTTCACAGGTTTGAGTGTACCTTATTGGTCCAAAGGAATTGGATTAGGTAGTCATAAGACCCTATGTTTTACTCTAGTTGTTCTTAAGTGAGCGTCGGCAGTCGTCCGTCAGTTCCCTTTTGGTTGGGTTTGTGGGTCATGTGTTTGTTTGGTTTTCTTAAGCTGCATGTTGTGCGTTGGTAAAAATCGATTATTAAATCCTAAGTATTTAATTAGATTAATTGTGTTTTTACGCATTCGTAAATTAAAGGGACTAAATTAAATATGACCCCTTTGAGTGATTAATCAATAATTAGATTGCTAAATTCATATTTGTAGCAAGTTTGGTTAAATGATTATTTTTAAATAATTAATTAATTAAGTATATGCATTTTGAAAGAAAAGGTTAAATAGAAATTGGAAAATGAATATCTTACCCTCTTTGGCATTTGGAAATAGAAATAAGAGTTTTAATTTAATTGAGAAAATCAATTTTGGCAAGAAAAGCAATTTTTGCATATTAATTTATTGGGAAATGATTCTTATTTGGGTGGAAAATAACCTAAAAATGGACTTTTGGTCAAAAATTTCCCTTTTAACCTAGGTTTACAAAAATATTTGGGGGAGTTGTTTTTGGAATGGAAAATTTTGGGGCATCTGTGGGTGAAGAAATTCTTGAACTTGCAAGTTGGGCTCTTCACCAAATCACTTCCATGATTGGTAATACAGGTTGGATTGTTGTTTATCTCCTTGTTTTTTTTAGAAGAGATTGGTTTGATTTGGAATAAATTTGGGTGTTCTTGTTTGAGTATCTCATTAATTTGTGGAATAAGGAAGAGTTGTAGTTAAATCTCGAATTTCAATCCTCCTTGCTTTCATTCCCAACCTCCATATCAAATTCTTGTATGTTCAAATTGATTTCTAAAATCAAAATTTGGGGGTTGGTTGTTCACCATTAAATTTTGTTAAAATTTCATTTGAATGCATTCAATTTGGGTTTTAAACTGAGAAATATGTTTGTGCTTGGTTAAATGGAAGTGGAGAAGGCTTGAAATTTTGTCAGTTTAGGTATTTGGGGCATACTGATTATTTCTTTTAAAATATATATATGTAAATCATTTTTTTTATTTCTGGAAAATGTTCCTAGAAATTGTTCTCAGAAAAATATCTGAGAGTACTCAGAAATTGGGTGTTTGGTTTATGAAATATTAAAAAAACATAAAAAATAAAAAAATAAAAAAATGTATGCGACCCCCCAACGTGGGATGGTAGCTTCTACTACCATAGGGTAGTAGCGCTAATGCTTGGTAGCGACTGCTATTATTTGGTAGCAGCCACCGGCAAACCCTTTTTCGGTGTACAATGTGGTCCACATAAAACAAGGTGGTTATAAAGTTATTTTTAATATATATTTTAATTTTAATTTAAAGTATATTTAAATTGATATTAAAATTACATATTTTTAAATATAGCTCATTAAAAGTAAAATAATATATGTTTTTGGTAAATTCTAGAAAGTGAAACTAATATATATGTTATTTAGTAAATTTTAGAGAAATGAAATAATGTATATATTATTTGGAAAATCTTAGGAAATGAAATAATATAGTATTTAAAAATTGGAAAAAGAAATATTATATTATTTGTTAATTCTTTAAAATTAAAACTATATATTAGTTGGAAATTTCTGAAATTAAAATTGGAGAATTTGAAGATGGATAGATATAGTTAGAAAATTGATGACATTTTCTCTTAATGAAATATGGATATTAGATGAGAAATTACATTTATTAATGTTTTGTTTTTATGTATTGGAATATAGGCACGATCATATAATTGCAATTTTGGTATTGAAATTATTAAGTAATGGTGATTTTGTTCAAATGTTGTATTTGGAAATTTAGATCAATTAGAAAACTTCATCGATTTGTATTTTGAAGCGATATGGAAAAATGATTGTCTTTACAGACCTATGTCAATGAGTGTTTAAATTTTTGTATTCGCATTTGATTAAAGAATGGAAAGTCCTTGATTGTGAGTGTTGAATATTGCCATATGGTTATTTTGTATCCGGTTATGTCCTTGATCTCGAGTATTGACTATTTTCATGTGCTTGTTCTATATCTGGTCATATCCGTTAATGTGAGTGTTGGATGTTGTTATGTGGTTGACTGTAGCTGGTCATGTCTTTAGTTAGAGAATTGTCATTCAATACACCTCATGTGAGGACTTGTTTGGCCAAGTGGGTATTCCTACCGTATTGAACTCTGTAAATTATTCCTTGTGTATACCTTGGTTTTTGAGTTTCATTTGATTGCAGTTTAGTGTCATACAAGAGAGTGGCTTTCAAGTGGGGGCCGCACCCAAAGGGGTAGCAAGGTAACCCATCGAAAGGGTGTCTAAATAAGTGATAACTTAATAGTATATTAGGAAGTTTATTAGATAAAAACACTAAAATAATTATTCCTCACGTATAGGATGAGTGCTAGGAAAGACTCAGAATATAGTGAGAAGGCCTGAAATGGCAAACCAACAACCTTGTCTTCACGAAAGGATGGGTTGGGTCCACATGAGACTTGGATGGGTCAAAGGTTTGGGAAAGGTTGCTAGGGTAACCTAGTGGATGGGGTCGGGAGCTATGGAGACCTGCCAAGGTAACCATACCAAGTTATGCGATGACACTTGTCCCTTATGTTTGCTAGTGTGCAGTTTGTGTTGTCTTTGCTAGGAGTACTATTGTGGAGTCATATCTAAATTACTTATACCTTTGAGAGTACCTGATGTTCATGTTAGACCATGGGTTGCTTATGATGGGTTGCGAGGACTTAGTCTCATGGGTGATCCACTTATTCTTTTGTATTTTCTTCTTATCATGTTTCAGATGGATCATTTCCTTCTTTTGGGATCATTCATGTATCTTTTGACCGGTGTGGTCATATGTATTATTTGTTTATGTATGCCTTTATGGATGGATGTAATTGATATAAACCTTATGTATTCTTCACCTTATTATTTATTAGAGGGGTCTTGCAGTTGAGCAAACCCAAAGATGTAGCCCATTAGGGGTGAACTCTGGTATCAATTTGGTGTTATGTGGTGTTTGTGTTCATCTAGTTCCTTTTTATTTTGCACATGTATGGATGGTATTATGGTTAAAATGTATAATGTAGATTAGATGATATTAATCTTAAATGCATGTATGAAGTTATCTTATTAAATTCTGTAATATGGATCATGAAGAATGTAGGTTTAGTGAAGTGCAAAGTATTCATTAGTTTTTAATGCAAATAAAGTATGTATGGAAATTGGATGCATGACATATGTTTTAATTTAAGATTGGATGTAATGAATGGTTAAATTGCAATGGGCGAACTTAATCATGTTATCTATAATATTTTTTTAACCCATCAAATAAATTTATCATTTGTTTAGTTATAATTATGTCATTAAGTTAATCAACTTAATTAGTTTAACTAGCGCGAGTTGAGTTAGTGATGAGTCAAGTAATCACGTTGGGAAACCCTTTAGGTGTTAGTTAAGTCTTCTGTTGTGTAATTTTAACTTAATGTTAACTCAATATATGATTATTCAATTTTAACTTTCAAAAAAAAAGTATCACTCTATTCTTGTGTTTTAGTTTTATCCCTTTGAGGTTTCCTGGCGGGGTATTACATTTGGTATCAAAGCCAATGTTGCAAACACTGGGATCTCTAGTGTCGCTTGTGCCCTTAGTTGGTGTGAGGTGTATAGACCTGATGATGTATGATTGTCCGCCTATTGTATGCTTGTGATTGAGGCATAGGATCTTGAAGATCTTGAGGACTCATGCTTTGTTCTTTTTTCTTATTCTTTCGAGCAAATCCTAATTGTGTGTAACATGTGTGTTCACACCTTGCTTTCACCTTCTTGATGTTGGTGCTTTTGAGTGATTATATGTGCTTTGTTTGCTTATTAGATATCTTGTTCTATGATTACTCTTATTCAAAGAGAGAGTTGTATGTACCTCACTTTTTGGATTGTTGTACTCTTTAGACTAACCAATTGGGTTGGTCAGTGCTTGTCTTGAATATCAAAGTATGAAATGTGCTTGTATTATGATTATGATCTAGCTTAGTGTTGTTAACTTGAAGGACTTCTAGGGTAGATGTTGAGTGCTTATGATATAACAAATTGAATGGTTATCACCCTTCCTCCTCTTTCTCTCTAGAAATTAAATGTTTGTTATATGTGTATTTATCACTTATGTAAGTTTTCTAATTGTGAGAGAAAGGTTGTGACTTCTTGAACCCTTGTGTGATCCTAATGATTCTACTATGTATTTAGATAATAACAGGGCTATGGGTTTAAAATATCATGATGGTTATGGGGAGGAAATTGTATGTTTTCATAAAGGAATTCACCATGCATATTGTAAGAGTAACATAATGGAATTACTATCTTAGGTAATGTGCAATAATCTACGAATAGCTGATATGTGAAGCTGCCTTGTTTGTAATTAGATGTGTAAAAAGGGAACATGTTATAGTGGCTAGGAGTGTGTTGATGTGTTCCATGAAATATTTCATTATGTGCTTCATAATACCGATTCAATTAAGAACCTATTTGAACAATGTTATACTGAACTTTCTTTTGGATATATATAATTGACTTAGTATGAATAGAAGGTACAAATAAAAACCATGTTTGAATAGCTCCTCTTTTATCTTCTTATCATACTTTAATTTTTGATGAAAAGTTACAGATTATGATATATGTCGTATTAATTAAGAGTAGTAAGTGTTCATAAGAAGTCTGGCATAAAAGAAAAGATTGTTTGTCTTGATCTCTTTTTTTTTTGGAAAATTAGGACATTCAGTTGCAACCATAGTATTTGGAAATGTCATGTTAGGCCTATTGGAATTCTTCTAAAATGGTAGTGAAATGAAAACCGTAAAATTAAGATGATAGGCATATAGTGAGAAATTTAAGCATGTTGCGTGATCTTGTTGATTTTGTGCATATGTATGAAATGGGTTGACTATCAAACTCTCTTCCCCTTCTCCCTACCTAGTTATAAGATTGTTAGAAATGCTTCTAAAGAATGCATTGATTTAAATAGAATGTATATAAAGCATATGAAATTATATTTTTGCATTTTGGCTTCATATTGAAAGATGGAAGTCTTGTGCTTTGGAAAGAAAATTTGCATGGTTAGTAATGTGAATATGAATACTTAGTGGAATTACTGAAAGATATAGGAATGATGTTACTTCCTTGTGTAATTTTAAATTGTAAAGATTTTTAATACTTGTATCTAGAATAAATTTTTTTCAGTTATTCATGTGGGAAGCATAATTAAGATATTCCTTGAGTAGATGATAGTTTTACTGAAAAGTACTCATAAATGTGAATAAACCAGTACTGGTACTTTCGTTGTGTATTGTGAGAAACCAGTGCTTGCTATATGTGCCCGTGGGATGGTGAAGTAATCAACCATGGAGGTTATGCTTACTTATGAGTATGGGAAACCATATTATTTATGTGATGTTGCTTATTTTTTACCCTACTGAGTGCCAACCCGTACGTTGTTGGTAATTTAGTATGAGGAGGGGTAGTATCACAATTCATCATTCCTCGAATAGTATGGATTGGTGTATGAGTAATGTCGATGCGAAGTGAATTTAGCTTCTCTATTTTGAGGGAAAATATATTTATATAATGAAACTATATTAAAGGTGTACTCAATAATTTCCCTTTTTGATGAACCAATTTATAAGGTTTATGTGTGCCAACCTATTCCCCTCTACTCAATGGTAGTTCTTGAGCATAGTGATGGTATATCTTGGAGGATCTTTTGCCTTGCCTTCATGAAAGGTATGCTATTTCCACATAAGCTGCCAGTTGTCAGGCATTGGTAGACGTGTGGGTGGACCCTATCCATGTATACCTTTGTCTTACGAAGAGTATCCTAAGAGGTAAATTACTATGTGGGGTGTAACCTATGCATGCCTTATTACGTGAGGTACACTTCCATGTGGGATACGTCTGTTGTGTGCCTTCTCTACTTGGAGCATTGCCATGTCATGTTGAGACACGATGTGGGATGTAGTATGCATTACCATGTGGCCTACAAACTTATTTAGGGTAGAGCCATGCCACGTGATGACATGATGTGGGTTGATGTCGAGGTGCACACTACCATGCCATGTGGTTGTGTGACTAGGTCATACCACATGATGAGCTACTACGTTAGCTAGATGTTTGTTCTCTCCTTCCTCATTGGTGGCTAGATTCTAGTCACATAATGATGTTATGTGCAATTATGATATCCTTATTTATTTATTTATTATGTGGACCATCAATTTATTCTATTTTGACTTTAAAGGTTTAGCCACGATATTGTGATCTTTTTCTTACTTGATTTGGTGTTGTAATTCTGGATTTTTCTTACCTTACTATTGGAATTGATGATTTATTATCTTTATTCGTCTATTTTTTGGTGGCTAAACTAGTTTATCCTTATTGTTTTCGTATGTTGGTCCTGTGTTTAAATGTGAATTCCTCTCCAAGGACGTATGAGACAGTCTTGGATGAGTGTATACGAGGAAGTAGGCGTAGGGAACCTTGAGGATGGGGGTATGTGAGGTTGTGAGGCAGCTAGGATCCACTACCTACCTATGTGTAGTGACTATCTCTTGGAGGCTAACCACCTTACTCAACAAGGGATGGTCACGAGGGTCTTGTATGGAAGGTATCACTACTATGTGTGTGCCCTAGCACCATCAAGCCCTTGAGTGAGATGTTGGATATTTATGATCATGTTATTTTGTTCTGAGATCAGGCATAGAGATGTTGATCATGCATATTATCTATAATCGAGCATTAGACATGCTCACATGTGGCCTTGTGAGTTGTACATTCTAGTTATGTGGATGGATATTTATGTGTAAACAAGGAGTAAAATGTGTTCTTTTGTCACTATGTTATGGGGCATAGCCATTCGAAAGGTTTTTATATGCCTGGGAAGTGTAAGCAATTGAGTTATATATGTTACTCTTATTTCATGAAAGTTAACTTGATTATAGAAGTTGAAATTTGAAGCTATTTATATGCGATAATATGCTAGGAAGAGGATGGAATGGTAAAAAAAATTGATCATGATGACAAATTTTCTTGTCGTAGTTGGTAGGTGAGAGTTGTAATTGTATTTGCCACTATTAATGCATTAATTTGGTGTGATGAAAGGAAGACAATTCTTGTTTCGCTTCTATAATTATAGATAGTTCCTATAATGTTATAAATATATGAATTTGGATGTATATTACCAATGGATAATGGCATTCGTAAAGGATTTAGCAGTAATGTTTCATTTATTTGTGAAAAGATTCATATGTGTAATTTGATATTTGTTAAATAAGTTTCAAGGCTAATGTGTGTTGCATGTTTTCCTTCTATCCTTACGACTTCCAAGAGTAAATCAAAACCTAGGGAGGAGGATGTAGTACCCCTACCCTAATCAGATTTTTAAAACCGGTTTGACCTTGGTTGACTTTTTAGTGGTTTTCTTGAATGATTGATTAACCATATTGTGATGTTATAGTCAAGTATTATGCTTAATGTGTGTACCATAAAAGTTGATTTCGCATTCATTATTATGTATTATTAGTTGTTCTTTTGATTCGTGTTATTAACCCTGGGCTAAAACTTTCATTGAAAATATATATGTATGCATGTGTGGTTCATTGTTGTAGGAGATTGCAGGTGCAATACCACATAGATATGAGGTTCTTCTCCACTTGGCTTCGCAAGTTCAAGTGTACCTTATTGGTCCAAAGGAATTGGATTAGGTAGTCATAAAACCCTACGTTTTAACCTAGTCGTTCTCAAGTGAGCATCGTCAGTTGTCCATCAATTCCCTTTTGGTTGGGTTTGTGGGTCGTGTGCTTGTTTGGTTTTCTTGAGTTGCATGTTGTGCATTGGTAAAAAATGATTATTAAATCCTAAGTATTTAATTAGATTAATTGTGTTTTTACGCATTCGTAAATTAAAGGGACTAAATTAAATAGGACCCCTTTGAGTGATTAATCAATAATTAGATTTCTAAATTCATATTTGTAGCAAGTTTGGTTAAATTGTTATTTTTAAATAATGAATTAATTAAGTATATGCATTTTGCAAGAAAAGGTTAAATACAAATTGGAAAATGAATATCTTACCCTCTTTGGCATTTTGAAATAGAAATGTTAGTTTTAATTTAATTGAGAAAATCAATTTTGACAAGAAAAGCAATTTTTGCATATTAATTTATTGGGAAATGATTTTTTATTTGGGTGGAAAATAATTTCAACCTAAAAATGGACTTTTAGTCAAAAATTTCGCTTTTAACCTAGGTTTGCAAAAATATTTGGGGGAGTTGTTTTTGGAATGGAAAATTTTGGGGCATTTGTGGGTGAAGAAATTCTTGAACTTGCAGATTGGGCTCTTCACCAAATCACTTCCAGGATTGCTATTAGAGGTTGGATTCTTGTTTATCTCATTTTTTTTTAGAAGAGATTGATTTGATTTGGAAAAAATCTAGGTGTGCTTGTTTGTGTATCTCATAAATTTGTGGAATAAGGAAGTGTTGTAGTTAAATCTCAAATTTGAATCCTTCGTGCTTTCACTCCCAACCTCCAGATCAAATTCTTGTCTGTTCAAATTAATTTCTAATATCAAAATTTGGGGGTTGGCTATTCACAGCTAAATTTTGTTAAAATTTCATTTGAATGCATTCAATTTGGGTTTTAAACTAAGAAATCTATTTGTGCTTCGTTAAATGGAAGTGGAAAAGGCTTGAAATTTTGCCAGTCTGAGTATTTGGGGCATACTTATTATTTCTTTTAAAGTATAAATGTATTTAAATCATTTTTTTTAATTTCTGGAAAATGTTCCCAGAAGTTATTCTTAGAAAAATATCTGAGAGTACTCAGAAATTGGGTATTTGGTTTATGAAATATTAAAAAAAAAAAATGTATGTGAACACCCCCATGTGGTAGGGTATATCCCACCATGTGAGATGGTAGCTTCCGCTACCATAGGGTAGCAACGCTACTGCTTGGTAGTGTCTGCTACCATATGGTAGAAGTGCTACCATTTGGTAGTGACTACTACCATATGGTAGCAACACTACCAAAGGGTAGCGCCTACTGCTACCAAAGGTAGCAGCCACCGCCAAACCCTTTTTCGGTGTATAATTTGGTCCACATAAAATAGCATGGTTATAAAGTTATTTTTAATATATATTTTAATTTTAATTTAAAATATATTTAATTTGATATTAAAATTGTATATTTTTAAATATAGCTCGTTAAAAGTAAAATAATATATGTTTTTGGTAAATTCTAGAAAGTGAAATTAATATATATGTTATTTAGTAAATTTTAGAGAAATGAAATAATATATATATTATTTGGAAAATCTTAGGAAATGAAATAATATAGTATTTGAAAATTGGAAAAAGAAATATTATATTATTTGTTAAATCTTGGAAATTAAAACAATATATTAGTTGGAAATTTCTAAAATTAAAAATTGGGGAATTTGAAGATGGATAGGTATAGTTAGAAAATTGATGACATTTTCTCTTAATGAAATATGGATATTAGATGAGAAAATACATTTATTAATGTTTTGTTTTTATGTATTGGAATATAGGCATAGTCATATAATTGCAATTTTGGTATTGAAATTATTATGTAATGGTGATTTTGTTCAAATGTTGTATTTGGAAATTTAGATCAATTAGAAAATTTCATCGATTTGTATTTTTAAGCGATATGGAAAAATGATTGTCATTACAAAACTATGTCAATGCGTGTTTACATTTTTGTATTCGCATTTGATTAAAGAATGGAAAGTCCTTGATTATGAGTGTTGAATATTGCCATATGGTTATTTTGTATCTGGTTATGTCCTTGATCTCAAGTATTGACTATTTTCATGTGATGGTTTTGTATCTAGTCGTGTCCATTAATGTGAGTGTTGGATGTATTTATGTGGTTGATTGTAGCTAGTCATGTCTCTAGTCAGAGAATCGCCAATCAGTGCACCTCATGTGAGGATGTCATGCCCAAACTTTTGGGCAAAAACAGAATAATTTTTTTTATAAAAATAACAAACCTAATAAAACTAAATTTGCTAAAAAATTAAAAAAACGCATTAATAAGTCTTGTCTTAACTATGTTTGAATTCTTTTCAACTAAAGTTAATCTAAACAACTAAATCAAGTATACAAAAAATAAATTAAATTAATTGTCAAATATTAACTCTCCAAAAGAATCATTATTTTAGCACTAATTAATAAATTTAATCAAACAATAATCTACAACTTATGGACATGGGATAAGATTAACCACATTTAACCTTTTCATTATTCTAAGAGTTAATTAAATTAATTCTAGTGCATAGAGTATTAAATTTTATAAACCAATTGAGCAATAATTATTTGCATCTAAAATTCATCTAAAGGGGTTTAAATAATTTCGTAAAATAGATTGCCCTATAAGATTTAATGTTGGAGAAAATAATTAAACCCCTAAGGGATAAATAATAACATAAGTATTTATTAATACTTACCAAAAAAACTAAACCCAAGAAGGATTTTGACTTTTATATATATATATATATATATATATATATATATATATATATATATATAAATTAGTTAAATAATATATTCTTATAGCTTTCCTCAAAATTCTATGGGGATACCCTATTCAAAATTTGAATAGGGTTTCCCCCCCTTTCATTTCCTCAAAAAAATATTAAAATTAACAATTGAAAACCCTAAAAAAAATAAAAGTTATAAACGTAACTACCATACCTTTTTTTAAAAAACTAACTATCTTCCCTAACCCGAACTAGTTTAGGGTTTCTTTTGTGTTATTGCAAGTCAAAATTATCCATGACGAATAACACAGAGGCCGCAAGATAAAAATGGCGAAGGCGGCATCAATAATGGCTGTGAAAGGGGTTCATGCAAAAAGGATGGCGGTTAACACGGGCCACTGCTAACGGAAGCCAAGGGGTTGTGCCCCTGCAGCGGCGCCTTGGGCGCCACTGCAGGTTGCACCCCACAATGACGCTGCAACGTCCCTGCGGGACGTGGCCCATAGTGGCGGCCAAGTCCACCCCTGTGGGTCGCGACCACAGTGGCGCTGCAGCGTCTCTGTGGCCCCGAGCTACTCGAGGGCCACCCGCGTGGAGCTTGGCTCTGCGGGAACCCTCGGGTAGGGTTAACAGTTTATTTTTATTTTTTATTTTTTTTATAATGTAAAAGTATATATATATATATATATCTGTGAATATTACCTCAAAAGATATTTTAGGGTTAGGTTTAATATATATATTTTTCTTTAAAAATAAACTTGCAGGAATTAACAAAATAATGACAGTAAATAAAAGATCAGCATGTTAATTTTTTTTGTAAGGATTTTTTTTTTATAAACATTAGACATAAATCTATCTAGCATCTATTAGATTTTATCTTTGTTCGTTATTAATATGGGGCATTAAATCTAACCATTTCCTTTCCATAATATACATAACATTATGAAGGCAAGGCATTTTCTTAGGCTTGAGACATATTTTTTCTAAGAACTTTAAAACAGATTATTTAAGATTGACAGCTTTAAATAAATGTATTCCTTCTTCTTTAAATATCTAGTTGCTAACTATAGAGATAGACTATTAATCCTAGATTCATTTTCCGCAATATTTTTAAGAAATGAAATGACAGATTTAAATAATTTACAGCAGCATTTAAAAGGCCAAGAAATAAATTAAAAAAATTTAAAATGCAAACTGTTATTCTAACAATCCAAATAACTAGGACTATTTGTAATTTCTAGCTTACAACATTCATGCTTTCTTTGAAATAAATTTACTTATCTATCAATTTCCTGCATTATTATTTTTCTAAATAAATGATAGAAACAATTAAATTACAGCAACATTAATATAGCAATAATTTCATTGAGAACTATTTTACCAAGTTAAATACAACATTAATGTCTATGCTAAAATCTATTTTATTGAATTTGCACTTGGAGATAAATAAAAAGGACTAAGAGATCATTCCTAGCCTAATAACTTTAATACTTTCGTACTCCATTTATTTCTTTTATTTTCATTATGCGTTAAGAGATAGAATGGACATTTATTCTCAAACAAACATAAAGCAACAAATATTATTTCAATAACTATAGGAGGCTTAATCCATAAATGAATATTCCATTTTGCAATAATAACATAATAGAAGAATACATTTTTTTTGATAAAACATGAAATAGAAACACTTTCATTTCCAAAATAGTAGCTTTTACAAAGGGGAAGATAAACCCCACTTAGTCTCTCATTTCTATTAAATGAGGACTCAAATAAATAAATACATTTTCATCTACAACTAAGACAAATTATATTGGTAGCATTCCCTAGCTTTTCTTTTCCTTCTCTTCCAAGCAAACCTGCAACAAATCTTAAGGCTATGACCATGGAGAGCTCACCTCCCAGCCTAGGCTTACTAGAAGCCACCCTCGAGCTTGGAGAACCAATCCCTAGATGGGTTACACTAAAGCAAACACAAACAAGCAAGGGAAACAAAACTCAACAAACACTTTCCCAACCAAGGCTAAACTTCACCACAAAATGTGGTGCTTTCACAAGGGTGGAAGTGGACCAAATACCTTGAGGAGACTACAAGAATGGTAGATCACAAGCCATCTCATGGCAACCCAAAAATACAACATAAGTATGCCCCCAAGGCATACATGTCATACTTTCGCCCCTTATGACCCCCGAATGCATAAACAAGGCTATGCAACAAGGGTCTCATAAACAACCCTTGAGATCACTCTCATAATGAGAGCCTCTCACTCTAAGGCTGTCAAACTCCCTCCACCCCCAAGACCATTCTACTCTCCCAAGAGTAGAAGGCCTTGGATACTCCCAACACAAGAAAAGAAAATGCATAAAAGAAATAAAAGGAAGATGACATATTCTTTCACAAAGGAAACACAAGAAAACAACCTTTACATACAAGCAATCCTTTAAGCATAAATAAACAACATGAAAGGAAGAATATGAACCAACCTTCAATCTGCCCAAAGGTTTGCTAGAACTAGTTTGAGGAAGAGCAGCCCAATTCCACACTTCTTCCTTCAACACTTAGCCAAAATATCTTTCCTAAAACTATTCTTTTCAAAATTGCAAGATCTCCAAAGATAGAGAGTGGGTGATTACTCACTAAGTCCCTAATCCTTCTCTAAGAAGGCTTCTCTCACTCTTCCCAACCCCATGGATAGAGTGAGAGTTCCCATTGGTTGGTCTTCCCAACCTCTTACAGGTTGCTAAAATTGGAAAGAGAAAAGGTAAGAGAAGGTGGGGAAGAGACTGACACAAGAAAGGAAGGTTATCTATCCTAGGAGGAACCTTCTAAGTTGAATTTTTGCTCATCTTGGGAAAACCACTTTTTGAGGTTACTAAACAGTCACATGGGAGTGGTCACATGCTTAAAAATACCCCTAACCCATAGATATACCCTATGGACCTTTGGAAAAACCCTTAAACTAACCCTAGGAGTCCATTTGACCTCTTAGAAACCCATCTGAAGTTAACCTATAGGTCAAACCTGAGTTGACCACTCCCAAGACTCTCTACCCAAGGCAAATTTGGGACCACACTCAAATGTTTGAAAAGGTCTTTGGTTGAAACAAACTCCCTCCAAGAGACAAGTCAAAATCAAGACACTAATCAGCACATGTGTCAAGTGATACAATAAAATACATTACAAAATTACACATGGAAATTGTCTCTTGTTGGATTTAAACAAATTAATAAATACACTTTAACACACATGCAACATTTACTTTCACAAATAAAATACGATACATACGGGGTGTTGTCTCTCCAAATAGACAACCCCTGGTTTTACGAACGTACATAGGTCTAGGTTGGTTCTCCATAATATTTCCATGGTCACATGGATAATTTTCCTTCGCATCTCAATTACACATTAGTAATTCCAAATAACCTCATATAATATTAAACACATGAATAACAATACACATCAAACACTCTGCATACAATTGACATTAACAAATAAATATCTCATATATCCCAATTAATCCACATAAGTAATTATCATAATCCTCATAATTTTGATCCATACATAAGATATGCATCCTATTTCTATCATCATAATAAAGTCCTGCAAATCCAATAATGATATACGTCATCTCAAAGTTATCCTATTCTAGAATCATATAAAGTTCTATATCCATAATGCGTAGAAATGAAGCATCAATATACATCAATGTTATCCAAATCTTGGAATCATATAAGTTCTAAATCCATAATGCATAAAAATAAAGCATCCATAATAGTCTCAACATAAAAATCACTGAAATGCTAGGATGAGTCGGGGTAGGGCCTCACACCCTCCCCCTCTAGGCATGAACTTCCTCCTGGAGTTCATCAAAAAGATGGGAGTACTGTGATCTCATATGTGCTGCATCCTCCTATGAAGCTGTAACCTCATCATAGCAATCCCATTGGACCCTAACCTTGTCCAGCTCTCGACCTCGAAGGGCCAGTGTCTAGTGAGCCAAAATGGGAATGGGCTCCAAAGCTAGCTGTCCATTTGACTCCACCTGTAAGGCATCCCAATCTAAAATATGAGACTCATCATAGATATACTTTCTCAAAACTGATACATGAAACACATAGTGGATGCATGATAGGCTAGGTGGCAATGCTAAATGGTAGGCAACTGGTCCTATCCTCTCAAGGATCTCAAATGGTCCTACAAAGTGAGGTGCGAGCTTAGAACCCTTTCCATAATGGATTGGACTCTTATGCGGTCGCACTCTCAAGAAGACTCTATCTCCAACCAAGTAGCTATGATCTATCCTCTTCGCATCTGCATACTTCTTTTGTCTATCCTGTGCCTCTCTAAGACGTTGCCTAATCAAATCCACCTGCTGCTCCATATCCTGAACTATCTCAGGGCCAATAGCAACTCTGTCCTCTATGCAGTCCCAACTCAACGGTGTCCTACAAGGCTTGCCGTATAATGCCTGATAGGGTGGCATCCCCAAAGAAGTGTGATGCCCATTGTTATAGGAAAAATCCACTAAGGGAAAGTACTCTTCCCATCTGGTCTAGTGATCCATGATGTACATGCAAAGCATATCCTCTAACACCTGGTTAACCTGTTATGTTTGACCATCTGTTTTCGGATGATACGCTATACTGAAATTGAGCTTGGTGCCCATAGCTGCCTGCAATGCCTTCCAAAAGGAAGAAGTGAAGAGGGAATCCCTGTCATAAATAATCTTATGTCGAACACCATGAAGTCTGACAATGTCTCACAATAACATCTATGCTACTGCTAGTGCTGTGAAGGTAGTCTGAACTGGTGAAAAGTGGGCCAATTTGGTCAACTTGTCAACTATCACCAAGATGGCATCATGGCGACGAGATGATATGCGGAGACCAATGATGAAATCAATAGATATAGTATCCCACTTCCACTCTGGTATAGCATGAGACTAGAGCAACCCACCTAGATGGCGGTGCTTTGCCTTGACTCTCTGACACTCAATGTTACTACTTATCAAGTTGCCATTAGTTTTATATCCAAAGTCATTCTATATACTCTAGTCGGTTACCTCTACCGAAATATTCAGTTGGTATGCACAGAACAATCGGTTATAGAAGAAAATAGTCACAGAGCCCAGTATACACCGAGCTGTCTACCAAGTATCATTCCATGTCTACCAAGCAGCAAAGATGATACACCGAGTTGATATACACTAAGTGAAATGTGTTACCAAATTCATTGAACCTGGACACACATATGGAAACATGTTACAAGATCGAGGAACATAGAACCGTTATCACATTGGAAATTGCACTTAAAGATTGTGTATGATTTCGAGGTCATCTAACCAATGAAATATTTTATATAGTTATTCATTCGATAAATTATGTTTGTAAGATCGAAACAATGAATGGATCACCCACATAAGTGATCTATTTATACAGCATGGATTAAGGATAAAAATGTGACAGACAGAGATATACAGAGGTGTATGAAGCAAGTCATGTGTGATACATAAGAAAGCACTAAGTGTTATGACTGTTACAGAGACACAGAGGTCACCGAGAAGGATTTCAAAGAACAGTCAAAGAATGGAGTAAATAGAAGGGTTTACCGAGTTACTTTATGGGTTACCGAGGTATGCTATAAGCAAGGTAATCTTATTTGAGCACATAGAATTTTCTATAACATTTCAGATGTGAAGTTGCAGATATTTGTAAAGATTTTATTAAAATATTTTGAGGTTGTAAGAGAAACCTTTGACAGGGTAAAAGACTCTAACTAAGTCTATAAATTGTAAAACCTTTAACCAGGTGCAACATTTAGATTAAGTGTTGTAAAATCCTTTAGCAAGGTAGATCTAACAGATCTTGATACTCCTAACAGGGTAAGCTATCAGAAATAGCTAAACATGTAGCTCTAACCAAGGAACCTTTATTATTGCAATAGTGAAGTTGTGGGTGCCACCCCCACAATAGTTTTTCTCTCTAACCAAGAGTTTTTGCGTACCCAAAATATATGTGTTATGGAGTGAATCATGTATGATTGTTATTTATTTGTTTTAGCTTTATGTTATGTTACAACAGTTTTTGGTTTATGCATAACAGTAAAGAATTGTTGATAAAAGGATTAGAGGTACCGATTCACCCCTCCCCTCTCAGTACATTAGCTTTCCATATTGGGCCTAACAATTGGTATCAGAGCTTGAATCTTGGAAAATGGTTTAACAACCTAAAGAGAAAGATCTTATCAATGGAAGGCTATAAACAATCTCGAAGGATTGTGTATCTGCAAGAAGAGTTGGATCATGCTAATCAGGTGATTGCAAACATGCAAAGACAAATGCAAAAATCTCTAAAAGTTAGAAGAAGATTGTCTGATGATTTGTAGGACTTTCAAGATCTGGTGAAACAAATTGAAACATCATCTGAGAATAGTATGTCTAAAGAGACTGAAGAAATGATTGAAGCATTGAAAGAAAAGAACAAAGCACTGACTAATCAGCTAAAAGCAATGAAAAGAGAACATGAACATTTTAGCACATAGATGACTGAAAATATTGATGCATTGAGGACAACTGAGGATAAAGTAAGAGATCTAGAAAGAGAAAATCAACAACTTAAAGCATTAGTATCTGAAAAGAATGATGAAATCACAAGATTGACTGGGATTCAACAAAATCTATCAGATCAACTAGGTTATGCACATCATGAAGCAAATTTGAAAGATGATGAGAATCAAATATTGAAACTTGAAGTATCAAGGATGACCAATGAACTTGAAATAGAGAAGAAATCCAAGGAAACACTGAAGAAGAGTTATGAAGCATCAAATATGTTGGATGAGCAACTGAATACAAGAAGACCCAACAAAGATGTAGGACTCGGTTACAAAGGAAAAGACTCCACCAAGAAAGGAATTCATACTACCAAGAGAGGAGAATCATCAAAGCAAGCTAGAAACAAGAAGATCATCAAAAGAAAGAAACCCATTTGCAACTACTGTGGAAATCAAGGCCGTACTGCTAACATGTGTCAAATCAAAAAAGGTAAGCAACCGAATGTCACTAAGTCTAATGGTTATTGTTACAATTGCAATAGATATGGTCACACATTTAACCAATGTAGGACAAAGTCTATTAACAAATATCAAAAGGCAAAATTCAAAGGATTTTGTAAAAACTGCAATAGATATGGACATAGTACCGAGAAGTGTTGGTATAAGCAAAAGAACTATATGTGGTATACACACCGAGCAAATACTGGAAGCTACCGAACTCACACAGATCCTTACTGACAATATGATGCAGTACCATGGGATTACAATACAAGGATATGGTGTGAATGTTGTAGAAGATATGGACACATAAGTGCCAACAGTTTTATAAGGTTTGGAATGAAAAATCAAAGATCATGGAGAAATCCTGGTATGGCATGTTTTCATTGTCACAAAGTTGGACACTTGGCTAGAGATTGCAAAGATACACCAAGAGGAGATATTGAAGAGATAAAAAGAAAACTCCAGATGATTTGGAAAAAGAAGGAAATTGTGTCAAATGAAAAAAGAACCTTACCTACCGAGTTAGGTGCACCTATTCCAAATTAATCGGTAAAGGTATGAAGGGACTGCATTCTCTCAAAGATTAAATCTTAACAGTTCCTATTTTATTATGTACTTAATTCAAAATCTGCATAACTAAGATGTATTAGTAAGTTTGAAATTCTATCAAAGTCTTTTGGAGCACTTTATAGGAAGATTGTCAAGTCGGTGAATACAGGAAGCCTGTCAAGTTGGTAAATGAAGAAAGTCTGGTTACTCGGTTAAAGCGCACAAAAAGGAAAGAAAGTTTAGTGGAACCGAGTGCATTTAATGTTTTTAACCTAACCTACACAAAGCCCGATAAGGCATATTGTGTACTTAAAGCATTCACGCAGTCATTTTTCATTCACCAAGTTTTCAAGAGAGCAGAGCAAAGCTAATCAAAGGCGATCAAACCACCTCCGAGCGAATTTCAAAGGTATTTACATCAATCTCAATGCATTGTTAAGCTGGTTTACCGATCATATCAAGTTGTTATTATCTGCTAAGTGTGAAGCATCTACCATTTGAAAATCTTGAAACCCTAAGGATCTTTTGTTAGAATTTATCCGAAATCTGCAATGGCACCTAAGATCCAAGATCTCATTGTTGTTGAGAACATCGAAAAGCCCTCACTGAAATACTCTTTAACTCCAAAAATTGCATCTGAACCGGATGACAAAACTGCATTTTCACTCATTTTGGATAGAGTTTTATTAGTCGAGGATGAGAGATTCTTTACCAAATGTCGAGTTGAAGAACTAGGTCATGTTGAAATCAAGGACACATATGATGAATTATGCACTGATGGTAAAATGGATATCAAGTATGAGCACATTAAGATCAAGGGATTGACTGAAGCCCTAACCTATCCCCGTGTATTCAAACCCCAGTGGGTCAAGTTAGTTCTGAGCAGAGTTCATGATGACTTCATGTGGCTAGAAGAGCAACCATTTAAGATCACCAAGGAAATCATTCATTTGATCACCGGTTACCCTATTTATGATCATGCCCGAGCTCAAAAAATGATATCACAAAAGGAATTAATCAATCTAACCAGAGTAGAATCAGATTGCAAAGGACTGAAATTGAACAATGTCACTGATGCAGAGCTAAAGTTTTCCATTAGAGTAATTGGTTACTATTTCTTCCAATTGGCAAGGGAAAACAATGTACCTTGTGCTGCAGTCGACCTAGCATACAAAATTGTGAAGAAAGGCATGAAAATTGATTTATGTGAGGTATTGCTGAAAAACCTGTTTGAAAATCTGAACACTATTAGGAAGCTGAAGAAGAACAACTCGGCAAATACACTGAAGTTCGGATCACTGTTAGTTTGCATGTTTTTCTATTTTGAAAAATTCTTTCCATCAGTCGGTAAAGTAGTCTGGGAGCTACACCGACCAATCACCCATCAAATCATGACTACATCAAACATCTAGGTGATAATTTTAATGATATTATGGATGACTATTTCAACAAGTTTCAGGAAAGGATGCATAACAGGCATAGAATTCCACCCCAGCTAGTGGAAAAATACAAGGATGACATATGTTTTGAAGTAGACACTGACTACTGTTATGTGAATGTTGTGGAACCAAGAACTCAATCTTTGCCACCTATGGGTTAAGAGATTGATTTTGACATCACACAACAACAGATAGATGCATTCCTCACTTTACCAAGGCATGCTACCGAACTGAGGTATGGAACATATGAAGAAGTGAAAGAAAAAGTAAAAATGAGCATTGTAGTACCCAAAGCTACAAGGCAACAAAGATGATAAAGGCATTAACGGAGAAATTTGGAGAAGATTCTTCATCCACACCTGTCAAGGGCACTATAGCCATTACCGAAGAGGAATCTGAAGCCCAAGAGGCAGCTATTACACTGAGCACTGAATTGCCTAAGGGAAAAGTATTGAAAAGGAAGAAGTTGGATACGTCAAAGGTTACACCGACTCCTCCAACAAAGCGACCTAATACAAGAGCTTCAGCAGCTTCACTGAGTAAGAAAACAAAGAGTGTTGCCGCACCCAAGGTAACAAAAACTTACAAGAAGTCTACTCGGAGACTCATTTTGGCAAAAGAGTCTAGTGACACCGAATTTAAAGATGTAAGTAAATTTCAGATTGTCAAGAGCAAGAAGGTAAAAGTACATAGTGTTGAAAATTTATGTGCCAATCTAAAGAAATATGGTGGATTTGGATCATTCAGATATGTTAAATATGTATCCATAAATGATGCCAAAAAAAGACAAATAGAAGAAGCTGTCATCTACACACTTCTAAAATTCTGATTGGTCCCATTAGAAGTATCTAATTCTCTTCCAAAAGAATTGTATGAGCATATTGACAATAGGTGGAAATATGCAATGGGCTTGGAGAAATAGATTAGAGAAAGAAGTCTGGTACATCTCTTTCCAGACATGTCAGTAGATGAAATCAAAGAAAATATGACAAACTACCACAAAAACTTCCTAGTCAAGCAAAAAGCTTTAAAATTGATGAATGGACTTTATCTGGAAGTAGAGAAAGAGACCAAGGAAAAATGGCAGAAAATCTTTTGCATCAAGGATGCCAGTGAGCAAGCTGAAGTTGAAATACTTGATGTCACTAAGCAAGATCCTGATGTCACCGAGAAAGACCCTGCTGACACCATACAAGTAGATGAAGATATCATGGATGCAAAGGCAACGGAACAGGAAATGATAGAAGGGAACACTTATGCCCAACTTGTATCTAGTGAATCAGTCTTGGAACAAGTTCAACCCTATCCTCCGGTCATTCAACCTATCTCAACCGAGGCCCCTCAGCATATGGAACAAGGCACCGAAGGTCACAAGTCTACAACAAGAGAAGGTACTTCTCAAGAACAGACCTCACAAGCTCCTTCTAGCACCAAAAATGTTGCAACCAAGACACCAAGTACAAAGGCACCAAAGGACACTACAGAGGCTAAAGTAACCGACCAAAGTGTTGCCTCTACTGAGCAACCTACAGAGGGTCAACAAGCCTCACAAGCCATTATTTTAGTCCAACCAATGAAAGGTAAAGAAAAGAAGATGAAAAAGCATAGTTCCAAAGTTGATTTGTCAAAACCAATAGTATTGCTCAATGTTGATATATCAAAATTAAAGGGGCAAGCACTCATTGATTTCGGTGAACTATGCAAAGCCAAATCCAAACAAGAGAAGCAAATGGCTATTCAAAAGAAAAATAAAGTACTTCAGAAGGTGAGAGCACTCTTAATTGATATGCTACCTGAAGCTACTGTCACCAAAGATGCAGCCATCCACATTCAACTGGATGAACTCCTAACCAAGATAGAGACATCTGGAGTAGATGCATCAGAATATTTGAGCAAATTAAAGGACAAGGAGCTCGCTGCTAAGATGATAGAAGAGGTACAGAAAGCTATTGCCATTGGCAAAGTTAAACTTGTCAAATTTATTGCTGAGTTGACCCCTCAACTCAAGCACATTCTTTGTTTATTTCAGAAACTCTGTACATTCTCTTTATTTATTAAAGATATCAAGAATAAAAATGAAGCAATTGAGAAAGAGATCATCAATCTCTCTAATAAGTTGACCACTGAGCCACATTCCATTCAGAATTTTTATACCAAGCTACAATAACTCATGGCTCAACAATTGGAATTAAGGAATGAAGAACACAAGATCAAGATGGACATAATGACACTTCAAACATTATTCCTTCCTCATCTTTCATCCGTCCAAGAGCAGATCAACAAGGCTACCTCCCTATCCAATCAACAAGAGGGAAGCACATTAGATGGATTAATTTCACTATTAGCTAACATTACAGCTTAGAATTCTTTAATGGATAGTGTCAAGAATGCCCTTTCTGCCACTCTTACCGACGCACAAACAAAGTACAAATCCATTTTTGACTAGTTGCCACCACCGAATGGTAACTAAATTTTGATGTTTATCAAAAAGGGGGAGTGATATATAGCATCAAAGCATCAAAGTATCAAACAAAAAGGAATGTAGTATATAGGGGGAGTATATACCAAGCAAAATAGAACAGTTATTACACCAAGCAAAATCGAACAGTTATTACACCAAGCATACAAAATCAAAGTTTTGTATAGTATACTGATAAGGGGAGTATATCTAAATATACTATTTCATTGACTAATGTATAGACTATTTGTTTAATCAAATTTTGCAATTATATAGATTTTTGAGTTATGACTTTGAAAGTAGTTTTGTCAAACATCTCAACTAATGTCAAAAGGGGAGATTGCTACTACTTATCAAGTTGCCATTAGTTTTATATCCAAAGTCATTTTATATACTCTAGTCAGTTACCTCTACCAAAATATTCAGTCGGTGAGCACAGAACAGTCGGTTATAGAAGAAAGTAGTCACAGAGCCCAGTATACACTAAGTTATCTACTGAGTATCATTCCATGTCTACCAAGCAGCAAAGATGATACATCGAGTTGATATACACCGAGTGAAACGTGTTACTAGATTCATTGAACCTAGACACACATATGGAAACGTGTTACAATATTGAGGAACATAGAACCGTTATCACATTGGAAATTGCACTTAAAGATTGTGTATGATTTCGAGGTCATCTAACCAATGAAATATTTTGTATAGTTATTCATTCGACAAATTATGTTTGTAAGATCGAAGCAATGAATGGATCACTGACATAAGAGATCTATTTATACAACATGGATTAAGGATAAAAATGTGATAGACAGAGATATACAGAGGTGTATGAAGCAAGTCGTGTGTGATACATAAGAAAACACTAAGTGTTATGACTGTTATAGAGACACAGAGGTCACCGAGAAGGATTTCAGAGAATAGTCAAAGAACAGAGTAAACAGAAGGGTTTACCAAGTTACTTTATGGGTTATCGAGGTATGCTATAAGCAAGGTAATCTTATTTGAGCACATAGAATCTGCTATAACATTTCAGATGTGAAGTTGCAGATATTTGTAAAGATTTTATTGAAATAGTTTGAAGTTGTAAGAGAAACCTTTAACAGGGTAAAAGACTCTAACTAAGTCTATAAATTGTAAAACCTTTAACCAGGTGCAACATTTAGATTAAGTGTTGTAAAATCCCTTAGCAAGGTAGATCTAACAGATCTTGATACTCCTAACAGGGTAAAAGCTATAAGAAATAGCTAAACATGTAGCTCTAACCAAGCAACCTTTATTATTGCAGTAGTGAAGTTGTGGGTGCCATCCCCACCGCAGTTTTTCTCTCTAACCAAGAGTTTCAACGTAACCAAAATATATGTGTTATGGAGTGAATCATGTATGATTGTTATTTATTTGTTTTAGCTTTATGTTATGTTACAGTAGTTTTTGGTTTATGCATAACAGTAAAGATATTGTTGATAAAAGGATTAGAGGTACTGATTCACCCCTCCCCTCTCAGTACATTAGCTTTCCATATTGGGCCTAACACTCAAGGCATTGGGCTACTAACTCAGCAATAATTTGCCGCATTCCTGGCCAATGATATAATTGTCTCAAGTCAGCATGCATCTTCTTAACTCTGTGATGCGCTGCATAAGGAACTCTATGAGCCTCCATGACAATGAACTCTCACAATTCCCCAAAAGAAGGTACATAGATGCACCCTCTATGGCGTAGTAGTCCATCAGACTGTAAGGAATAATCAACCTATTTTCCCTCCAGGGTCTCCTGTGATCGAATCATCTGACAAACCTCTAAGTACCATCCATCCTCTAGCAACTGCTGCAATATAGGATCTCTCAAATATGTGCCCATAGATATGGTGTAAACCTCATGACGTCTTCTACTCAAGGCATCTGCAACTATGTTTTCTTTCCCCTTGATGTAGTGAACATTAAAATCACACTCGCATAAGAATTCCATCCATCTTCTCTGACGTGCATTAAGATTCGGTTGAGTGAATATGTACTGAAGGCTCTGATGGTCTGAATGAAGCTCAAAATGATGACCCAAAAGGAAGTGTCTCCACCTCATAAGTGCATGCACTACTGTTGCAAGCTCAAGGTCATGAGTAGGGTAGTTAAGCTCATGAGTCTTAAGTTTCCTACACTCAAAAGCTATAGCCCTACCATTTTGTATGAGGACTGCTCCTAAACCCTCTAGGGAAGCATCTGTGCAAACCATGAAGTCAACTGAGGGATCTGGCACTACAAGGATAGGTGTGCTAGTAAGTGCCTTTTTGAGTCCTAAAAGGCCCTCTCGCACTTCTTTGTCCACTCAAATTTCTTTCCTTTACGCTGAAGAGAAGTAATAGGATGTGTGACTCTAGAGAATCCCTCAACAAAGCGTCGGTAATAACTTGCTAAGCCCATGAAGCTCCTGACCTCTGTCACACTGGTTGGTGCTGGCCAATCCATAATAGCTCTGATCTTTGATGGGTCAACTGAGATCCCATCACTAGATATAACGTGCCCAAGGTACTTGACCTCTGATCTAAAGAAAGCACACTTTGACAAACTACCATACAACTGATTGTCCCTCAAACACTGCAAAACCTATCTCAGGTGCTCCTCATGCTCCTTCTCATTCCAAGAATATATCAATATGTCATCAAGGAACACAATCACAAAATGGTCAAGGAATGTGCAGAATACCCCATTCATGAGGCTCATGAAAATAGCTGGAGCATTCGTAAGACCAAATGGAACCGTGGTGAACTCATAGTGGCCATATCTAGTGCGAAATGCAGTCTTGTGGATATCGCTTTCCACTATTCTCAACTGATGGTACCCTGACTTCAGATCAATTTTAGAAAATACTTTGGCACCCTAAAATTGGTCAAATAAATCATCGATCCTAGGCAAAGGATATCAGTTCTTGATGGTTACCTTATTCAATTGACGGTAATCCATGCATAACCGAAGAGATCCGTCCTTCTTCTTCATGAAGATGACTGGTGCATCCCAAGGGGATACACTAGGACGAATGTGGCCCTTCTCTAGGAGTTCCTCAAGATGCATCTTGAGCTCATTAATCTCATTAGTGGTCATCCTATACGGTGCTCTCAAAACTAGCTCAACTCCGAGTACAAGGTCTATATGAAAGTCAATCTCTCTATGGGGTGGCATTCTAGGTAGCTCTGAAGGAAACACATCTGAATATCCCTTAAGGATAGGATGGTCATCAATAAATGTTTCCTTTTCATCCTCTTCCTCTCTATCACTGATGGTGATGGAAAATAACTGACATCCCTTTCACATGCTCCGCTTAAGCTGCATTGTGGAAATCATACGAAGAGACATGGGTCTTTGAATCCCAGTGATTACTATGGGAGAACCATAATCATCCTCACACTCGATCTTTTCAGGTGACAATCCATCTTGGCTTTGTAGGCATAAAGTCAATCCATGCCAAGTACGATGCCATATGATCCGAGTGGTGTGACTCTAAGGTCTACTAAGGTGGTGGTATTGCCAATCTGAAGCTGACATCCCCTAACCTCTGATTCCACTGACACTCTAGCCCCTGAAGCTAACTCCACTTCCCAACTGACACCTTGTCTAATTGCCACTAGCCCGCAATGCTCCACAACCACTGATCATACCTGCAGCCTCAATAACTATGGCCTGATGCTCTCCCTAGTGGTTGTCAACCACTGCGAAGACCCTATGGGACTTGCCCATATCCCCAACTATAGGCTATGATGCTACCATCCTCTGACTGCCTGCCATCTGACCCTGAGGACACTCCCTCGTCATGTGCCCCAAGGCCCCACATGTGAAACAAGCACCACGTGCCTGAAACTACACGCCCTGAGGCCTAGAGAAAGACTATCCCCCTGTCCTGCTAGAACCACTGTACCCACCCCTGGAGGACTATTGAGTCCTCACCAGAGGTGTGTAAGGAACCTAGGATCATTGATCTCGCCTCTGACCCTGAGACTGCCACATCTTGGGCTTTGCGCCCTACTAACTCTGCAGAGGCCTCTGCCTCTGGTTCTATTGTGACTGCTGCAGAGGAGGGGCTTTGGAGAACCCTGATGTGTGTCTACTATTACCCTTCCAATGGGGTTTCTGAAACCCGTATGTCTGGGGTATAGGGTTTCAATTCTGGAACCGATCCCTTGTGTCTTGTGGCCTGACCTGAACCTCCTTTGCTATCAAGGCCTTCTCCACAGCAACCTAAAGGTTCCTTGGAATGGCCATCCTCACCGATCCTTCTATGTCGACATTCAACCCTTTGATAAAATGGTTGATGAGAAGCTTCTCATCTTTCAGGTGCTCCACATATGGTAAGAGCTTGAAGAACTTGCTCTCGTACTGGGTCACTGAGAGACCCTTCTGCTGGAGGTTGTGGAACTCATCTACCCTACGTTGTCTGTAATGCTCTGACAAGTATCTCTCCCTGAATCTCTCTGTAAAAATCTCCCATGTGAGGGTGTTTGTGATTAGGCCACACTTGTACTCCTCCTGTCTCCACCATGTGGAGGTCATTCCTCTCAATAGGTGGACTGCTACATGTTCCTTTAGATTTCTCTCATAGGAGCGCAATGCAAAGCACCTATCTAAGCTCAAAAGCCAAGCCTCAGCTTCTACCTCGTTGGTAGATCCCCCAAAAGATGGTGGCTGGAGGTGCATAACCTCTCTGATCAAATCACCTGGATCCCGACGTGATCTCTTATAATACACTGGCACTGCCACTGGAGGTGGTCCTGGTAGGTGAACGGACTCAAGCTCATGCCCAGCCTGACTCTCTATGGGGTTAGGAGGTGGACTCCTACTCCGTTCCCTATCTGTTGATCTATGGCTCCCTGAGTTCTAGTTTTCAACATGATGATCCACTGCTAGAAGCCTATCCTGGACTATCCCAATCAGGTTCTGAAGTGCTAACAAGATGTCTCGGTTTGGGTCAACTAGCCATTCAGGAGGAGCCTCAGGGTTCCTTTCCGGAACCGATTCCTCCCTATTGACCTCTTCGCATGTTATGCGTACACGCCTAGGACCTCTTCCACGCTTGCGAGCTTATTGCATAGTCGGAGGCATCCTTATGAGAAAATAAAATAAAATAAAATAAATAAATAATTTTTTACGGAGAAAATTTTAATTAATTAAAAATAAATATCATAAAAATCAAAATAATATAATTAATTAAATAATTAAATCGAAATGTAATGGAAAAAGGTTCCTAGTGTTGGAAACCTTGCTCTCATACCAAAATGTCATGCCCAAACTTTTGGGCAAAAACGGAATAATTTTTTTTTTTTAAATAACAACCTAATAAAACTAATTTTGCTAAAAAATTAAAAAAATGCATTAATAAGTCTTGTCTTAACTATGTTTGAATTCTTTTCAACTAAAGTTAATCTAAACAACTAAATCAAGTATGCGAAAAATAAATTAAATTAATTGCCAAATATTAACTCTCCAAAAGAATCATTATTTTAGCACTAATTAATAAATTTAATCAAACAATAATCTGCAACTTATGGACATGGGATAAGATTAACCACATTTAACCTTTTCATTACTCTAAGAGTTAATTAAATTAATTCTAGTAAATAGAGTATTAAATTTTATAAATCAATTGAGCAATAATTATATTGTGTCTAAAATTCATCTAAAGGGGTTTAAATAATTTCGTAAAATAGATTGCCCTATAAGATTTAATCTTGGACAAAATAATTAAACCCCTAAGGGATAAATAATAACATAAGTATTTATTAATACTTACCCATAAAACTAAACCCAAGAAGGATTTTGACTTATGAATATTTTATATATATATATATATATATATAATAGAAGTTATAAACGTAACTACCATACCTTTCTTTTAAAACTAACTATCTTCCCTAACCCAAACCGGGTTAGCATTTCTTTTGTGTTATGCAGGTTGAAATTATCCATGGCGAATAACACAGAGGTCGCAATATAAAAATGGTGGAGGCAACATCAATAATGGCCGCGGGAGGGGTTCATGCACAGAGGACGATGGTTAACATGGGCCGCCACTAGTGGAGGCCAAGGGGTTGCGCCCCCGCAGCGACACCTTGGGTGACGTTGCAGCGTCCCTGCGGGACGCGGCCCACAGTGGCAGCCAAGGCCACCCCTGTGGGTCGCGACCGTAGTGGGGCTCCAACGTCTCTCTGGCCCCAAGCCGCCCGAGGGCCACACGCGTGGAGCTTGGCTCCGCGGGAACCCTCGGGTAGGGTTAACTATTTTTTTTAATATATATATAATGTATATATATATATATATAGATAGATATATAGATATATCTGTGAATATTACCTCAAAAGATATTTTAGGGTTAGGTTTAATATATATATTTTTCTTTAAAAATAAACTTGCAGAAATTAACAAAATAATGACAGTAAATAAAAGATCAGCATGTTAATTTTTTTTGTAAGGATTTTTTTTTTATAAGCATTAGACATAAATCTATCTAGCATCTATTAGATTTTATCTTTGTTCGTTATTAATATGGGGCATTAAATCTAACCATTTCCTTTCCATAATATACATAGCATTATGAAGGCAAGGCATTTTCTTAGGCTTGAGACATATTTTTTCTAAGAACTTTAAAACGGATTATTTAAGATTGATAGTTTTAAATAAATGTATTCCTTCTTCTTTAAATATCTAGTTGCTAACTTGAGAGATAGACTATTGATCCTAGATTCATTTTCTGCAATATTTTTAAGAAATGAAATGACAGATTTAAATAATTTACAACAACATTTAAAATGCCTAAAAATAACTTTAAAACATTTAAAATGCAAACTGTTATTCTAACAATCCAAATAACTAAGACTAACTATTATTTCTAGCTTACAACATTCATGCTTTCTTTGAAATAAATTTACTTATCTATCAATTTCCTGCATTATTATTTTTCTAAATAAATGACAGAAATAATTAAATTACAGTAGCATTAATATAGCTAGAATTTCATTTAGAACTATTTTACCAAGTTAAATACAACATTAATGTCCAAGCTAAAATCTATTTTACTGAATTTGCACTTGGAGATAAATAAAAAGGACTAAGAAATCATTCCTAGCCTAATAACTTTAATACTTTCCTACTCCATTTATTTCTTTTATTTTCATTATGCGTTAAGAGATAGAATGGACATTTATTCTCAAACAAACACAAAGCAACAAATATTATTTCAATAACTATAGGAGGCCTAATCCATAAATGAATATTCCATTTTGCAATAATAACATAATAGAAGAATGCATTTATTTTGATAAAACATGAAATAGAAACTACTTTCATTTCCAAAATAGTAGCTTTTACAAAGGGGAAGATAAACCCCACTTAGTCTCTCATTTCTATTAAATGAGGACTCAAATAAATAAATACATTTTCATCTACAACTAAGACAAATTATATTGGTAGCATTCCCTAGCTTTTCTTTTCCTTCTCTTCCAAGCAAACCTATAACAAATCTTAAGGCTATGACCATGGAAAGCTCACCTCCCAGCCTAGGCTTACTAGAAGCCACCCTCGAGCTTGGAGAACCAATCCCTAGATGGGTTACACTCAAGCAAACACAAACAAGCAAGGGAAACAAAACTCAAAAAACACTTTCCCAACCAAGGCTAAACTTCACCACAAAATGTGGTGCTTTCACAAGGGTGGAAGTGGACCAAATACCTTGAGGAGACTGCAAGAATGGTAGATCACAAGCCATCTCATGGCAACCCAAAAAAACAACATAAGTCCATTAACCCCACATCCTTATGCCCCCCAAGGCATACATGCCATACTTTCTCCCCTTATGACCCCCGAATGCATAAACAAGGCTATGCAGCAAGGGTCTCATAAACAACCCTTGAGATCACTCTCATAATGAGAGCCTCTCACTCTAAGGCTGTCAAACTCCTTCCACCCCCAAGACCATTCTACTCTCCCAAGAGTAGAAGGCCTTGGATACTCCCAACACAAGAAAAGAAAATGCATAAAAGGAATAAAAGGAAGATCACATATTCTTTCACAAAGGAAACACAAGAAAACAACCTTTACATACAAGCAATCCTTTAAACATAAATAAACAACATGAAAGGAAGAATATGAACCAACCTTCAATCTGCCCAAAGGTTTACTAGAACTAGTTTGAGGAAGAGTAGCCCAATTCCACACTTCTTCCTTCAACACTTAGCCAAAATCTCTTTCCTAAAACTATTCTTTTCAAAATTGCAAGATCTCCAAAGATGGAGAGTGGGTGATTACTCACTAAGTCCCTAATCCTTGCCTAAGAAGGCTTCTCTCACTCTTGCCAACCTCTTACAGGTTGCTAAAACTAGAAAGAGAAAAGGTAAGAGAAGGTGCGAAAGAGAAACTGACACAAGAAAGGAAGGTTATCTATCCTAGGAGGAACCTTCTAAGTTGAATTTTCGCTCATCTTGGGAAAACCACTGTTTGAGGTGACTAAACAGTCACATGGGAATAGTCACATGTTTAAAAATACCCCTAACCCATAGGTATACCCTATGGACCTTTGGAAAAACCCTTAAACTAACCCTAGGAGTCCATTTGACCTCTTAGAAACCCATCTAAAGTTAACCTACGGGTCAAACCTGAGTTGACCACTCCCAAGACTCTCTACCCAAGGCAAATTTGGGACCACACTCAAATGTTTGAAAAGGTCTTTGGTTGAAACAAACTCCCTCCAAGAGACAAGTCAAAATCAAGACACTAATCAGCACATGTGTCAAGTGACACAATAAAATACATTACAAAATTACACATGGAAATTGTCTCTTGTTGGATTTAAACAAATTAATAAATAAACTTTAACACACATGCAACATTTACTTTCATGAATAAAATACGATACATATGGGGTGTTGTCTCTCCAAATAGACAACCCCTAGTTTTATGGATGTACATAGGTCTAGGTTTGGTTTTCCATAACATTTCCATGGTCACATGGATAATTTTACTGCGCATCTCAATTACACATTAGTAATTCCAAATAACCTCATATAATATTAAACACATGAATAACAATACACATCAAACACTCTGCATACAATTGACATTAACAAATAAATATCTCATATATCCCAATTAATCCACATAAGCAATTATCATAATCCTCATAATTTTGATCGATACATAAGATATGCATCCTATTTCTATCATCATAATAAAGTCCTGTAAATCCAATAATGACATACGTCATCTCAAAGTTATCCTATTCTAGAATCATATAAAGTTCTATATCCATAATGCGTAGAAATGAAGCATCAATATACATCAATGTTATCCAAATCATGGAATCATATAAGTTCTAAATCCATAATGCATAAAAATAAAGCATCCATAATAGTCTCAACATAAAGATCACTGAAATGCTAGGATGAGTCGGGGTAGGGCCTCATAGAGGACTTGTTTGGCCAATTGGGTATTCCTACTGTATTGAAATCCGTAAACTAGTCCTTGTGTATACCTTGGTTTTTGGAGTTTCATTTGATTGCAATTTAGTGTCATACGGTAGAGTGGCTTTCAAGTGGGGGCCGCACCCAAAGTTGTAGCAAGGTAACCCATAGAAAGTGTGTCTAAATAAGTGATAACTTAATAGTATATTAGGAAGTTTAGTAGATAAAAATACTAAGTAAGATAATTGTTCCTCACACATAGGATGAGTGCTAGTAAAGACTCAGAATGTAGTGAGAAGGCCTTAAATGGAAAACCAACAACCTTGTCTTCATGAAAGGATGTGTTGGGTCTACATGAGACTTGGATAGGTCAGAGGTTCGGGAAAGGTTGCCAAGGTAACCCAGTGGATGGGGTTGGAACCTATGGAGACCTGTCAGGGTAACCATACCAAGTTATGTGTTGACACTTGTCCCTTATGTTTGCTAGTGTGTAGTTTGTGTTGTATTTTCTAGGAGTACTATTGTGGAGTCATATCTGAATTTCTAATGGCTTTGAGAGTACCTGATGTTCATTTTAGACCATCGGTTTCTTGTGATGGGTTGTGAGGACTTAATCTCATGAGTGCTCTTGTTGTTCTTTTTTATTTTCTTCTTATCATGTTTCAAATGGATCATTTCCTTCTTCTGGGATCATTAATGTATCTTTTGACCATTGTGGTCAAATGTATTATTTATTCATGTATGCCTTATTGGCCGGATGTAATTGATGTGAACCTCATGTATTCTTCACCCTATTATTTATTAGAGGGGTCTTGCAATTGAGAAGACCCAGAGATGTAGCCCATTAGGTGTGAACTCCGATATCAATTTGGTGTTATGTGGTGTTTGTGTTCATTTGGTTCCTTTTTATTTTAAATGTATGGATGGTACAATGGTTAAAATGTATAATGTAGATTAGATGATATTAATCTTAAATACATATATGAAGTTATCTTAATAAATGCAATATTATGGATCATGAAGAATGTAGGTTTAATCAAGTGCAAAGTATTCATTTGTTTTTAATGCAAATAAAGTATGTATGGAAATTAGATTCATGACATATGTTGTAATTTAAGATTGGATGTAATGAATGGTTAAATTGCAATGGGCGAACTTAATCATGTTATCTATATTTTTTTCAACCCATCGAATAAATTTATCCTGTGTTTAAGTATAATTATGTATTTAAGTTAATCAACTTGATTGGATTAACTAGCGCGAGTTGAGTTAGTGATGAATGAAGTAATCACGTTGGGAAACCCTTTAGGTGTTAGTTAAGTCTTCTGTTGTGTAATCTGAACTTAATGTTAACTCAATGTATCATTATTCGGTTTTAACTTTCAAAAAAAATATGCACTCTATTCTAATGTTTTAGTTTTATCCCTTTGGGGTTTCCTAGCGGGGCATTACAGTATGAGGTCATGGTCAAGGAATGTAGTGTGTGAATATTATAATATCATTCAGACAGAGGAGTTGGTCGATTAATAGAAATTGAATTGGGTTTGGAAGAGGATTTAGTCCTCTAGTATTGAGCTTAATCAGAACTCTACTCGGGCATAGGAGATTATATCTTTTGCAGTTCAACACTTCTCCGGATTGTAGTCTGGATTTGTATGTAGTCAGTGAGACTCCTTTTGTGATGAGCAGTGTGCTCTAGGTTGTTGGCCTTCCTGCAAGTGTAGACCCCTTCATTGTAAATTCACATACTTACTGCAGAAGTATTATCTGACTATGGGTAGCCTTCCCACCGTGGTTTTTCCCTTTACTGGGTTTTCCATGTACAAATTTTGGTGTTATATGGATGGCTTTTATTGTGTGATTATTATCTATGCTTAATTGGATTAAATATTATTCTGGTATTATTGTTTTGAATTGATAATTCTTTCGGTAATCTATAACAACTGATTCACCTCCCCTCTTAGTTGTCTTCTAATTATCTGAACTGTCTAACAATTGGTATCAAGGCTTTGGTTCTCTCTATAGAAAGCTTAACTGCTTGAGGAAGATCCTATGGCGACTAATAGTTCAAGGTCATCCAATTCTTCTAGAGCTAATTTTCGAAGGGATATACTGAGGCTTAAAGGAAAAAATTATACAGTATGGAAGATTTGTATGGAGACTCATCTGAGATGTCTTGGCAAGGAGATTTGGGAGATCACACAAAATGGTGCCACACCCTTTAATCCAGGATCTGGAAATAGTCCTCTAGAAAACCTAGACAAGGAGCTTGAGAATGATTGTAGAGCAAGTGAATCCTCTTGTGTGCACTTTCTGATCAGGAAATTATGGGATTAATAGACAAATCATCTAGAAAGGCTATATGGGATAAATTGCAGACCCTTAATGAAGGTGACCCTATAGTGAAGATTGCTAAACTTGATGATTACCGAGTGAGATATGAAAATCTGAAGATTGAATAAGATGAAAGGATTATTGCATTCATGGAAAGAGTAAATGAGATTGTTATGGGAATTCAATGTTGTGGTGGAACTCTGAGCAAAGATGATAATATTTCTAAAGTCTTGAGAGCCCTACCACCAACTTCAAAAATGAAGGCTACTACTATTAATGAGTTGAGAATAATGGCTAATACATCTATCAACAGAGATACTTTGGTTGGGAAACTATCTTCTTTTGAGCTTGAGGATTTTGGACCTTCTGGAGCTGTGAAAACTGAACCTTCTTTTCATGCATCTACATATACAACTAGCAAACAAGATTAGAGAGTTTTATATGCAAAAGAATTAGAATATATGAAGAGAGAAGATGAAGAGTTTGAGAAACTTGAAGCACTCTTTTCTAGAAGAGCACCAAAAGAACCGATAGGAAGTAAGTATGAAAGAAAAGCACCTTTTAAATGTTTTGCATGTAATAAGATTTATCATTTTGCATCTAGATGTCTTGAAAGGAATTTAAGATTTGAAGAAAGAGTTAAGAATTCATTTAAGCCTAATCAGAACAAGTTTAGATTCAAGAAAAATAAATTATGCTACATAGCAGATGAGGAAGGTATTACTAATTCAAATGATGAACCGATAGGAGACTCTGCTAGTGGATTCGACAATGGGAAAGAATGGGTATTCTTAGCTATCAAGTAAGATGATCCGGCACTGGAAGAGAATGTACTTGAGGAGAAGGCACTTGCTTCCAAAATTGAGGATAAGGATGAATGGGTAATTGACAATGGTTGTTCACATCATATGACTGGAGATAAAGGAAATTTTATGTCTTTGCAAGAAATTAATGGTGGATTTGTTAGATTTGGAGATGACAAGACATGTATGATTAAGGAAAAAGGAACTATATCATTGGATGGTAAGAACAAAACTGACAATGTTTATTATGTTGAAGGTTTGAACCATAATCTTTTGAGTGTAGATCACTTGGTAGATAAGGGATTTCAATTACAGTTTTTGGATTGAAAATACAAAATCATTAATAGATCTAGCTTGGAGATTGCAACTGGTATGCAGACAAAAGGTAACATATTTCATTTGAACTCTGGTTAGAAGACATGTTTGATTACATGGATTGATGAAAGTTGGTTATGGCATAAAAGGTTGTGTCATGTAAATGTTGATTGCATTGTGAAGATCAGTTCAACTAAGGCTATTAGAGATATACCTAAAATTATGAAGCCCTATAATTTGGTATGTAAAGAATGTCAAATGGGTAAACAAGTCAGAACCTCTTTTAGGAGTATACAAGATAAATCAAATGATGTTCTTGATCTTATTCACACTGATTTATGTGGTCCTGCTAGTGTTAAAAAAATTCATGGTGATAGATATTTCATGCTAATCATTGATGATTATTCTAGAATGATGTGGGTTACTTTTTTGATAGAAAAATCTGAAGCATTAGAAAAGTTTAAAATCTTTAAGGCTAAAGTAGAAACTGGGATATGATTGAAGATTGAATATTTGAGATCAGATCATGGTGGAAAATTCACATCCTGTGAGTTTAATAACTTTTGTGACAAGCATGGTATCAGAAGATAATTTTCTACTCCTCAGAGACCTCAACAAAATGGAGTTGTGGAAAGGAAAAACAATACTATCTTGGATGCTGCTAGAACAATGATCATGGAAGCAAATATACCTCATATATATTGGAGAGAAGCAGTTAGTACAGTGGTTTATACATTTGAAAAAGTACATATCAAAGGAGAAACCAGTAAGACACCTTATGAATTATGCTTTGTCAATACACCTACAATTAAGTATTTTAGAATTTTTGCTAGTAAATGTTATATCAGTAAAGATGATGCTATTGGGAAATTTGATTCTAGAAGTGATGAAGGCATATTTCTTGGTTATTCTAATGAAAGCAAAGCATATAGATGTTATAACAAGAGATTGCAGAAAATAGTGGAGAGTGCTAATGTCAAAGTAGATGAGCTGAGAAAAAGTCAAATCTGAATTTATGAGAAGGAAACAGTAGTGGAAATGATTATATCTGAATTGGTAGCACCTTTATCAGAATAGAGAGTTTAACCAGTTACTCCAGCAATATCAAAAAATTCTATAGTAATTGAAGAACAGGGAAGAGGAACAGAAAGTCAGAAGACTCCTAGGTATGTGAGATTGAATCATTCTAAAGATAAAATCATTGGGGATAAGAGAAATGGAGTGATGACAAGAAGAAGACTGCCAACTAATGAGGTATGTTTAATTTCACAAGTTGAACCGGTATCAGTGATTGAGGTATGTAAAGATGAATTTTATTTAAAAGCTATGGAAGATGAATTAGATCATAATGAGAAAAATAACACATGGAACTTTGGTTCCCAAGCCTAAAAATAAAAATGTTATTGAAACTAAATGGGTTTTTAGGAATAAATTGAATGAGGATAGTAAAGTTATAAAGAATAAGGCTAGATTGGTCTATAAAAGATATTCTCAGAAAGAAGGAATTGATTATGGAGAAACTTTTGCACTTGTAGCTAGGATTGAAGCTATAAGATTATTTCTTGCCTGTGCTGCTTATAAACACTACAAGGTTTATCAGATGGATGTTAAATGTGCATTCTTGAATGGGGATCTTGATGAGGAAGTTTATATTGAGAAACCTTATGGTTTTTCACTATCATATGATACTGATATGGTTTACAGGTTAAGGAAAGATTTATATGGATTGAAACAAGCACCTAGAGCTTGGTACGCAAGGCTGGATAAATATATTTTGAAGCTTGGTTTTACTAAGGGTAGTGTTGACAGTAATTTATTATATAAAATTACTAATGATGATATACTGATTGTTGAAGTATTTGTTGATGACATTATTTTTGGAGGTGAAGATAAATTATGCATAGTGTTTTCTAAGAACATAGAGAAAGAATTCAAGATGTCTATGATTGATGAGATGAAATTTTTCTTAGGTTTGCAGATTACTCAGACTGAAAAAGGTATTTTTATCTATCAAAATAAATATGCTAAGGAATTGTTGAAGAAATTTGGTATGGGAGATTCTAAACCGGTAAGTACACCTATGGTTACAAGTGACAAATTCACAAGGAAAGATGTTTCTGCACTGATAAATCCTACAAGATACAAATCTATGATTGGAGGTCTGCTTTATTTAACTCGGACTAGACCTAGTATTATGAATGATGTTTGTATTGTTTCAAGATTTCAAAGCGATCCTAGAGAAAATCATGAGATGATGGTGAAATGGATTTTTAGATACTTGCAAGGTACATCAGAATATGGTTTGTGGTATCCTAAGGATGATAACTTCACTTTATGTGCATATATAGATGTTGACTGGGCTGGAGATGTTGATGACTAGAAAAGTACTTCTAGTGGAGTTTTCTTTCTTGGAAAGAAGTTGGTTTCATGGATTAGCAAGAAACAGTCATGTACTTCTTTATCTACCGTTGAAGCTGAGTGTGTTGTTGCTGCTACTAATTGTACATATTTTTTATGGATAAAGTAAATGTTGAAGGATATAAAGGTGGATTGTGATGCACTGGTAGTTATTCGCTATGATAACTCTGCTACTATTGATATATCAAAGAATCTGGTATTTCCCTCTAAGACAAAGCATATATCTATCAAGTATAACTTTTTGAAGGAGAAGGTGGAAGAAAATGAAGTTAAACTGGTTTATGTGAACACTAAAGAACATATTGCAGATATTTTCACTAAACACTTATCCAAGGAATCTTTTAAATACTTGAGAGACAGATTGGGGGTTTCTGACCCTCCAGCAGAGACTTGATTGATGTGGTTTGGCATCAGTCTGGTATGCATTATTAGAGACACTATTCATTCTGGCACTGATGTGGGATGCTACTGCCCAGGGTATGCTTTTGCTTTGATATTTTTGTCAGATTTCTGGCATTGATGTCAAAGGGGGAGAGATATTGATGTGAAAAAGAGAAATAAAAAAGAGACAAATCAGAGGTGGAGAAACATTGATATTTGAAGCTATATGCAGGAGATTGTTGGTTGTCTTCCATGGGGGGGTATTTCTTGGTACTTAGATGTTTTTCACATCTAGTATTGGCATCCATACCAAAGGGGGAGATTGTTGGCCATTTCGTAGAATTGATTATGGGTTGCATTCATGTTTTGTCATTGACGTCAACACTAGTTGTTTGGATGCTTTACCGATACTTTTCTGGTCCATGTAGGTTAAGTGGTTTTTGGTTAACTTGTATCCGGCATGATCTGGTTAACTCTGATATAATCTGGTAATGAAATTGGCTTGTTCATAATGCCTATACTCATATTTGGTCAGTTGGTTTCAGTCTAGTGATTGGATGCTATCCTTCTTACACAGAAGATTGGTTTTTGGTTCCAACGAGGGTTTTACCGATAGATATTTTGGTGGAGATCTTTGATGCATTGCATAATTGGTGTTGGTGCAGCTTCTGATGGAGTTTTAGGATGTTGTTGGTAATCTTGTTTGAGACTTGGCATTTGGAGATCATTGTTGAAGCATGTGGACCTATTCTTGGTCCCGATTGATCTGGGTTATGGACCAACATTAATGTAACATGTGGACAGAAATTATTGTTGTATTTTCAGGATGTCTTTTGTATTGGATATTATTTATTTTGGTCTAAGGCTGACATGGTTTGTAATAATGTAATTTATTTATTGTCTGGTAACCAACCTATTTATTTATGGTTGAGGGTTTGTATAAATAAGATGTAAGATTTCATTGTAGATCATCATGGTTATTGTATGAGGTCATGGTCAAGGAATGTTGTGTGTGAATATTGTAATATCATTCAGACGAAGGAGTTGGTCGATGAATGGAGATCGAATTGGGTTTGTAAGAGGATTTAGTCTTTCGATATTGAGCTTAACCGGAACTGTACTCAGGCATAGAAGATGTTATCTTTTGCAGTTCAACACTTCTCCAGATTGTAGTTTGGATTTGTATGTAGTCAGTGAGACTCCTTTTGTGAAGAGAAGTGTGGTCTAGGTTGTTGACCTTCCTACAAGTGCAGGCCCCTTCATTAGAAATTTACATACTTACTACAGAAGTATTATCTGATTGTGGGTAGGCTTCCCACCATGGTTTTTCCCTTTACTAGGTTTTCCACATACAAATCCTTGTGTTATGTGGATGGCTTTTATTCTATGATTATTGTTTATGATTAATTTGATTAACTGTTATTCTGGTATTATTATTTTGAATTGATAATACTTTCGGTAATATGTGACAACTGATTTTCCCCCCCCACCCCTCTTAGTTGTCTTTCAATTATCTGAACTATCTAACAATAATAGCATCTCCAAATGCCTGATGACAGTTCTAATTAAGTACAATTGTCTGCCCTGCAACACCAATCTTTACTCAATCACAATGTTGAAGGATGAATCCTTGTTTGCACATACACCACTCTCTGATAATGCAGACACAACACTGAAACCCAAATTACATGACAATATCACCTATATATACAAATCATCAACCTTGACAACAAGGTCAACTAAACCCTCAACTCATAACTACAAAATTACATCACATGATACAAATATGGACCATTGGACCAATATGATTATTTGCATGACATAACATGGACCTAATTCAAATTCCCAAATGTTCAACTCCATCGGTAATCTTGCCAAGGTCAACTGCAAGACGCAACATGTCATGCCCAAACTTTTGGGCAAAAATACAAACAACAATTTTTTTTTTTTGAACACTTAAATACATGCAACTTATGCTTAAATAGTTGTGACAACTTAACAAGTTGTTCCAAACGAGTTCTTTAAATGATATTAAAATGGGTTCCAAAGTGAGGGATGAAATAAAATTTAACTAGAAGCCTTAGGTTTCGATTAAAACTCCTAGACGATAGAATTAGAATATTACTAATATAACAAATACGATAACTCCTATTATCAAGCGGAACAAATTAAATTTTATAAGAACAATAATAAATTCACTCAATTGTCCCTTTCATTTCAGTTGTGAAAAAATAATACATAATTAGATCAACTTCTACTACATAGACATTAATATAATTACTTGATTCAATAATTATTCATCTAGGTAGAGGTATATCAAGCATTCCCCAATACATTGGTATTATAACCTCTTCATTTATAACTTAATTAATTCTTAAATCTATTAATTCAATATTAACACAATTTCAATGTATTAATATTAATTATTAGAGCAAATAAATTTAAAGTGCCAAACGTTATTATAATAATTAAATTATCAAATAGAAAGTTTTGCTTGGGATAAATAAATTCGCAATATCAAGTTCATTGACTTATTTTAGAAATATATATAAATCCACTACAATATCCTCTTTCAAATAAACATTTAATAACCTATATTAAATCCTTCCATTTAATTATAAATATCAGTAAAAATCTCTAAAAAGTATTTATATAACTTAAATCAAATTGCAATATATATTAATCCTCCAAACATTAGGTATTAAATATTTAATACTCAACATTTAAATTACCTCTAGATTTTAAATTTAATCATTAAATTTTAAGAAAACCCATCAATAAACTTTTTTAATAAATTTACTCAAAAGAGTATATTATTTCTCTATAAATTAATCACTCCCCAAATTTAATAATTATTGACATTAGAAATACTTTTTAAACTTAATTTAGATAAACATACTATTTAAATTTTTCTTTAATAAAATTTTCAATCACAACTTACCCATAATATGGAAATAAGATGATTGTAAACAATTAATTCCTAATATAAAAGTTAACCTCAAATAAAATATTTAAAATTTAATCAAATGAAGATAACCCAATTCAAATTTTGAAAAGCAATCTCCCCCCCCCCCCTCCCCCTTTTTACTTATTTTATTAATATCCTCTTAAATAACCCTAACTAGGGTTTGCTTTATTCTTTTATTTTTAAAACTATAAACTCTCATCAAAATCTCTTTTCTATCCATTTTCCTTTACCCTAACCTGAAATTGGGTTAGAGTTTATTTTTCTTTGATGAGTGTGTATGCAGGGTATATGGTGGCGGAGGAGGCCGATGGAGGCAGCCATGGCGGGGGACAGGGCGAAACTGGCTTGCCACAACATGGTGGAGGCCAACGTGCACCACTGCAAATACCCGCAGTGGCGGCCTCAGCGCCACCCACTATGGATACCCACAGTGGCAAACTCCAGCGCCACCCACTGTGGATCCAGATTTCACATCCTTTTTTTTTAAATAAGTATATTTTAATATAAAGGCAGCATGTAGATATATTTATCCCTTTTTTTCTTTCTTTTAGAAAATATAGCAGTTTGAAATGTAAATTTAAGACATTAGGGATGAACTCTCTCTCTCTCTCTCTCTCTCTCTCTCTCTCTCTCTCTCTCTCTCTCTCTCTCTCTCTCTCTCTCTCTCTCTCTCTCTATATATATATATATATATATATGAGTGTATGTATGTGTGTGTGTGTGTGTGTATTCTCATTCCTTCAATATGTATACATTTAAATATTCAACATTAAAATATTATGACAGTCAATACTAACAGCATGAAAAATATAAAAAAGTTCATTTCTTCAATAAAAGTATACATAAATCTATTTAGCATATATTAGATTTATTTTTTTGTTATATTATTTCTTTTTTTTAAATATACAAGGCATACAAAATTAATATTTTTCTCATTGGATGTCTTGATTCCCCTTCTAAGTTTAAATTTATATTCTCTAAAACACATTAGGGTAGATAAATGCATATCTAACTAAATGTTCTTTTTTTTTCTTTTTTTTTTAAATCATATAGTGAACTTTAGAGGTAGATTATTAAATCTAGATTTATTTTCTGCAATAATAAAAAGGAAAAATGACATAATTAAATTAATTACAGCAGCAAACATAATAGTCTAAAAATCATTTAAAACTATATCACCAAGTTGAATGCAACATTATTGTTCATAATAAAATCTATTTAATCATATTTGCATTTGGAAATAAATATTTAGGAGTAAGGGATTTATTTTCTTTCACTAACATTCATGCTTTAGTATTCATTTATTTCCATGATTTTACAATATGCATAAAGAGATAGAAATATCTTTTATTTTCAAGAAATAAATGCAAATAGATTTTAACTCAAAACTATAGAAAACTTATTCTTTATTTACTTTCATTTCTTTCTTGCAATAACAACCTTATAAAAGAATACATTTCATTTTAAATAAATCATGGTATAAAGTAATACTTTTATTTTCAACCTAGTAGCTTTTACAAAAGGGTGAAAACTCCACTTAGCCTCTCATTTCTATTAAATGAGGGCTTAAATAGATACATTTTCATTTGCAACTAAAACAATAATAAGGGTAGCAACTCCTAGCTTTTCTTTTCCTCCATTTTTCCAAGCAAAACTGCAATACAAAGTCTTAAGGTTGTGACCATGGAGGCTCACCTCCCAACCCAGGCTTACTAGAAGCCACCCCCTAGCTTGGAGAACCAAGACCTAGATGGGTTACACTCAAACAAACACAAACAAGAAAGGAAAACTTACAACAAACATATTCCCATCCCAAGGCTTAACATCATCACCAAATGTGATTTTTACATGGGTGGAGGTGGACTAAGCACCTTGAGGAGAAAATGTAAAATAGTAGAACACAAGCCATCTCATGGAAACCAAGAACACATCACAAGTTCCAAACCTATCCCAACATCCTTATGACCCCCAAGGCATACAAGCCATAATATCTCCCCTTATGACCCCCAAATGCATAAACAATAACTATGCAGTAAGGGTCACAAAATATCCCTTGAGATCACTCTCTTCTAAAGAGAGCCTCTCACTCTAAGGTTGTCAAACAACCCTCCAACCCAAGGCCACTCTACCCTCCCAAAGGTGAGTTGGCCTTGGATACTCCCAAAAACATAATAAAAATGCTTAACTAAATAAGTGAAAGATCACATATATTTCTTCACAAATAAAACACAAAGGAAGAAAACAACTAAATTCAAGCAATCTTTCTAAGCAAAATTTCAACATACAAAGAAAGAGGTTAAACCAACCTTAAATCTTCCAAGGGTTTATAAGGGATAGTTTGGAGTAGAGCTGCCCAATTCCACACTTCTTTTCTTTCAACACTTAGCCAAAATTCCTATCCTATACTTTTTAAAACTTCAAGATCTAGTCTCCAAAGATGGAGAGTGGGTGATTACCATCCCAAGTCCCTAATCCTTGCCTAAGAAGGCTTCTCTCACTTTTTCCAACCTCTTGGATAGAGTAAGAGCTCACATTGGTTGGTCTTCCCAACCTCTTACAAGTTACTAAAACTGGAAAACTGAAAAGGTAAGAGAAAGTTGGGAAGAGAGATTGACACATGAAAGGAAGGTTATCTAACCTAGGAGGAAACCTCCAAGTTGGATTTTCGCTCATCTTGGGAAAACCAATTTTTGAGGTGTCAAATCAGTCACATGGGAGTGGTTACATGCTTGAAAATACCCCTAACCCATAGGTATACCCTATGGACCTTTGGAAAAACCCCTAAACTAACCATGGGAGTCCATTTGACCCCTTAGAAACCCATCTGAAGTTAACCTACGGGTCAAACTTGAGTTGACCACTCCAAGGACTCTCTACCCAAGGCAAATTTGGGACCACACTCAAATATTTGAAAAAGGCTTTGGTTGAAACAATCTCCCTCCAAGAGACATGTCAAAACCAAAACACTATTCAGCACATGTGTCAAGTGACACAATAAAATACATTACTTAATTACACATGGAAATTGTCTCTTGTTGGATTAAACAAATTAATAAATACAATTTAACACACATGCAAATATTTACGTTTACGAATAAAATACGATACATACGAGGTGTTGTCTTTCCAAATAGACAACCCCTAGTTTTATGAACGTACAAAGGTCTAGGCTTGATTCTCCATATTGTTTCCATGGTCACATGGATAATTTTCCTGCGCATCTCAATTACACATTAGTAATTCCCAAATAACCACATATAAATTTAACATATAAAAAGGAATACAAATCAATCACTCTGCATACAATTGCCATCATACAAATCAATTTACCATATATCCAATGCAATCCACATAAAGTGATTTCCTTAGCGACATTATCATAATCCTCATAAATTTCAACCATTCATAAGACATGCATCATATTTCTAACATCATAATAAAGTTCTACAAATTCAGATATAGCTGGCATACGTCAGATCAAGATTATCCAATCAGTGGATCATATAGGATTTCAAATCCATAACACATCAAAATGTACACCACAAGGTGAAATGATTATGTAACTTGGTTCAGTTACTTTTCTCACCAGATCTATCCATCTAGCATAGCCCATCCTATTGAATTATAGCATTTATTAATAAGGTCAACCATGGTCAACTAAGCTAACCAGATCTTGATCGGGGAGGGGCTCTACACAACACCACTAGAAATACCGCATAGCACAAAAATCATCACTGATTCATGAAAACCACCAAAAAATTGCACAACGATCAATGCAGATCATCAAAACAAATACGACACAATTAAGAAACACCATCAAGCACATTGGAATCATCAAAAACAACTGCAACAACACCACTTACCAAATCTTCATCAATCAACAACTGTCACGAAGAAAGATAACTTGTGGAGCACCAAATCACGAACTATTTGAATTGAAGATGCATAAGACCATCCCAAAGAATCTCCCAAAAAATTATCACAAGATCTTATCACACTAAAATATACTGAATGAAATACTGAACTCTACAAAGAATTGAACAATACAAAACTGCAAACCGAATCATAACATCTTCTCAATTTGCAACACTCGAGAAAATCATAGGAATATGTTGACATCAATGACAACAACATATCCTAGAAGCAGCAATGTCCAACAAGGAATATGCAACAATCCCCCCCTTTGGCATTGATGGAAACATATGAATGGGAAAAAGAATCAATACAAAGAAAGAAGATATCTCCAACAAACACCCCCTAAGATCAAGACAGATACAAAAGTTTTTCACATGATCTCTCTCCCCCTTTGACAACAATGCCAAAGATCTCAAAATAGAAAACTAAACTCTCTCCCCTTTAGAATATGAAACATGAATCTCAGGAATCTTTCCCCCTAAAACATCGACTACTCCACCAAAGGAGCAGCATCAACTCACCAATCTGGATAAAGAGATAAGGCTCTGAAGTCCACCGGATTGATGCAACTCAATGCATCTAGTTCTCATTGAGAGGGGTAGATATCCCTAACTTGTCTCTTAAATAGACAAATGTATCTATAGGAAAGGGCTTAGTGAAAATTTCAGCTATTTGTTCCTTTGTAGATACATACTCCAACATCACTTTCTCTTCAGTGACTTTCTCTCTCAAGTAATAATTTTCGATGACACATGCTTAGTCTTTGAATGTTGCACCAAATTCTTTGACATGTTAATAGCACTGGAATTATCACAGTATATGACAGTAGACTCATCATAGATAATTCTTATATCCTTTAAAATTTGCATCATCCAAACCACCTGAGTGCAATAACTAGCAGGAGCAATGTACTCAGCTTTAGTAGTAGATAAAAAAATTGATTCTTGTTTCTTACTATCCCATGAAATTAATTTCTTACCTAAAAATAATACTCCATCATTAGTGCTCTTTTGATCATCTACATCTCTATCCCAATCAACACCAGTGTAAGAACATGGCATGAAATCATCATTCCTCGAATACCACAAACCATAGTCCATAGTTCCCTTCAAGTATCTGAATATACTTTTCACAGCAGTGATATGAATCTCTTTTGGATCAGTTTGATATCTAGAAGCCATGCATACAACATGCATAATGTCCAGTCTAGTTTGAGTAAGATATAATAGTCCACCAACCTTAGATCTATACAAACTTTGATTAGCTTTCAGAGATTCGTCATTCTTAAACTATTTACAACAAGTAACCATAGGAGTTTCAATAGCTTTGGATTCATCTAACCCAAACTTCTTTATCAATTCCTTCACATATTTAGTTTGAGATGTAAATATACCTTTTCTAGTCTATGAAATCTGCAAACCTAAGAATAATTTTATCTCACCAATCATTGACAGCTCAAGTTCTTTCTACATATCATCAAAAAACTTCATGCTCAATTCATCATCTCCTCCAAAGATAATATCATCAACAAAGACTTCAACAATTAAGATGTTATCATTCTCAATCTTAAAGTTTAGATTATTGTCTACAACACCTTTATTAAATCCCAGTTTCAATAGATACTTATGTGATATATCATACCAAGCTCTAAGGGCTTGTTTCAATCCATAAAGGATTTTCTTCAGCTTACATACCATGTCTCCATCATCTGATAATCAAAATCCATCAAGTTGCTCAATCTAGACTTCTTCCTCAAGATCATCATTTAAAAAGGTAGATTTCACATCCATCTAATATACCTTGAAATATTTATAAGTAGCATATGCAAGCAATAGTCTAACAGCTTCAAGTCTGGCCACTAGAGAAAAAGTCTCCTCATAATCAATTCCTTCTTTCTATGAATATCCTTTGCAAACCAGTCTAGCTTTATTTCTGACAACTTCGCCAACTTCATTCAATTTGTTCCTGAATATCCATTTTCTACCAATAACATTCTTATGCTTAGTTCTAGGCACAAGCTCTCATGTGTTATTCTTTTCAATCTAATCTAATTCTTCTTCTATATCTCTCATCCAATTTTCATCTTTACAAGCTTCATCAACATCTTTAGGTTGGACTTTAGAAATCAAACATACTTCTTCAGTAGCTAGCCTTCTTCTAGTCATCACACATTTATTCTTATCACCAATAATTTGATTTTTAGAATAATTCAATCTTACATACCTTGGATTCTTATGATTGTTCTGATTTTTAGGTTTGTGTACCTCTTCACTGGTAGCATCTTGATTCAATTTGTTCCTAAATACCCATTTAGTACCAATAACATTCTTATCCTTAGTTCTAGGCACAAGCTCTCATGTGTTATTCTTTTCAATCTAATCTAATTTTTCTTCTATAGCTCGCATCCAATTTTCATCTTTGCAAGCTTCAAAAACATCTTTAGTTTGAATTTTAGAAATCAAACATACTTCTTCAGCAGCTAACCCTTTTCTAGTCATCTCACCTTTATTCTTATCACCAATAATCTGATTTTTCAGAATGATTCAATCTCACATACCTTGGAGTCTTCTGATTGTTCTGATTTACAGGCTCTTGTACCTCTTCACTAGTAGCAACAACATCTAGGTTAATTGTCTCTATCGGATCAATCTTCTTCATTTCTTCAGTTTGAACAAGGGATAAAACAAAAGGTTGTCCATCATCATATCCCCATGCTCCAATCTCTTTCCCAAGGTTCTCATCCACCTTCACATTTGCACTTTCTACTATCTTTCTTACTCTTTTATTTTGGCACCGGTAGGCTTTTCTCTTTGTTGAATACCCAAAGAAAATTCCTTCATCACTTCTAGCAACAAACTTTCCTATATCCTCATCTCCCTTTATATAACATTTACTACCAAATACTTTGAAATATTTCACAGTAGAAACATGACTCAACCATAGTTCATAATGGGTCTTACCGGTATCACCTTTAATATGAACTTTGTTGAATGTGTAGACAAAAGTGCTAATAGCTTCTCTCCAGTAGATCTTCAGAATATTTTCTTCAATCAACATGGTCCTTGCAGCATCCAAGACAATTTTGTTCTTACTTTCAACAACTCCATTTTGTTGAGGGGTTCTAGGAGCAAATAATTGTCTTCTAATTCTATTCTTCTCACATAACAAATTGAATTCACTAGATTAGAATTCTCCACCTTTATCAAATCTCAGACATTCCACCTTCAATCCAGACTCCATCTCAACTTTTGCTTTGAATTTCTTGAACTTGTCCAATGATTTTGATTTCTCCTTTTAAAAGACAACCCACACTATCCTGAAATAGTCATCAATTAGCAACATAAAGTATATGTCACCTTTCACACTTCTAACATTTGTAGGTCCACACAGGTCAACATGCACAAGATCTACCAATCCATCAGACGTATAATGTATTCTCCTGAAATAAATTCTTATTTTCTTACCCAGTTGATAATCTTTACATACCAGATTAGCAGGTTTAACAATCTTAGGTGGATCTCTAACGTCTTGTGTAGAATTTATCTTAATCATTGAATCAAAATTTACATGACACGTTCTCCTATGCCACGACCAACTCTCATATATCTGAGCAATCAAATAAATTTTCTCACCAGCATTCAAATGAAAAATGTTACCTTCAGTCTTAGTTCCAAATGCAATCTCTATACTAGAGGCATTTAGGATCTTTCCTTTTCCATTATTGAATTGTAGATCATAACCCTTATCAACCATTTGTCCAACACTCAAAAGACTATGTTTCAAACCTTCAACATAAAAAACATCATCAGTGTTATGCTTACCATCAAAAGAAATAGAACCTCTATCATGGATGACACGGGCTTTCTCATCTCCAAATCTTACTATTCCACCATCATATCTTTCTGTGCTCACAAATTTACTTTTATTACCATTCATATGATGTGAACAACCAATGTCAATCACCCATTCATCTTTCTCTTCAACTTTAGCAACTAAATATTTCTCCTCAACAGTGCAGCTTGTGGAATCAATAGGTATTGGTCAGTCTTCTTTAATGGCAATAAACCCAACTTCATCTCCTTCTGATTCTTCATTTGTAACACCTTCATCACTAGTATAATAATAGTTCTTCTGATTCTTATACTTCTGGTTAGAATTGTAAGGCTTATCATACTTCTCATGCTTCCATATATATCATTCCTATCATGTTTACCATACTTATCATGCATGTCATACTTAGCCATTCTCTCCAGACATCTAGAAGAAAAATTTTCTATCTTATTGCAAGAGAAACATTTCAAAGGCAATTTTCCATCATACTTACTGGCTCTCTATCTCTCTTTCTTTCTCTTCCATCTATCTTCTCTCTCTTCCATATCTAGATATTATAAACTCGTTAGGATCATACTTCTTCTTTCTAGTTATAAATGTTGATACTCTAAATGTTGTCTCAGACTTTCCATGTGATTCTCCAAATTCGCTTAGCTCAAATGTAGCAATCTTTCCAACCAGCATATCTCTTCGTATTGTAGTCACACTCCGGATCTCATCAATAGAAGCCACTTTATGTTTATAAGAAGGAGGCAATGATCTCAACACCTTAGTAACAATTTTATCTTCTTCAAAGTTTCCACCGACACATCTGATACCTAGGACCATATCATTCACCTTAGCCATGAAAGAGTGTAGGTTCTCATCTTCTCCTATCTTCAACGTCTTATACTTTCATTTCAAAATCTATAACTTAGCAACTTTCACTTGTTTATCACCTTCATACAAGATTTCAAGCTTCTCCCAGATCTCATGTGTGATCTGAAGTCTCATTACATTTTTCATCTCAAAATCAGTTGGGGTACTAAGAAATTATTCCTTCGCTCTAATATTATGTTCGGCTTCCTTGATCTCATCAACAATAACTAGTCCATTCTGAGGAACAAAATATGCATTCTTTGTAATCTTCCAATAATCTTCTCCAAGACATTTCAAGTGCACCTCCATCCGATTTTTTCATATAGCGTAATTGTATATGCTCAAATTCATCATTGCTAAATAGGAAATAAAGGGAAATCATGAATCTTTGTCTAATCAAATAATCCTAAACAAACATCAATGAAATAATGAAAATAAAGTAATAGGATTATAATATTCAATCAAAACTCCCTATTCCATGAGCACATGTAGCTTCCATTATTCTTCTCTTCTCTGTGGTATGATGCCTCTCAGATATCATGCTAGCAACCTACAAATAACACAAAGACTCAAAGTTCGTGATTGTTGAAAATGGAGATTGGATGCTCAATTTATAGATTTTTGGAGAGGATTGAATGAGAGGTGGAACAAATTGATTAAGAGGTAGCACTCAGGTGAGCGCACATGTTGATTGATAGTTGAACTGGTTATTTGGATATGGAACTCAATTGATTGAATTGTTAATTTAGTTAACTGATTGAGAAAAAAGTTGATTAAAAGATGAAAAAGAATGATTGGAAGAGAATTGAAGAATGATATAATTAATCAATTAATTGAAATGATCAATTAAAATATATGGAATAGTTAATTGAGATGACTGATTGAATATTTTTTTGGAAAAGAGCAAAGTGGAAGATAGAAATAGTGATTGGAAAGATAATGATTTAATTAATTAATTAATTTAGCATGTTCTTACACTTTGACTTTGATTTTCAATTTGATCTTTGCATGAGATTTAATTCAAATATTGAGTTTCTTTTAAATGCAATTTGTTATTTGAATATATTTAGAACTTGACTTTGATTTTAATTTGATTTTTAAAATCATGCATATGTATTTGAAATTGGAAGAAATTAGAAGAATTTGAATTTGGAGAATATGAAATTAAAATAAATTAGAAGATGAAATGAAATTAGAATTTGGGAATTTGGAAATGGAATTTGAAGAATTAATTAACTAATTAAATAATTTAAAGAAACCATTCAATTATTTAGAAATTTAATTTAATTAAATAATAAAGATTATTTAAATTAAAGGATTAAAATCACAATTAATTAAATAATTAAATATTTAATTAATATTTAGAAAAGGGTTGAATAATTAATTGAATAGAGATAGAAATTTAAAATCTATTAAAAATATGATGATGGAGAAATGTGAATTTAGAAGAATAAGATTAACTAAATTAATTAACTTAAATAAATAATAAAATAATTATTTAATCAATTAGAGGAATAATTAGTACATGATCAATGAGACTTTTTTAGGTGTCTACATTTGCCCCTCTTTGAGATAATGTCATAACAATGTTGTTTCAAAGAAAATGAAAAATTTATGCCCCAGTACGTTGTGATAATGGAGGTAGGATGCCCCCTCGAGAGATTGTTTGTGCATTGAAGGCATGAATGATATCTCGAAAGAAGATGAATTTTAGATGAAAGATGAAGAACGATTGATTTGATAACATGAATGGATTTGATTGGATGGAAGAAATGGATAGAGTGATTTGTAGATTGATTGAATGATAAGATTGATAGGATTGATGGGATTGATAGGTTTGGTCAGATTGATTTGATAAAGATAGAATCTGGTTTTAGGAAGGAAACAACCTATATAAAAAAAAGATGATCAAAACGTCTGGTTTCAGGAAGGATCCATCCTGTATAAGACAAATGATAGATCAAAATTGGATGAATAATAAAATATGATGAAGGTGAGGAATAATTGATTGATAAATATAATAGTTGATATAAGGAAATGATAGAATTATAGATGAAAAGATTGGAATGAGGTGATGAGAGAGATCATGCTAGATGAAAGAATGATTTGAAGAGATAATTAGCATGATGAGATTGATGATAGAATATGAGAGAATGTGCCTTATAATGAAATAGAATGAAATATGATAATTAGAAGCAATTGAGGATGATTGACATGAAATGATAAATTGATAATGAAGATGATGAATTTCATGAATTTTTGTGCCTTTATTCATAGCGCAATATATATATTCATCATTGAGCCTTATTATGTAACAATGGAGCTTAGCACATCAGGGTATAAGGAACCAAGATGTAAAGATATCTCATTGAAGAAACAAACGCGTAGTAGACAAGGAGTGAACCCTCCATTTTGGGAATAATGTCAAGGGTCGAGGTATGTGTGATAGTCACAAGCATAACTATCCTTGACTTTTGCATAAGATATTTGTTGAATGAACGTACCAACATAGACACCCACTGGAACTATTTCCCCAGAAGTTCTTTGCTACACACCATAAACAAAAAACAAAGAAAAAGATCATGACCATCCTGGCTCCTCTAGTCATTTGTGGACATCCTTGAGTAGCATAGGAACATGACCTATCGCCAAATGATAAAAGATAAAGACTAACTAGGATAAAATCTAGTAGCCATATTGATATGTGTCTTCATTTTGATTACTTGATGTGATGGTTGATAATATCTTATCATAGAAAGTTTGGACCCCGTTTAAGACTAATATGTCTATTTTTGAGTGTATCCTCTTATGTTTAAGATGAGATAATGATCACTTGATATGGATATTGATATAATTTATAAGACAGTTCGGTCAATTGATTGTCGATGTTTGACTAGATAGTTGTATCCTTTGTTAACTTTGTGTGAAGCGTTTGTTGGATATTTTCTAGGTTGTTTGATTCTTGCGAGACATTTTATTGCAAGTTTTTTTATCGATTTTGATTGTTTTTGGTTTTTTTTTTAGGATTTTATATGATTTTTAGGTTTTTTTCAGCTATGCCCCCAGTATGGAAACCTATATGACATGATGATTTGAAGAATGCCTCTGGAGATAATGAATTTTTGACATGACCTAGATGTTAATGCAATATGCATGATGAAGATGAATTTCCTATTCCAACAAGGATGATTATGTTTGTTTAGCATTTTCTAATACACCAATTAAATTGGAGGTACAAAACATTTCATAGATAAGTGGTCAATCGATCCTTAAGGTCCCTTGGAACATCCAAATTAACACACTTGGTGACTAGGATTTACAGATGGAGATGCAAAAAACTTCTCCATTGGTTCTTGAAACTTTGATCTTCTTTTGCCCATGTGTGTGAAAATGAAATAATAATGCTCTTGTGTTCACTAAAGATCCTTAGCATCCTATATGACTAGCTACGTGGATTATCCTAACTTGAAAAGCATCTCGAATCGAGCCTCATTTCCAACAAGATTTTAGAGCTCCGATGAGATTATAGACTATAATATCTCAAATATTGCTCCATTGCCAGTAGGCATCCATAGCCCTGATGGAGTTACTCGCATGTTCCCATAGTCAAGATTTTTGTCTCTCTTTGTATGTGTGATGTTTCAGTTATATATCATTTCTCTTTTGCATTAAGATGAATATTTGGCATAGCACTTTTTCTTCTTCTTCTTTTTTTCTCTTGCCTTGACTTATAAGTAATGAAACCTACTTGGGTGTGACAATTACAATGGTGTTGAAGTAGAATTTTAGATTTTCACTAGTCATATGATCAACTAGGTGTCTCGAATGAATTAGAGACTTTTTTAATGTGTTTAAGATATAGAAATTGATAGATTTTAGGTTAACAAGTCTCAAATAGTGAAATCATTACCCAACCATAAGTAAAACATCATCACATGGTAATGTTGAAAATGAATGACCTTAGGACCTCAAATACTTCATGTTTGAATATATAAGAAAGGAGATGGCCCTTGTTCTCTTGAATACAAACAAATGATAAACTTGAATAGTTGCCTTGGTTTATTGATGTTGCTATATGTAAATGCAAAAACTATATGCTATAAAAATTGTGAATATGATGTGCTTGAAAAGAAACTCTACGTGATTCAATTCTTTGAATAAAATGAGATGCAATGTGGAAAGTAAAACCTAAACTAACATAGCCCTTAGATATAATATCATTTAAGATGCATGTTGTTCATAGGGTCAGAAAGTTTTGTGTAGGTAGTTCATTGGTCTTTGTTTGAAGGTTGGATAAAGATGTCTTTTCCAATAAGATATAAGGACTCTGCTAAGTGTACATGTTCAACATCTCTAATGTTTATTTCCTTAGTTTTTGGATTTTGTGGATCATTAGAGGGAAATCCAACTCTAGAACCCATGAATTCGACTATAGTCTTATCAATTTTAAATAAATCCAACTGTGGTAGGCTCTCTTGCCCCCAATCTATCAAGTGTGGGTGTATGAGGCAAATAGATTCTAGTTCTGAAGTTGTGACATGAGAAGGTGTTATGTATGTTTCTATTGATACACTTGAAGAGGATGATGAAGTCAACCAGGTGTTGATCTCATTATCTAGTATTATGCTTGTGCTTGAAGAAGATGATGGAACAATTTGGGTGTTGATTTCATTAGCTGGTCTTATGCTTGTTCTTGAAGAAGATGAAATAATTTGGGTGTTGATTTCATTAGCTAGCATTATTCTTGTTTTTGTCACTACATTTCCATGTGAAAATGGTGCACATACAATCATTGATAAAGTGTTCTCTACGGGGTGATCAGGATTGGTGATTTCATTGATAAGTAGTTCATGAAAAATTTGTGTAGAGAGATGGAGATCATGAGGGGGGCCAGGATAAATGGTAAGTTCATTTGAGAGGGAATCTTGTGAGGAACATGGAGGATTATGACATGGAGATGAAGTAATGTAGGGATCTTGATCAGGATCTAGAGAAATAATGAGATCTTGCTTAGGACATGAAGGTGAAGGAATACTTTGATCTTGACTAGGAAAGGGATTATTAGGAAGGATGGAAGGGATTCCTTGATCTTTCTTAGGAGGTGGATGTTGGATGGGACTTGAAAGGAAACTTGTTCTTGAGACAAAAGGGTATCATTATGAATAGAATAGAAAAGATCAAGGAGACCATTATAAGATTCTTGGTCGGTGGGATCTTGATCAAAAATTGGGTAGGATGGAAGGGTTTGTTATTGATCTTTATTTGTTTCAGGACTCATTTCTTCTGATTTTGGATCATCCTCTTGACACGGGGAAGGAGTTTGGATATGCATGGGAAATTCTTGGAATATTTCAACATTTTGGCCTGATGAGAAAGGATTTTGAATGAAACTCTTTGAAGTGGATTTTCTTGGAAATGAAATATATGATGACATTAGATCTTGGATATCTAAAGCATGAGAAGGACTAGCATCATGACTTGGATTATATTGGGTTTGTATTATGGATATCCCTTGGGAGGTTGTGTTATTTGATAAAGATGGTGTGGACTTCTCTTGTGCAACTTTAGGGTATGAGGAAATGATGGAAGATATGGAGGCTACTTGAAGTAGTCACCAGTGAGGAAGGACCTCAAGGAGATCAGTCTGGACCAATTAGAAAGAATAAAAACAATGGAAACACAAAGACATGATGGAGGAAACATAGAATAGATAGTTTTATTACATGAAATTTGATTACATCCAACTGGTAACAACTGGGTTACAACATACTAGCACACAAGCCTAGTAGAATAGGTCACAACCAAGACCTTGAATCAAAAGAGCTATCTTCTAGGAATAACTTATCTATCTAATTCTCTGATTGATTTTAATTGATTACATTCTAAAGAAGGTTGATTACATTCTAAAGAAGGATTACAAATATATATATTTATATATATATTGATCCAAAGGATCCAGTCAGCCCAAGGGGATCAAAACCCAAAGAACAAGACCTAACGTGCAAAATGAACAAGGTCAACCTCTGCCAAGAGATTCCTCCAGAAAATCTAAAGGATGGAACGTAGAAGGTCGGCCACATGCCAAGAAACATCAAGATCAACTCTCAAGGCTTTGCAAGCTTCACAATGGGTTCTAGTAGATCACTAGAATAGGTCTTAGGCAACTAGTAACAAAAGAAGAAACGATAACAAGAAATTGCCATGGAAACTAGTAGTGATATCTTATCGGAAAGTGATCCAAATGAGATGTGGTTTGAAAGAAATAAAGATGATCAAGTCTTCAAGTAGAATACAACTCCACAGGATCCTGTGAGACAAAAATCAGGACACACAAAAAGAAAACTGAACTGCAAACAAAATAGAAAGGAAAATGTTTTTGGTTGATGCAAGATTATTGTGAACCAAGTATGCTCCTACATCAAACATTCAGGGTTATGAAAAATGAGCCTCTCACTCTACTGGGGTCAGAGGGAAACCAAGGTGGTCTACCTCTTCCTAAGAAATCCAAGATGAATCTTCAACTGGTGTTCTCTTCCACTTCACAATATATTCTTTTTACTGACTATTTCAGGTACTACACCCAATCCTACTTTCCAAAATCTCTTCAATCTGATCTGGTTCCTTCTGGGGCAATTGTTTCTCAAGGTCTACAACACTGTCCTCACCAAATTCTAGTTCATGGTATTCATGAAGATCTACAATGTTATAGGTGAAATAATTAGACTATTTGGTAGCTCCACTTCATATGCATTTCCAAAATTGAACATTCTAAAAATCTTACAGGGTCAAAACTTCTTCATCTGCAACTTATTATAAGTTCCAACCGGGAATCTCTTTGTTCTCAAATATACCATCACTTCATTGCCAGCTTCAAATTTCTTGTATCTCCTCTTCTCATCTACCTTCTCTTTATATTTTTTGTTCATGTCTTCCAAATGTTGTTTAACCTGAATATGCAATACTGCCATGTGATCTACAAAATATTCTCCTTCTGAACTCTTCCAGGCTTGACTACTAATGTCTCTCAATTCTAATATTCCTCTAGGATGCACTCTAGTAACAATCTCAAAAGGTTTTTTTTCAGTACTTTTGTTCATTGAATTGTTGTAGGCAAACTTTGCTTGTGCAAGGATCAAATCCCAACTTCCGATTTTATTTCCCACTAAACATCTCAACAACTTTCCCAAACTCCGGTTAATAACTTTTGTATATCTATCAATCTGTGGATGAAAAGTAGAACTGAACTTCAAATCTGTCTTCATTTTCTTCCAAAGTGTTCTCCAAAAATAACCAACAAACTTACTGTCTTTTTCTGAGACTGTGCTCTTAGGTAATCCATGCAATCTCACCACTTCCTTGAAAAAAAGGTCTGCTACATGTAATGCATCTGATGTCTTCTTATAGGGTATGAAATGAGCCATCTTTGAAAATATATCCACCACCACAAATATAGAATCATTCCCTCTATGTGTCTTCGGCAATCTAAGTACAAAGTCCATTCTTATATCCTCCCAAGGTCTTACCGGTATTGTTAAAGGTTTATAAAATCCCACATTCTAACTACTACCTTTTTCAACTTGACAAACTCTACAACTCTACACATATATCTTAACATCCTTATGAATTTGGGGCCAAAAGTACTACTCACTCACTAATGCAACTGTTTTGTCAATGCCAGAATGTCCAGCTAAACCTGCACTATGTTTCTCTTTTATGAGGTTCTTTCTCTTGGAAATCTTAGGTATGCACAACTAAAATCCCCTTAATAACATCCCATCCTAAATGTGATGAAGACTAAGAGGGGGGGTGAATTAGTATACCAAAAATTACTGAACTTAAACACTTAAATAGTTTAGCAGTCAACCGGTATAAAAGATTTACTAACAACCCGGTTAAGACAAATGCAATCCAAACAGCAAATAAAGAATCCGCCCACAAGAGCACGATCACCATAACACAAGAGGTTTTGACATGGAAACCCAAATGGGAAAAACCATGATGAGCTAAAACTCACAAGTAACTATGTCCAGAATAGAAACCAGACCGGTTAAGGTCATACAATTCTCTTCATCAAAATAGATCTTGTTAAGAATCTCAATCTCTGTTAGGAGATAAGTCCGATTAAAGACTACCTTGTGAGAGGATTTTAGATCCACAGTTGTGAACCACCTTGTCAGAGGATTTACAAAGGCTTTTCCAAGCCTACCTGATTAAGGGTTTCAGACTTGTTGAAGATGTGAGTAATCAACAAGTGAGTGATCTAGATACTAGCACAATATGCTTTGTTAGATCCTTGATAGCTCACTGTTAATGCACATTTAGCATTACTTCAATCTTCAGTATCTCCACACTTTGTTTCTTCACATAGAGCTAATCTTCTCTTATGTGATCGCACATGCAAAAACCTTATACACTTCTAAAACCCTAACAACACCTAAAACCCTAGACATGAAGTCCTTATAAAGGAATATGATTTCATGTCGGTCCAATAGGGTTACATTGCAAGTTCTTAGGTTTAGTGCATCTAGACACATTTGGTAACATGACATAGAATCACCATCAAAGTGTCAATGGAAGATAACTCATCACAAAAATACCAGTTGGTAACTCATCACAGAGTAATACCGATTCATATATGTAACCGATTACCAGTTGTCAAAATAAAGAATGGGAAAAGTGATAACAACCACAATGTTCCTTTGTACCACTTTGGTATCCTTGAGCCGCTTGAGGTCTTCATACGGCTTTGGGTCTTCATACTGCTTGAGATCGGTAAACACTTTCTACAAAACACCGATAGTCTAAAGACTATAATACATAATACCAGTTGGAACAATTAATGGTTGAGCAACTGCTTGAGATTGGTAAACACTTTCTGCAAAACACCGATAGTCTAAAGACTATAATACATAATACCAGTTGGAACAATTAATGGTTGAGCATAACTCATACATACAAAAAGTGATCTCAAAGCAAGTGTGTGTCCATCAATGACAATCACAACATCATCATCAAAAATGCCAACAATCTCCCCCTTTGGCATTGATGGCAACACTTAGGAAAAATTTTGACATCTAAGTGTTTTACAACAAAAATATGTCATAATCAAAATTACTCCCCCTAAGCATATACACTATCCCTTTTTGTAGAAAATATAATGTATACTACTCCCTTAAAGAGATAACATGAAAGTATACATTCATCAAAATTTTAAAATACAAAATACTACTCCCCCTTTGCCAACAATGACAAAGTACTACAGAATAACCCTTGTTTCTCATTATCATTAATATAATAAATGTTTATGAAAATAATGAGTGAAACTTATCAAAAACTGATTTAAAATCCTGCATAAAAGTCTTCATGGCTAAAGGCCATCACTCAATTAATGAGGTAGCCACCTCACTTTTTGTTTGCATCTGGGATATCTGTTCCTCCATGGCATCTATTGTGCTCATCTCTTGAGTGACCGTTAAGGCATCCATATTGAAATAACACTTCTGAAGTATTTGTAGTCTAGGTAGTAGAACCAGTTGAAGTTCCTGCAAATATCGGGTCTAGTTGCTAATCTCCAACTCTATTCTGGCGGACTAGAGCTAAAACCAGTGAACAATTTGCCCATATGTAGTAAAGGAATCATAGGGCATCTTAAAGGTGCTTATATATGCTTGCAAATTAGATTGCATTTTTTCCTTCTATGCAAGCACATCATCACAAAATAGATGGGGTTTGCTTATCTTGCTGAGCAGTAGTTTTTCCTCATCCATAGCATCTCTTATGTCCTTCTGCTCTTTCTGAAGTTCAAACCGGAGCTCATTCAGTTTCTTCACTAAGGCGGTGTTTAGTGCCTTTTGATGCTTCTTCTGTGTGTTAGCTTCAGCAACCTCTTCTAGGCATTGTACCTGGTCCTCCACAACTGTGCATAAAATTTTTAGTTGGGCCAAAGAGGAATCGGTACTGGAGAGGTTAGTACCAGGAATCAAACTGGTAAGAGTTTCAACCACAGTTTGAATAACATCTTGCTCCTTTTTCCTCCTTAACACTTCCAGTTGCTCTTGTGCAAGCTTAATGCTTTGGAGCAGCTCTGATTTATTTGTAGATTAGAGGTCAATAGGACTGGTAATGTCAGCCGGTTTGGCTTGACTACCGGTTGCCTTTGGTGTCTCCACATGTGTTGTCTTTGTCACTTCCTTCTTCACTTTGGCTCTTTGCTTTTCCTCTTCTACTTTATTTTGTTCCTCTATTTGTTTCTTTTTCTTCTCTTCATCCTTCTTCCTTTCTTCTTCCTTCTTCTTATCTTCTTCTTTATTCTTCTCATCTTCCTATTTCCTCTTCTCCTCTTCCTTTTTCTTCTTCTCCTCTTCCTGTTTCCTCTTCTCCTCTTCCTGTTTCCTTTTCTCCTCTTCCTTTTTCTTCTTCTCCTCTTCCTATTTCCTCTTCTCATCTTCCTATTTCCTTTTCTCTTCTTCTTTTCTCTTCTCCTCTTCCTGTTTCTTCTTCTCCTCTTCTGCGTGTTTCCTCTTCTCTTCTTCTTTTCTCTTCTCCTCTTCATGTTTCTTCTTCTCCTCTTCTACTTGTTTCCTCTTCTCTTCCTCTTGATTTTTTTTCTCTTTCTCCGCTTGCACTTTGTCAGCCTTTTCTTTTTCATGTTTCTCCTTGTCCACTCTCTCTTTATCAGCCTTTTCCTTTGCTGCATCTAGAGTGGCATTTTCACCATCCAAAGCATCAACGTCAATTGTGTCCATCTGTTTAATAACTGGTTCTCCTTCACTGTCATATACCTCATCCGGTTTTTCAATTTTCGGTTCTTGTTCAGCCTTCTTGTTGGCTTCAGATACTTGGTGCAACCTTAGAGTAGCTTTGGCATATGAGTGTGTATCTTTCACTACTTCAGAGACTTTGCCTTCCAGTAACAAGATTCTTCTTCTTCTCATGAAGAAGAGGCCTTTGTATTTATCCATAATTTCATAGAGCTCTCAATTTGACACATCAGGAAAGTATTGTGCAAAGATTTCCTCTCTTATTTCATGTTCCTTTTCTATGGCAATGTGTCATTTGTTATCTAAAGAATTGTATAAAGAATCTAGTGTCACGAATCTAATTTCTGATGGCGACCGGTCATTAATACATAGATATTGAATAACTTCCCGTTCAACTTCCTCCTTTTCATTGTCATTAAAATCATCAAAATGATCTATTAAATCACTTAGCACTTTTCTCCTAATATTCTTGATAGTCCTTTGACAATGTGTCAATGGTTTGTAAGAGGAAATGTCTATATTTACCGGTGCTGACGATGTCGGTTCATTGTTGGTTGTCTTTGCCTTCTTCCTTGTTTGCCTAGTCTTTTTAGGCTGCACTTCAGGTTCTATATCCTTAGAATCTAGTGAGTTTCTCTTAGTCTTCCACTTTCTTTCAAAGACCTTAGCGGGTAGAACTTTCGGTTTCTTCTTGGCAGGTGACCACTTGGTCACTTTAGGACTTGCTGAAGTAACCGGTGTTGATACTGAGGGTATTGTCTTTCTCTTCTTCACTAAAGGTTCTTCGACTGGTTTTGTCCTTTCCAAGTAGGTGTTGGTTCTCTTCTTCTTCTGATCAAGAGGTGAGGCAAGTAGGGTAGAGGCATACCCATCTAGCATGTCATACATCACTTCATATCCCATGGGCTCCACTTTTTCCTTTCTAGGCTCAACCGCCTCCATTATGCACTCATCTACTTTGATGGTAAAGTAGATTTCCTCTTCATACTTCTTGACAATATCGCCAGATATCCTCATCCTTTGGCTCATCTTCCTCTTGAATGCATTAAAGTATTTGTTCAAGACTTCAGGATAATCGGTTCCCACCACTTGAAGACTTTCTCTAATTTGTTTGGTAATCGGTTGGTCAGCAGACCATTGAATATCACTGACTCCCATAAAGTAGCCTTGAAAGTAGAAAAACAGACCTACCAAGAGTTGTCCAAATTTAAATCTTAAGGCATTGTCTTGTTTAGTATACTTCAAGTTTACCAAAAGTTGCCTCTGCATACAGGTGCATAGATCAAATGATGCATCTTCCATGATCATTCTTTAGGTGGCATTCACCGCAGTTGCAGAGACAGAGTTTATTCTGCTAGCATAGAACGTCCGATATCCGATCACCATGCAAGCGTACTTGACCAAATCATCCTTGATGGTGTTGATGGTCATTCCCCATTAGTCGCTCACAGAACTAGTGAGCTTAGTCATTTCAGTCTTGATGACTTTTCTTAGGGCTGGCACCTCACCAGTATTGTAGAAACTGGTGACGGCATGAATGGATTCAGGCGTAATGTCATGTGTCCTTTCGAGATACATTTTGTCACCATACACTCTTCTCAGAATGATGCGGATGTGATCTTCCATAAATTCTTCAAGAAAGTACACCGCATTGTGAAGTTTCTTCCTCTCTAGGATGTTGTATTCTAGTTTGATCTTTTTGTCATCCTCGTAGAACAGACCTAGCTAGGAGTGGATCACTAGCGATCCTAGGTCTTCCAATTTTCAATCAATGAACCCTGAAATATCACCTTCCACTATAACTCTAGCGGGTATCTAGGATAGGGCATTGTATTTCATCTTCCGTTGAATCAACAGGGGCACTAGAATTGGAGTGCGATGTGGAAGCCATGATTAACTGATAAGAATGAATATCAATAAATACCTTCAGAATTTTAAAATTTAGGGTTTGAAAATTTAGCTTCGCTATGCACCACTTCGGTTGCCGGATTACCGCTTTGTGTTCTTCACTTAACTGATTGATACTATCTCCGGATTCTACTTCAAAGTTTTGAAATCTCTCTTAATCGCAAAACGAATCGCCTTTGGTTGCTCTGCACTTGAAAATTTCTTCACTCACAAATTGATAAGTGAAAATGACCTGAAAATCCCATTTAAATGAATTCTTCACCTACCATAATAAATGCTCCACCGTTAGGGTATAAACCCTAATTTTGCCTTTTATCATTTCTGGTCTTCTATCGATTGACAAGTAACACATACCGGTTAAGGTCTTTTACTGATATAAACCGAGGGTTCAAAATATTTTATCGAACCGCTCCCCCTAAGATTTTATGCTACTTAGTTTTCCAGTTCAGAGATTTCCACACTAGGTGCAGAAGCCGGTTCTTCTTGTGATACTTCTAGTTTCTTTTTCCAAGTTTTCTTCATGTTCGTTTGAATAGTTTCAACATCAATCTTTCCTTCCAGAGTGACCGGTATGTCATCTGATATGTTCTTTTTCATTCTGTAGCTTCTGGCAGGGTGTCCCAGTTTGTTGCAATGATATCATACCATTCTAGGTGTTCTCTATGGTCCATTGTTCATTCTACTATTCTTCCTCCTGCATGTTGAAGTGGTGTGACTGCTACCATGGAAAGTCAAACAGGTTGCTCTCCAACCGGTTGCCGCTTGATAGCCACCACCACCTAACTGATGGTCATAGGCAGTATACCAGTTTGGATTTCAGTTCATAGAGAATTTAGGAAAAACTCCTTGAGTCCTTTGAGGATATCTCCTGGTGTTGTGCATAACAGTTACCATTGAATCTATTAGATCTAGGCTTATTGTTTAGAAAATAAGGAAAACTATTGTAAGCCTTATTTCTACATACATTGGCAGTGTGTCCTTCCTTGAGACAATTAAATAAAATAGGTTTAAACTTTTGTTTACCTTTATGCTTTAGTGCCAATTGCTTCTTTGATGCTCCATCTTTTGTTCTAGAGTTCTCACCTTCCTCATAACTAGAGAAACCAAGTTCATTATTATTCTTTATCGGTTTTGTCGATTCAATCTTTTGCCCTAACTTAGCAGCACCCTAATTGAATCTGGCAAGTATTTCCTTTGACTCAGTGAGTTCCTTGGAAATATCAACATTGGATTCCTTCAAGGTTGCATTCTCAGAAATAGCCATGTTTAGTTCACCTTGCATTTCTTCTTTTTCCATTTTACTCTCTTGGAGATGAGCGGTAAGTGCACTGATTTCTTGCTTCAGCTTGTAGATCTCATGATCTTTGTCTTTTACCAGATCTTCGGCTTTCCTCTAGTTCTCAAGCTCTTGACACATTCTGATAGTCAGTCCTTTTAGTTCCCTTCTCAGATTGGAATTAGACTCATTCAGTTTTTCAACTAGGGCTTCCATGTCTGCTTCATCAGAAGAACTATTTTTAGTAAGCTCCATCAGTTTATCAGCATGCTCTCTTCTTTTGGCCGGAGAAGCTTTATATTTGACTTTGAGTTCATCATAGGCTTTCTCAGTCTGAGTGAGATAATGAGTAAGTTCCCTCACAGTGTATTCCCCCATATCTCCTTCCAAGTAGTTAAACTTATAGAAAGGTTGGCTCTGATACCAATTGATGAATACTAAGGGGGGGGCTGAATTAGTATACCAAAAATTATTGAACTTAAACACTTAAACAGTTTAGCAGCCAACCGGTATAACAGATTTACTAACAAACTAGTTAAGACAAATCCAATCCAAACAGCAAATAAATAATTCACCCACAAGAGCATGATCACCATAACATAAGAGGTTTTCATGTAGAAACCCAAATGGGAAAAACCACGGTGAGCTGAAACTCACAAGTAACTATCTATAGAATAGAAACCATACCAGTTAAGGTCATACAATGTTCTTCACTAGAATAGATCCTATTAAGAATCTCAATCTCTATTAGGAGATAAGTCCGATTAAAGACTACCTTGTGAGAGGATTTTAGATCCACAGTTGTGAACCACCTTGTCAGAGGATTTACAAAGGCTTTGCCAAGCCTACCCGGTAAAGGGTTTCAGACTTGTCGAAGATGTGAGTAATCAACAAGTGAGTGATCTAGATACTAGCACAATATGCTTGGTTAGATCCTTGATAGCTCATTGTTAACGCACATTTAGCATTAATTCAGTCTTCAGTATCTCCACACTTTGTTTCTTCACACAGACCTAATCTTCTCTTTTGTGATCGTACATGCAAAAACCTTATACACTTCTAAAACCCTAACAACACCTAAAACCCTAGACATGATGTCCTTATAAAGGAATATGATTTCATGTCGATCCAATAGGATTACATTGCAAGTTCCTAGGTTCAGTGCATCTAGACACACTTGGTAACACAACACAGAATCACCGTCAAAGTGTTGGTGGAAGATAACTCATCACAGAAATACCGGTTGGTAACTCATCACAGAGTAATATCGGTTCATATATTTAACCGATTACCGGTTGTCAAAATAAAGACTGGGAAAAGTGATAACAACCGCTTTGTTCCTTCGTACCACTTTGGGATCCTCGAACTGCTTGAGGTCTTCATACGGCTTTGGGTCTTCATACCACTTGAGATCGGTAAACACTTTCTACAAAACACTGATAGTCTAAAGACTATAATACATAATACTAGTTGGAACAATTACCGATTGAGCATAACTCATACATACAAAAAGTGATCTCAAAGCAAGTCTATGTCCATCAATGACAATCACAACATCATCATCAAAAATGCCAACAAAATGAAATAATCCAACCATTTTCTCCTATCAACCATAACCGGTTCTCTACATTCTTTCCAAGGTTCTACAAAATCCAAGTCTTCATCATACAAGGTCTTCAAATCTTCAAAACCTAATACTGTCACTCTCATATTTGTCAGAAAATTCCTTCTCCTACTCAATGCATCAGAAACTTTGTTAGATTTGCCACTTTTATGCTTCAACACAAAGGTGTAACTCTGCAAGAATTCTACCCATCTCATATGTCTCTAATTCAACTTACTCTGACTGTTAAAATACTTTAAAGCTTGATGGTATGTATACAACACAAACTCCTTAGCCAATAAGTAGTATCTCCATTTCTCCAAGGCTTGAACTATGGCATAAAATTATTGATCATACACAGAATATATCTTTCGGGCATAATTCAATTTCTCACCGAAATAGGCTACTGCTCTCCCTTGTTGACTCAAAACTACTCCTATTGTTGTTCCAGTTGAAATACTTTATTGAAATCCGGTAAAGATAACACAGGTTGCCTAGTCACTTTCTGCTTTAACAATTCAAAACTTTTGTTTTCTCTAGTGGTCCACTTGAATTCCTTCTGATCTCCTCTCATGGTCTCAGTCATAAGGTTACAAACTGAACTAGAATTTTTGATAAACTTCTGGTAAAAACTAGTCAATCCATGAAATAATATTACCTCTCTAATGCTTTCCGGTGTAGGCCACTCAACAATGGCTTTCACTTTCTCAGGGTCCATCTTTAACCATCCTCAGATATCACAATTTCTTAATAGACTAACTCATCCTTCATGAAAGTAGACTTCTTGATATTGATCAACATTTTTTCTTCTCTCAACCTCTGTAAAGCTTGTCTTAACTGCACCAAATGCTCCTCTTTTGTTCTACTAGAAATCAGAATGTCATCCAAATACATAAAAACAAACTTACCCAAGAATTTCTTTAATACCTCATTCATCAGCCTCATGAAAGTGTTTAGTGCATTAGTCAATCCAAAATGCATCACCAACCATTCATATAGTCCTTCATTTGTCTTAAATGTTGTCTTCCACTCATCACCTTCTCTCATCCTGATCTAATGATATCCAGTCTTCAAATCTATTTTTGTAAAGTATTTTTTGTGAGATTTTGCAATATCTAGAGGCAATGGAAAGTACAAATAAGAGAGACAAACTAGATGATAGGAATAAACTGTATTCTATCAAGATGTAAAATATGATCAATTGGATCATTACAATATGTTCATTGATTGTCTGTACAAACAAAGTAGATGAGCCTGCTTATTATAGGCAAGGCTATATGGATATGTGAGCTCACAAACATGACATGTGGCTCAATAAGAATTAAGGGTAGGTAGGACATAGGTGTGGGTAGGTAGGAGAAACAATAAAATATTCCACATGAGGTGGAATGTAACAACAAGATAAGATCAACACCATAAAAGGTGGAAATTCTCCTACGCACAGTATCCCAATGTGGCACAAATACCCAAGTGTCTCATACCCAAACTACTATGAAATTCATATACCTAAGTTAACTTAAGTAAATTTTAATAATATCCATGATGAATAATTATTTACACCAACACCCCCCCTTAAGTGCAACTTAGGGAAATGCACTAAACTCTACAATGCAACTAAGCAATGCAAGATGGGTTTCAACTACGAGGCCATGTTAGATACCCATGTACAAATGCAAATGAAATCTCCCATAAAAGGAGAAAGAGATAAAAACCCAATGGGAAAAAACCCTCCCCAAAAAGAGAGATGATGAAAGCAAACAATGCTCTCAATGATGCATGAGAAGAACAAAATATGTCCCCCCCATAAGAGAGAAGAACAGACCATGAATCCCTCCCTCAATGTCAAATCTCTTGCAAAGATGGTCCAATAATGATGACCAAAATACCTCCCCATAAGGAAGAAAGAGAGCCAATGTTGCACCAATAATGTCAAAGTGTGACAAAACCAAGTACCAATGTCGATGACGATGAATCACTCACTGCAACAAAATGAAGATTAGACATGGAGACAACCTTCTTTGAGTATCATCTGGATACTCATAAATGGCAAAAATACTGGTACAATCCAAGTCTCATGGGAGCCATGCACAAATGTGTACAATCTAAGTCTCAAATGGAGTCATGCACCAAGTCTCACAAGATATTCCTAATCTACGTGTATAAGAGGATTACATCAAATAGTCAACAAAAACAAGATACAAAGAGGTGTGACACTTTATGATAGTGTGAGTACAACATTTCTCAAGCAAGAGCATACATCATGATAAAATATTCAAATGTGGAAACATGAAAATTATGCCACCAACAAAGAAGCCATGTAGAATACTACAAATGAAGATGCCACTGAATGGAATTTCACCAAGAGATATAAATCAACAACTGACCCCTGATAAAAAGATCATGTTGGCACTTGCAAATAATAGCAAAGTGTACTTCTAATTTCAATGATTACAACTTCTCAAAATGAGATATAAGAGACTTCAACAAATACTACTAGTGATCTAAACTGAGATCCAAGCGAAATACAAGTACCAAATAGGCCAAAAATGACCAAATACTGAAAGTACAATTTCCACTCAAAATCACTGCAAACTAATGGTAGATTATCAAAGTAGATGAAAAAATTATGCACTTTCAAAAAAACGGCACGTGAAAAGGAGTCCATATGAGCCCAAACGAAGCCTCCAAAGTTGTAAAAATCGAGATTTCATGATTTCAGAAAAACATGTATCTGCAAATCAAAAAAACTCCTACACCACTATATAGATCATGAAATTATACCCCAAAACAAAGCAAAATTGCTCAAAAAAAGGAGTCTGGATGAGTGAGATATCACTATTTGAAAATTGCCTGCGAAATTATAATTTTTGGGAAATTTTCGTCATAGCTTCAAACTTCAAATGCCTCTAGATTTGGCCTCCAAAGTTTGATTTGGATGAAACAAAAATCAAAAATGACTTTCTTGGACCTCCTCAATCCAATGGTGACCTCAGATTTAACCCATCAAGCTTCAATAATAACTTGCAATAGAAAGCTTCAAAATATACAACCCCACATAGCATCAAATTTCTCTCAGTTGGAAAACCAATGACACTCTAATAGCTCTGATACCATGTTGAAACATGGACCAGCTAGAAATAAAACCTAGGACCTTCCATACATTGTTGGAGTGCTCTGCCACCGAGCTACTGACCCTTCTTCGACCAGTCCATCGTTGGTCTGTGTGTGGCTTATTTCCAACACCAACACCCTCCTTAAGCCACACCTCACATGTGCTTGGGGCTCCTAGCCTGGACCAAGCTTTGATACCATGTGAGATTTTGCAAGATATAGAGGCAATGGAAAGCACAAATAAGAGAGACAAAATAGATGATAGGAATAAATTGTATTCTATCAAGATGCAAAATATGATCAACTGGATCATTACAAGATCTTCAATGATTGCCCGTACAAACAAAGTAGATGAGCTTGCTTATATATGCAAGTCTATATGGATATGTGAGCACACAAACATGACATGTGGCTCAATAAGAAACAAGGGTAGGTAGGAAATAGGTGTGGGTAGGTAGGAGAAACAAGAAAATATTCCACATTAGGTGGAATGTAACAACAAGATAAGATCAACACCATAAAAGGTGGAAATTCTCCTACACACATTATCCCAATGTGGCACAAACACCCAAGTGTCTCATACACAAACTACTATGAAATTCATGTACCTAAGTAAACTTAAGTAAAGTGTAATAATATCCATGATGAATAATTATTTACACCAACAATTTTGCTGCACTCATACAATCCATTATGTCATCCATCCTAGGTAAAGGAAACCGGTATTTCACTATGATCTTGTTTATTTCTCTTGAATCGGTACACATCCTCCATTATCCATTCTTCTTAGGTGCTAATACTTTTGGTATTGCACAAGGGCTCAGACTCTCTCTGATCAAACCTTCAATAGCTCTTGCACTTGTCTATTCAATTCTTCATTCTCTGCTGGTGTCAATCGATGTGCATCTTTGTTAGGATAACTAGCTCTGGGAAGAAAGTCCATGCAATGACTAATACTTCTAACAGGTGGAAATCCATCAGGTACATTATCTGAAATGGTTTCCTCATGTTTTGTTAGCAAATCTCTTATCTCTTCTGGGTGATCTTCTTTAGGTTCTAGTCTCTCAGTCTTCTTAGGAATTCAAACAAAACACACATTCTCATGTCTGAGTCCAGCAATGAATTTTGTTCCATCTACTAAACAAATTCTGGTATTTATACAAACTTCACTCTTCAAATCTTCCTCCAAAGGTAACAAGGTTTTCTTCATCCCATTGGCCACAATAATGTATGTATACTTCCTTCCATCATGTATTGTCTGTCTATCAAACTGCCAAGGTCTTCCCAATAAAAGATGATAAATATACATGGGCATAATATCACACAAAACTTCATCATGATAATTCCAAATTTTTAATTTTACCAAACACTATTCACTTACTAACAACTTATGTTCATCCTAAATCCATGCTATTTGATAAGGCTTAGGGTGTTTTAATTTCCCCAATTTCAACTTATTCACCATCTCTTCTAAGACAAGATTATATAAACTACCACTGTCAATAACAACTTTATATAACATTTATCGGATACCTTACATTTGGTCTTCAACAAATTCTTCCTCTGCAAGGGTTCTTCATCTCCTCTGGTATGACACAAAGTTCTCCTCATCATCAACAATTCTCCATCTTCTGGTTTATTGTCTAATCCGGTGGGGTTTTCTTCCACTACTGGTACTCTTCTTGTAGCCTCTGTCTTCTTACATTCAAATACACAGTGTCCCTCTCCTCCACACTTAAAGCAAGTTCCTCTAAATTTCCTCTTGTCTTGTCTTCCAAAGTTCTCATTCCGGTAACCATCCAGTTCTCTCCTCCAGTAGAAATTTATATCATCCATCCAATATGAATTACCTTCTTTTCTCACTTTCATGTCCTTGTTCTAGTCTATATTAGTTCCTCTTCCTCTGGTATATCCTCTTCCTCCTTGAAATATTCCTCCAATAGACCTTCCACCTCTACCTCTCTATCTCTGCCCATGTCTTTTGTTCAGTTTCTCTTCAGCCTTTCATGCATACTGGTAAGCCTCTTCAATACTCTCTAATTTGATCATATCGAGCTCATCTTGTATATACATCTATAATCCATTCAAATATCTTGCAATTTGTTCAATTTCATCATCAACAAGTCTGGATTTGATGTTTAATTTGTAAAATGCTTCGGTGTAATCCTTCACACTAGATTCCTTATGTCTCAGGTTCTACAATTTCTGGAACAAATCCACTTGATAATTCGTCAAGACAAACTTTTATTTCAACTTAGAAATCATCATATCCCACGTCTTAATCTTCTCTTTACCTCTTCTCTATCTGTCAACTTGCAAATGCTCTTACCAAAGAGATGCATGATCTTTCAATCGGGTGCAGGAATATTTCACCTTCCTCTCTTCTACAGTGTTTTCAAAATCAAAATACTTCTCCATCTATGATATCCAATTCATCTTAATCTAACTTCCCATTATATTCTAGTGGGATAAAATGACATTTAGTGTTCGCCCCACTCAAAATAATTAAAAACCTTTCTTCATCTGGATCAACTGCTGATAGGTTTGCTTGTTCTGTTGGAGCTTCTTCTCCTTCATCTTCGCTTACCTCTTCAATATGTCAGCCTCTTCTCTGAATTGTCTCCATGGCTTCTAACCAGGCTGCTATTCTTTGTAACATCTCCATCATAGGAGGGACTGCATTCCCATATGCTCCACCATTCCTAGTTCCTCTTCGCACCATTGATTCATGCTAGTCCTCTACAATTTCGGGTTAGATCCGCTATCCACCACCCTACAACAAAAATTCAAGACACGTAACCTCCGGAACAAAACTTTGCTCTAATATTGTCATGCCCAAACTTTTGGGCAAAAACACAACAACAATTTTTTTTTAAACAATACTAAGATACTGGAAGTTATAAGCTCAGAAGGTGAGATAAATTAATTAGTAATCACTAAAGGATAACTCAAGTGCTACTAAGAATGGGTTCTAATGAGAGGAAAAATTTATTTTATTTAATTAGGAGACATAAGTCTTATCTCAATCTCCTAAATGGTTTAATAACAAATTAGATTTTATTTTACTTAACAATTACAACAATTACCATTACTTAAATTGAATTATTTACCCTATAAAGTCATCACAACTTTATTAATTAATTAATTAAATTTGCCCCATAAAATTCCTCCAATTGTATTAAGATTTAACAATAATCCCTTGAATATTTAAATAAATCCAACATTTATAAAATTAATATGTATAACATTTCCATTGTATTAATACAAATCATTTTTTTTTAAATTAACTAAATTAATAATAGTATTTCCTAACAAATAACCTTCCATTAATGTTGAAATAAAATGCCATGTCCAATAAGAAAAAAGAAAAATGTCGGCAATCGAAAATATTACAATTAGCAACATGGCAAGTGCCAAAGCTCAAATGAAAAGAAACAAAAATTTAGTTGTCCTTCCATCATAAGAAATATAAAAGAAAGTACTAGCCCCAAGGTTACAATACACTATTCAAAAGACGATCAAAACACCGTCGAAATCCAACTCAAAAACAAGGTGACCATTTTAGCCACACTATGGGGAGTAAGCGCAACACATCACCCAAGATCACACATCCTGAGTGTGTTAGGGATTGATTATTAGACTCTTAAGGCTATTAGATTATTTACATTTCTTATTATCATGAAATATCTTTTACACAATAGATTACAATCATTATATAGGTCATGTTCCATTAACATTCACGTGATTACTATTACAAGCAACACTTTCCAATGAAAACCGCTATCCACTTAGGATCATCAACAACCATACTTAAATTCTAATGGATGGATGTGTTGATTCTACCATCATGTCCATTCTTCTTGGTTTTCCATTAAATATTTTAATATGTTAAATATTGGTTCAATGATACTTGGTAACTCATGCATCGACACTTTTATGTCTCACTTACTAATGGGATCTATAGTTGGGTACAAAATCGATACTTGTATACTTAGAACCACTTAGGATTTGTATCATGCAATCATATAATTTTCACTAGGGACATCATTTGTTCTCTTAGCACCTTTTTGCTAGCTCCTTGTATCTTCATACCTAATTATCGATTTTCTCCCATAAAGTAGGAGCACGTTCCCAAATTACTAACAATTATGGTTATGAACAACCAAGGGTGGAATAATCATCAAGTACAATCAATAACACTTGACAACTAATTCCTACTTCACACATACTATAATTATTCTCTAATGACATGGAGATCTGAAAATTTCTCACCTACTCCACTTATGCAACCAAGATAATAAGGGGGTGCGCACTCAAGAAGTGACAAGCATAGAAACCAACACCCTCCTTTTAATTAAATTTTGATATTAAAAAAAAAATTATCATTTTCCATCTTGCTTCTTATATATCTACTTTATAGCTTACCACGACATAAGCATTTTTCGATTATCTTCAAGCCAATAAAAATCACCTTATTTTCATAATATCAAGCTCTCCTACTACTGCATAACATAAAGGTGTACCATAATTACCAATGTTTTATGACCCACAATTTTTAATTTCTTTCTTTGCTAACCACATAAATAGGCTCCTTAGCATTGTACTCATAAATCCTTGCATTAGAACACATTACATTGCCAACTAATTCACATTAAAATGTTGGTACTTATTATATTGTCATACTATCCCCTTCCATATGCCTTATCCAATTACTAGGGTTCATTTATCAAGGAGATTGTCATTCACCATTTTCAGCCCTCCTCCTCAAAGTTATCCACCACTAGCTTCTTTGCATTGATACGAGAATTCCCTAACAAATGATCTCAATATGAGTAACCTAGTATGGACACATGCTTAGGGCACCTATCAAGATTTATAAGGGTACATCTTAACTCGCTCTTCACCGGTGCCTCACATGGCGATCAAGGTTTCAAACCACCACAATTTCGCATAGTTTTAAATGTTAACACGAACTGTCTCTATCTCAATTGTCTTGTTTACTGTGCCTTCATTGCATGTCTATCTAGCTTGCTTGACTTGCCACTTCAAGAAACATATCTCGACTGATAGTATTGCCTTATTTACTATTATGAGTATTCTATTGTAGAATTAACTTCTAATACTTGATCTGACTAGGTATAGTTGTTGCATTTAGGTTCCAATTGAATGCTAACCTCATATGTACTATTGATCTAACTTCAGTTATGAAACATCAAAAATATTTTCATATATATATATATATATATTGAAATGTTTGTAGTCTTTGGGGTCTTATTATGCCATAATCATTATGACTAATGAGTTTTGAATCTCAGAGATTTTGGTGAACCTTAGAACCCCCTGAATTGATATATGTTGATCCTTTAAAAAGAATTTAACTTATACCTCACTTTGTTATTTCACAAGTTTTCACCTAGGTGTTATATCCCGAAGTCATAGTTCGAATCGACTAAGTTATGAATGTATCCCATGTTCTCCAGTGTATGAACCTAGGGCTCTGATACCAAAATGTCATGCCCAAACTTTTGGACAAAAACACAACAATAATTTTTTTTAAAACAATACGAAAATACTTGAAGTTTTAAGCAAAGAAGGTGAGATAACTTAATTAGTAATCACTAAAGGATAAATCAAGTGCTACTAAGAATGGGTTCTAATGAGATCAAAATTTTATTTAATTTGATTATGAGACTTAAGTCTTATCTCAATCTCATAAACAGTTTAATAACAAATTAGATTTTATTTTACTTAACAATTATAATAATTACCATTACTTAAATTGAATTATTTACCCTATTAAGTCATCACAACTAAATTAATTAATTAATTAAATTTGCCCCATAAAAGCCCTCCAGTTATATTAAGAGTTAAAAATAATCTCTTGAATATTTAAATAAATCCATCATTTATAAAATTAATATTAATACATCAGATTAAAATTATGCGAAAATAAATGAGGAGCTCTACACATCGTTATCCCAATGACTATCGCCCATACCAGGGCAGGAACTTTGACATGGTTGGTGAACCTCGATCTAGTAGGGAAACATCTGCACATAATCACCTGTGGCAAGTGGTAGTGGGAAAGAGAGTAGCTAGGGCAGAGAAGAGGGAAGCTAGGGCGGTGCAACAATCAGAAATGTGGGTGATCCCCATCACTTCTCAAATCCCCAACTGTGCCACCAAAGAAAACAAGATACTGTTGGGTTTTTGAGCAAATTATTCAGGCCCTGGACAACCCCTTTGAAATCCATGATAGAATACTCACCCACATACCAATAGAGAGAAGGGTTATGGTAGACCCGCTAGGGATGGAGGAAGGGCACTAACATTTCATGGCCCCAAATTTGCAAAATCATTTCCGGTCTCAAAGCTAGGAAACTCAATCCATCATGTTGCTAGAAGAGAAGATGCCCTAGCAGCGACAAAACCCGACCCGGAGCCTATCAAAATCATGAACCCTAGAGAAGCAAAGGATTTAAGTAATTATTGCAAAGGGCACGGGCTCTTTGCGAAATGGGGAGGGAACAACTAGCCACTCACTAGAATTGTGGAATGGTGGAAAACTACATTCCACGATTGAGTAAGTATAACAACCCTAGTAAATAACTTTCTATACATTGAATGCCATGATAAATATCTGAAGGCCAAACTATTGCATGAAGATTATGTTTTTTACGAAGGCACAAATTTCAATTTCATTGATTGGGAACCAAAATTCGACGGTAATGGATATGAATTTAAAATGGTATCAAAATGGATAGAAATCTATAATGTTCTTGTAGAATTAATGCATGCTAAAATCCTTACAGAAATTGGGGATAGACTGGGTAAATTCATAGCTCTAGAAAAAAATTGGTCGAATAACTCAGACATAAAAATACTAATAGAAATAATAAAAGGCAAGGAAGACCTCAAAAATATAATCTTAGAAACGACAGATGGCATATAGTCTAAAATTGGTATGGTATAATGGACTAGTAGCAGAAGATTTAGCTTTTTGCAAGAGGTCAAGCCCTAATCCGCAAAAGTCGTAGGTGATAGTAATGGATAAAAACGGAGCTTCAAATGACAAAATAAACATACAATTTAATGATGACAGGGGTGGCTTCATTATAAACACTGGTCAACAAGAGAATGATACTACCCCAACCCCACCTCCTATCTTGGTCTTGTGTAACAATCCTAACAAAGCCATAGAAACTTAGGTGCATGATAATGAGGAACAAATCCAAGCATAACTAAACAATATAGAAAAGTTAATGGGGAAAATAGCTGAGGAAATTGTTGAGGAAATACTCATTGATACTCCGACAAATAGGGAAGAGAATGTTAACATCCCCAATATAGAATAGGTTCAATCCCCCCAAAACACCCCTACTAATCACCAACCCAACTAAGGTGGCTCAAGAGGATACAATCACATCCTATACCACTCTGGAGGAATCCCGTATTGTGGAAGGGTTGAATGCAAATGAGGAAAGAGATTTCATTATCAATGAACTGACCAATATGAAGGAAACAGAAGATAACATAGTATTAGATAGTAGCTCTACCAATCCACAAAAGAGAGGTATCCTCTAGACGGGAGGTGAGAAATCAACTCCTGATTGCGGTAAATCCATGAGAAACAAAAGAGGTAGGAAGTCTTTTTTAGACAAAAGGAAGATGGATGCGGATGCGGAGGGGTAGGCCAAAATTACAACACTTCTGGGGCAAGGAAAAACTCCCCATCTCCTCGTAGAGGTATAAACATACTTACATGGAATGTTAGGGGTTTGGGAGCCCCTAAAAAACAAAGACTGATTAACTAAAGCATATGGAAATCTGCTATGGATATGGTTATGATACAAGAAACAAAACTAGGCAAGACAGATATAAATAATTTTAGCAGAAAATTCACCCAATAGCAGATGGAATTTGTGGAGTCTACAGGGGTATCAGGGGGACTCGGTATAATGTAGAGAAAAAATGCAGTTGCATTCACATGTCAAAGCAAGATACAAAATTGGATGACTAGCAGTGTTAGAGCCCTTAGTCTAAATCTTGAGTTTATAATTATTAATGTTTATGGCCCAATCCCAATAGACAAAAAGAGATTAGTGTGGAAGGAAATAGAACACTACTTAAATATTCAGGATGAAAAAGACATCATCATAGGTGGTGACTTCAACGCCATCTTATACTCATCTAATAAAAGCGGTGGTATAAATACCATTAAACAATCACAAAGAGACTTCGCAAACTGGATAAATAATAGTAACTTGCTTGAAATCAAAACAGAGACAGGTTTTCACACATGGAATAATAGAAGAAAAGATTTCTCCAACATTACAGAAACACTTGATAGATTCTTCTTTAAAGGAGATCTAACCAATCTCCAAACAAAACTAAAAACTACAGTATTACCTTGGTCTAGCTTCGATCATTACCTGGTACGCTTAGAACTTGTGGGGGAAACAAAGAAAACTGGGTATCCCTTCAAGTTTGAAAGAATGTGGTTTACACATGAAGACTTCCTCCCCAACATACAAAAATGGTGGAAGGATATTATCTTTGTACGATCAAAAATGTATTGCCTGGTCTCTAAGCTGAAAGAGATTAAGAAAAAGCTATTATATTGGAACAAAGAGAAATTTAAAAACATCTTTGAGGAAAAGTCAAGAATTGAGAATGAGCTGGAGACAATAAATACTTATGTGATACAAAACAAGATGACCTCCGAAACATATGAGGCTGAGAAAATGTTTTTATGTGAATATGAAGGCATTTTGGCCAGAGAAGAGATATATTGGAAATAGAAATATCAAGAGACATGGTTAGAAGATGGTGATAGAAACACCAAATTTTTTCACAACAGTGTCAAAATTAAAAGGACAGCAAACAAAATTACCCAAATCACCAATGACAGTGATCAGATCATAACGGATCAAGATCTGATCGCAAAAGATGCAATTAAGTATTTTGAAAATATCCTTAACAACTGGAAACACTCAGACCTCCCCAACAATAGAATCTTATCAAATAACATACCCAAACTGATAACAGAGGATGATAATAAAAATTTAAACTCTAAAATCACTCACAAAGAAGTTAAAACAGCTTTGGCACAATTTCAGGGAGACAAAGCCCCTGGACTGGATGGCTTCCCTGCTAGCTTTTTTCAGAAATGTTGGCACATCTTAGGGGGTGAGGTTACTAATGTCTTGGAATTTGCCCACAATGCATGGAGATTCCTAAAAGAGATTAATAACACCATTTTGGCCTTCATTCCAAAGAAGGAGAACCCCTCAAAGTGGGATGAGTTCAAACCCATTTCTCTATGTAACATGACTTATAAACTACTAGCTAAAGTCATGGCTAATAGACTTAAAAAATTACTGCTCGCCATAATATCAAAGAACAAATAGGATTTGTACCCAATAGATCAATTTTAGATGGAATTATTATTGTCCAGGAAGCCATCCACTCTTGTTAGCTCCAAGGACAGCCTAATATGCTACTAAAATTAGACATCAAAAAGGCTTATGACAAAGTGGATTGGTATTTCCTTTGTAGTTGCATGAAGGCCTTTGGCTTTAACAAACAATGGATCAATTGGGTTTACTTTTGCATATCAAACCCTGGGTTCTCTATCTTACTAAATGGGAAACTGGAAGGCTTCTTTGAAGTTTCCACAGGACTCAAACAAGGGGACCCTTTATCCCCATTCTTATTTATAATTATGTCTGAATCCTTAGGTAGAATCTTGGATGCATCACTAAGGTCCAGCAAACTGACGGGAATTCAGATCACTGGTGGGGTAGAACCATGCGCCCATCAATAGTTTGTTGATGATGCAATAATTTTGGGGAAAGGACATTTAAAGGAAGATAAGGAAATTAAGAACATATTACAGTCTTATGGGTTGGCCTTAGGAGAGATGATGAACAAAGAGAAATCAGAAATATTCTTCTTTAAACTGGAAGCACAGGAGGAATACAAGATAGCTTAATATCTAGGGTACAAAATAAGGCATCTACCATTCACATATTTAAGGATTCCTCTAGACAAAGGTATCATAACCAATAAAATTTGGGATCCCCTGATTGAAAAAGTGAGGAAGAAGTTGTAATCCTGGAAAGCCTTATGGCTAATAGGGGAAGGAAGATTAACCCTCATAAAAACAATATTAGCAGCAATGCCTATCTATCTTCTATCCTATATACCACTTCCAAATGGGGCCTATAAAAAACTAACTCAAATAATGAGAGACTTATATTGGAATGGTGTAGAGGATAAAAACAAAATGAAACTGATATCATAGGAAAAGATATGTCAAGAAAAGAGTGATGGAGGCACGGGAATAAGAAAATTACTATGGCAAAATAAGGCTTTAGCGGAAAAATTGGCATGGAGAATGTACACATCCTCAGAAGCAAAATGGGCTAAAATCCTTAGGAGCAAATACATAACACAAAATTAGAGAGAGGTAGTATTTAGGGAGACAAACTCACCCAAGGGATCTAGAATCTGGAACTTTATAAGAGAAAGTTGATTGCTCATAGTGAACCATCTATCCTTTGATATTCATGATGGTAGAACCGCCTTGTTCTGGGAGGATTCTCGAGGGGGTTACCCCTCAATAGACAGTCTAATGAACACAACTAGCATTAAAAACCAAATGAAATCTTTATGGGGGAGTCATGTAAGGGATTACACGAAATTGGCACCATAATCAACAATGGGATGGAAATGGAAAAACATGCTCCCATTCTTGGTGGACAACAAAGACCAAGAATTGTTGTAAATTCTTGAGGGCAAAATAATAACACTCAGACCTGGGCCAGATGATCTTATATGGTCGAAATAAAAGGATGGACAATACAATTGCAAAGATGTTTTAAGAACCATATATGATGAGGCAAACAATATCAAACACTATATCCCTAACAAAATTTGTTGGGACAAATTTGGTCTCCCAAAATCTGGTTTCTTTGCCTGTGCGGCATTTTGGGGGAAGGTCCTAACTGCAAAGCAATTCAAACTTAGAGGTTACGAAGGACTCTAAATTTGTGTCTTATGCAAGAAAGATGAGGAAACAAATGACCACATATTTATAACCTATAACTACACACATAAATGTTGATATTGGTTGATGGCACAATTAGGCTGGTCAGATGCCATCATCCCTTACCTAAAGGATTGGCTCAAAAATTGGCCAATCATCAAAAGGAATAGAATCTTCCACAATATATGGATATGTAGTCCAGCAATAGTAATCTAGGAGGTTTGGAAGGAGAGGAACAGGAGAATCTTTTAGGAGATAGAAATGAAGGTAGAAAACTTGATAGCAAAAATAGAAGCCTTTATCACAGAAACCTCCAATAATATGAATATGACAATTCCACAACATGATAACACATTTACAGATTGGGATAACTATATCAGAAAATAGTGGAAGGGGATCAAAATACCTCCTTTCTTTGGGAAGGGGAACAGAGATAAGACCGAGGGTAGAAAAACATGCAAATGGGTTCCCCCGGAGACTGGATGGTACAAACTCAATTTTGATGGAGCATCCAGAGGCAATCTAGGGGAGGCTGGGGTAGGATGTATAATCCACTTACATGAAGGGATATGTATTGGATCGAGATCTTGATATCTAGGGCATTGCACTAACAATAAGGCAGAACTATTGAGCCTAATAGATGGTTTAAACCTATGCAAACAATTAAAAATATCCAAATTGGAAATAGAAGGGGACTTGGCCGTTATTGTTAATGCAATAAGGATTAGGACAATGTTGAATTGGGAGCTCAAAATTTTATTGGATAGAGCCATCTCTCTAATGGGAAGCTTCTCATATTACACGATCAATCACATCTATAGGGAAGATAATACATTGGCAGATAAGCTAGCCAATTTAGGGGCAGATGGAATAAATAGAACCACATCATTAACACACAGGGAATTAGATCTAGATACTCATATGCAGGTAGAGATTTAGACATAATCCTAAAAATAGCATATTCACAGCACATTCACATATATATTGAAAGGTATACATATGTACATGCGCAGGTAGAGATATATATGTATGTATACAGCTGTATTTATATAATTATATGTGTACATGTGCATATATATGGCACTAGAGACATATATAACTATATATACAAGTATATAAGGACACATATACAATTATATGCGCATGTAATCATATATATACCTATCAATACTATTATTAGAGCAAAGATTGCTCCCTTTTATATATGCAAACAAATATAAACAAAGTATGGTGGCAGGGTATAGGGTTATGACAAAATGGCCTACAATACATACATAGACAGATACATATTTCATACTTACATAGAGATATACATAAATACCTATATATATAGACATATATATACAGAGGCCAAAATATGCAAATGTACAATCAGACATATATGCATGTTGGAATTTTGAGTTTCTTGGCATTTTGTATTAAGATTGCATTAATGATATGTTGGCATTGATGTCAATTGAACCAGTAAATGGTATTCATGTTATTGCTGATATTGTTGTTTTTGATATTGGCTAGTAACCAATAAGAAGAGAGTTGTAGAAGATGTTGTAAACTGGTATGTTAGTTTGTGAGTTGAACCAGTGAACCTGTGTAAAGGGTCAAACCTTTCTATGTAATGTAACCGGTAAACCTTACCAGTTGTTAAACCTTAACCGATCAAGTTTGTTGGTTTATTATCTTATGAGCGGTAATGATGGAGACACATGTGATCATTGTATGAGGATAAATTTAAATTGGTTTGACGTGTTTTCTTATTGTCTAGGGAAGGAGAAAAGTGGATTGCATTTAATGCACAGCATGTGATGAGTTACAAAGTCCAACAGAGTGGTGATCATGGAGCGGTTGGAATTCTCTTGAAGAATGTGAAGAGATTGTCATGATTTCTAACGGTCAAGATTGAACTGACTTGTTTGTAATCTCAATGATGAGAATTAGGTTTTTGTTGTGTTATTGACCTAATTGATTTGTATTTAAGGTCAATGAAGTTGTTTGTAAAAGTTGTTGGAAAGATTGGTAGAAAACTTGTTGAGTGTGTGGTTTCCCAACCAATGAATGGATCTGCACTTTGAGTGAAGGCAGATTAAAGCTTAGAAGAATCTGATCAAGCAAATGTAGTGCTACTCAGACAGATCAAGAAAACTTGTTGTTCTCTAACAATTACAGCAAAAGTAAAATCCCTTAACTGGGTAAGCTCTAACAAGCTGGGTTACTCATTAAATCCTCTAACAAGGTGGTCCATTAGCTTGGATTCTTAAATCCTCCAGTGAGGTTACTCCTAACAAGGTATTGTTCTTCTAACAAGGCATATTTGTAAATCCCTTAACCGGGTGATTCTTAACCGAAATTAGTTCTTAACAGGACTTATTGTAAAGCTCTAACAGGCTTCAGCTCCTAATAGGGTGAACTTTGAAAGAGTTTAGATAGCTATCCTTGTGAGTCCCATCTCACCGTGGTTTTTACCTATTTTGGTTTTCCATGTATAAACATTTGTGTCAAGTGGTGAATGCTTTTGTGGTTGTGATCTTATCTGTTGATTTGGTTAACTTTTGATAAGGCATGTTAGGTAGAAGCATTGAGAGATGAATATGTTGAGCTAAGATTAAGAATTGTTGATGTTTACAAGATTGAAGGTGTTTACTGTTAAAATTTATCATAACAGTTAAACCAATTAATGTCAAGTATTCCTTGGAATATTGATTTTGACTGAGTTTGAGCTTAGGAACTTTGTATCATTTTTTCAATATACTAATTCACCCCCCCACCCTCTCAGTATTCTACCGGACACTTATTCTTTCATCATACCATCAATGCAGACCTATATGTAGATAGATCTATATAATATATAGATATACATGGACATCATCATATGACAAGACTTTATCATTTAGACACGGTTTGAACCCTTAGCAAGTTGGAGACACTAGGATATAAGACAAGCATAGAATAAATGACAGAGAAATCAACAATCTCACAATCGATATGACATGATAGAATAGGTTTGGAAATTTCGCAGATGTGACAGAAACACATATCCTCATCTTGACACATGCAATAGGATTAAATATTCAAAGCTATATGTACATACACATATATGCATATATATACAGATATACAAGAATGGATATAGATATATATGCATATAAGCATATATATGTATATATAGATATATGCATATAAGTGCATATATGTATACATAAATCTACATATATACACATATGCATGCAAGTATACAAAGATGCTTATAAATATAAATGCATGAAGGCATATATATATATATATACACACACATATATATACATATATAAATACACATACATATATATATATATATATATGTATATATATATGTGTGTGTGTGTGTGTGTGTGTGTGTGTGTGTGTGTGTGTGCACATGCACATGGACATAAATTTAATAGAGCAAATATATTCTTACATAGAGATATAGATATATATGCCCACATATATATAAGCATAGAAACTAATATATAGAGAGAGACATATATAGATATGTATCAATGTAGTATATAAAAATGATTAAAAATCATAAGCTAGAAATCATCATGAAGATATTGCGTGATTTCTTTAGTAATCATGCATTGATAAGGCTAGGGAGCAAGGCAAACCACCAATTGTGAAAAAAGTAATCATCTCTCTCGTAGTCATTACAGTAGGGCATTTTTGGAAGGGAAATATGTCAGAGTTATTATTAAGCAATCATAATACATACTGAAAGGTAGATAGGAAAACATCATGAGACTACCCTGGCACAACCAGGCTAACAACTTGTATTACCAGCAATATCGGTTTCCATAACTAGTATATCTTCGCATAGGCATTCAACTCTTAGCTTTGCCTAAAAATGGATTCTAGTATTTGTCTCTACCGTGAGAAGCATGAAATGTCCTTCATCAGAGAGGTTTCTAACAAACGATGGTCGATTATCCTAAAATCTGAAGATGATTTGGTCATACATGCAACCAAAAGGATTCTAGGTGATGAGATTATACTCTCAGAACACAGGAAATGAGTTAAAAGAAGCATCCCAGTAGGGTTTGCAGCAATACTACTCACAATGGGAGAAGAAAAAGCAGTCACAGTCACATTATGCGGGTTGATTTTCAAAGAAAAATACTTGGTCAGCCTTGAAATGGTGATAAAATATGTGGATGATAATCTTCAAATACCTTACCCGGAAGATTACTCCAAACTTGTGGAAGTTGTAGATAAGGATGAGGTGCTCAATGTAGAGTTCAAAAGGTCTATTCTAAGTAGCAAGGATCAGAAACTTTGTCATCAAAGACAAACAGAGATTGCAAGGAGCATTGCATTCCTTAAGAAATGTCTTGGAGTGGAAAAAGAACCAAAAGGGGAATGGTGGGTGAGTTATATGGTAGAAGAGGGATGGACCCCATTCCAGGCTGATAATCCCACTAAATCATAGGCCTTTGGCATGGAAGCCACAGATGACAAGGAGGAAGATTAAGCTTCAATTACATAGTTTTGTTTGCTATTACTACTATAACTAATATTACACATAGAGATATAGGATCTGAAATTAGAACAAGGTACATAGTAAATTGTTTATTTCCTTTGATATAACATACATAGCGAAGGGTAAGATACACACTTGATGACAATTTCAAAACATACAGTTATACTAATTAAGTGAAGTTTAGAATGAGGATGTTTTATGAAGCGGGCATATTCTAAAATACAGTAATAGGGAGTACTTTAGAAGTTTTGGCATATTGGTTTACTTCAGCATTTATACTTAAACATATATAAATCTTGAATATCATAGTAAGAGTCTAAAGTACAGGCTAGATAGGTTGTATTAGTATCAATCCTTTGTTGACCAGTGTTTACAACTCTAATATTATTGTAGATTGGGTAATCTTTCATAGTATAGCCAACAATTTTTTATGTTGACTTAATATGAAAGAAACCTAGTCTATAATAACAATAGGAGTGAGTATACAGAAATAATATTGGCTCTTATTCTTCTCTTTGGCACTAATAGTTAACAAAGTGGTTTTGCAGAGGAATGTTTTAAAAATCTATTTTGCAGGATAAGTAGAAGATGGCAAATATGGTAGCAGTGAACTTGGAAAGTTTGGGAGAAATACACTATCCCATGTAAATCATAGATGCTACCTATGAAGGGCTTTTGATAAGCCATAATGTAGAATCTGTAAAAGTTGATATGTAAATTAAATGTTATTAGTCTGACTGGACCTATGGTCCTAGGCAAGGCCAGGGATTTTCTCCTATCCGCTCTTTCCTACCGGCTCCCGCACTGAGCGAAGATTGTAATATTTTTTATTAATAAAATATGGCTTAGGCCTTTTTACCAAGCAAAAAAAAATTAATATTAATACAATTCCATTGTATTAATAATAATTAATTGAGCCAATAAAAAAATGTTTTCAAATCATTTTTTTAAATTAACTAAATTAATAATAATATTTCCTAACAAATAACCTTCCATTAATGTTGAAATAAAACCCCCTCAAGGATTTAATATTTATAAATAAATTACTCCTTTAGATTAAAATAATCATTATACTAAAAAAATACCCATTAATAAATGTTAATGAAAGTTAAACACACACACACACACACACACACACACACACACACACACACACACACACACACATATTAAACTAACCAAGAAAATAAACCCCAATATTCTTTTATAAAAGAAAACCAACTAACATTTAATAAAAAGAATAACACCCCCTCCCCCCCGCCCCTGTGAATAATAAAATTACTTTACTAATAATGGGGAAATTCTACCCCCAAAACCTATTTTAAAACCTCAACCCCTCTTTAAAATTTTATGATCTTTTCTTTGCTAACCCTAACCCTAATTCGGGTTAGGGTTTTCACTTTATTTTTATAACACATTTTTTTTTCTTTTTTTAATTCCCTAACTGAAGTAAGGGTTTAATGTTATTTCTTTTCTTTGATTTTTTTTTGCAGGGATCTGAAATCTTGTGGTCTCCCTTTCTACCGAGCAGGGCCGAGAGGTGGAATGCACATGGTGTAGCGGGGATGTTTTTTTAATATTTATAACAAAGAGAGGAGTGGGGAGCCGTGATGGTGTCATGGAGATCTATACAGTGGGCACGGCCTGATGAATACTAAGAGGGGGGATGAATTAGTATGCCAAAAATTGTTGTACTTAAACACTTTACTAGACTACCAGTAAACCGGTAAAACAGTTTAGTAGACAAACTAGTTAGCACACATGCAAACCAAATAGCAAATAATTCATTCACCCATAGAAGCACAAACACCATAACACAAGACATTTTGATGTGGAAACCCAAATGGAAAAAATCAAGGTGAGATGAAACTCACAAGTGACTATCTGCGGAATAGGAACCAAACCGGTTAAGGTCATATAATGTTCTTTACCAGAACAAATCCTGTTAGGAATCTCAATCTCTGTTAGAAGATAAGTCCGATTAAAGACTACCTTACTAGAGGATTTTAGATCCACAGATGTGAACCACCTTGTTAGAGGATTTACAAAAGGCTTTTGGGCCTACCCGATTAAGGGCTTCAGACTTGTCGAAGATGTGAGTAATCAACAAGTGAGTGATCTAGCAAATAGCACACATTGCTTGGTTAGATCATTGATAGCTCATTCCTAATGCATTCCAGCATTACTTCAGTCTTCAACACATTCACACTTTGCCTCTTCTCGTAGACCTAAAATTCTCTTCTATATATACCCTTACAAAAAATCTTCAACCACCTTAAACCCTAGCAACAACCTAAAGCCCTAGACATGATGTCCTTATAAAGGAATCTAATTTCATGTCGGTCCAATAGGATTACAATAAAATTTCGTAGGTTCAATTCATCTAGACATATTTGGTAACACAACACAAAAAGCACCGCTAGAGTGTCGGCACCGCCAAACAATCGGTGGATGGTAACTCATCACAAAATGTCGGTTGGTAACTCATCACAGAGTATTACCAGTTCATACAAAATATCGGTTAAAGAAAAATACCAGTTGCCAATTTGACAAAATGAAGACTGAGAAATATGAGTTGTGCCGCTTCATTCCTTCATACCACTTGAGATCCTCGAACCGCTTGGGGTCTTCATACCGCTTCAGATCGATAAACACTTTCTGCAAAGCATCGATAGTCTAAAGACTATAATACATCATACCGGTTGGAACAAATACCGGTTGAGCTTTAACTTATACATACAAAAAGTGATCTCAAATCAAGTGTGTGTCCATCAATGACAATCATAGCATCAATCATCAAAAATGCCAACAATCTCCCCCTTTGGTATTGATGGAAACACTTAGGAAAATTTTGACATCTAAGTGTTTTACAACAAAAAGATGCCATAATCAAAATTACTCCCCCTAAGCATATACACTATCCCTTTTGCAGAAAATATAATGTATACTACTCCTTAACAGAAATAACATGAAAGTATACATCAAAACATTCAAAATTTATATATACTTCTCCCCATTTGCCAACAATGACAAAAGTATTGCAGACTAACCCTTGTTTCATTAAAATAATAAGTGTTTATGACAGTAAAGAGTACAACTTGTCAAAAACTGATTTAAAGTCCTGCAAAAATTGCTTCATGGATAAGGACCATGAGTCAAGTAGGGAGGTAGCCACCTCTTTCTCTATCTACATCTGGGAGACATGTTCTTCCATGGCATCTATCATGCTCATCTCTTGAGTGACCGTTAGGGCATCAAGATTTAGATAGCACTTCTAGAAAATTTGCAGTCTTGGCAGTAGGACCAGTTGAAGTTCCTACAAATTTTGTGTCTGGTTGCTTATCTCTGCCTCTAGTCTTGCAGACTGCAGTTGAATCCAGTGAACAATTTATGTGGAAAAGCAATCATATGGCATCTTGAAGGTGCTAATAAATGACTGCATATCAGATTGCAGTATGTTCTTTTGAGTGAGCACATCATCACAGAATAAATGAGGTTGGAAAATATTGCTAAGTAGAAGATTACCCTCGTTCATTGCATCTCTAATGGCCTTTTGTGCCTTCTGGAGATCAGACCGAAGCTCTGTTAGCTTTCTCACCAGGGCAGTGTCTAGAGCCTTTTGATGTGCCTTCTTGGCATTTGCTTCTACGACCTCTTCCAGGCTTTGTACCTAGTCTTCTACAACTGTGCATAGGAGCTTCAATTATGCAAGTGAGGAATCGGTACTGGGAAGGTTCATACCGGGTATCAAACTGGTAAGTGTTTCCACTGCATTTTGGATAACATCTTCCTCCTTTTTCCTCCTTAGAGCATCCAATCGCTCTTGAGCAAGCTTAATGCTCTGCAATAGCTCTAATTCATTTGCAGATTGGAGGTCAATAGGATTGGTAATTGTAGTCAGTTTAGCCTAACTACTAGTTGCCATTCGAGTCTCCACCTGTGTGCTCTTTTCCGCTGCTTCCTTGTCCTTGGCTTTTTTCTGGTCTTCTTGAGCCTTCCTCTGCTCCTCTTCTTCTTTCTTTCTTTTCTCTTCTTCTTGTCTCTTCTCTTCATCTTTTTGCTTCTTCTCTTCGTCATCCTTCTTCTTCTCATCTTCCTTCTTCCTCTTTTCCTCTTCCTTTTTCTTCTCTTCCTCTTTCTGCTTCTCCTCTTCTTTCTTTTCCTCTTCCTTCTTCTTCCTCTCTTCCTCTTGTTTCTTATTTTCCTCTTCTTTTCTCTTCTTCTCCTCTTCTTTTCTTTTATCCTCTTCCTCTTTATTCTTTTTCTCCTCTTCTTTTCTTTTATCCTCTTCCTCTTTCTTCTTTTTCTCCTCTTTTCTCTTATCCACTTCCTCTTGCCTCTTTTCCTCTTCTTTTCTCTTATTCTCTTCATCTACCTGTTTCTTCTTTTCAGCTTCCTATTGCTTCTTTTCTTCTTCTGCCTTCTTTTCATGTCTTGTTCCTTATGATTGTGTATCCTGAGTAACATTTTCACCATCTAAGGCATCAACATCAATGGGGTCCATTTGTTCTATGACCGGTTCTTCTTCACTGTCATACACCTCATCCGGTTTGCTAGTTTCCGATTCTTGCTCAACTTTTCTATTGGCTTTAGCCACTTGATGCATCTTAAAAGCTTCTTGAGCATGAGTATGTGTATCTTTGATCACTTCATTAACCTTTCCTTCCAGTAATAGGAGTCTTCTTTGTCTCATGAAGAAGAGGCCTTTGTATTTATTCATAACTTTGAAAAGTTTTGAATTTGATACATCAGGAAAATGTTGAGCAAATATTTCCTCCCTCATTTCCTATTCCTTTTCTATGGCAATGCGCCATTTATTGTCTAAAGAATTATAAAAAGAATCCGGTGTCTCAGATCTAATTTCTGAAGGTGACCGGTTATTAACACATAAATAGTTAATGATTTCCTATTCAACTGCTTCCTTTTCATCATCATTGACATCATCAAAACAATCAATTAAATCATTCAGCACTTTTCTCCTAATATTCTTTATAGTTCTTTGACAATGTGTCAAAGGTTTGTAAGAATAAATGTCAATATTTACCAGTGCAGATGATGTCGGTTCATTCTTTGTCTTTTTCTTTGTTTGCCTAGTCTTCTTCTTAGGCAGTTATTCTGACACGGTTTCTTCTAAGTCAGGTGTATTGCTTTTTGTCTTCCGCTTCCTCTCAGAGACTTTTGCAGGTGCTGCTTCCGGTTTCTTCTTAACTGGTGACCGCTTGGTCACTTTGGGACTAGCTGCAGTAATCGGTGTCGATGTTGAAGGCACTGCCTTTCCTTTCTTTTCTAAGGGTTCTACAACTGGTGTAACCCTTTCCAAATAGGTTTCGGTTCTCTTTGCCTTAGGATCAAGGGGTGAGGCGATTAGGGTAGAAGCATACCCATCCAGCATATCATTCATTACCTTATAGCCCATAGGCTCTACTTCTTCCTGCCTAGACTCAATGGCCTCCATTAAGCATTCATCCACTTTGATGGTGAAGCAGATGTCTTCCTCATACTTTTTGATTGAATCACTAGATATCCTTATCCTTTGGCTCATCTTGCGTCTGAACTCATCAAAGTATTTGTTCAGTGCTTCTAGATAGCCGGTTCCAACCGCTTGTAGACTTTGTCATGCCCAAACTTTTGGGCACGAACAGGATAAAAAAAAAATTTAAATCACAACTTAAAACATTAAATTTATGAACATGAATTGCACTTAGCAAGTTTGTCTCAACTAAGTGTGAGTTAACCCTAACCACTAACTCAAATAAGTGATATTAATTTAAATCAAATGCGGAACACTAAAAGAATTATTTATTATCTCATTGATTTTTAATCAATAAATTAATTTAGTCAATTAATTGGTGTAGATAAAATTAATCTCCAATAACCATTAATTGTTTTTAGGCACTAAATAAATTAGTCCTAGCACTTAGTTTATAATGACTAAAATTTATTTTAATAATAATTAAAATATGATTACACTAGATCGACATAGGGTCAATTAAATTCATAACGAAAATCACCCTATAAGGTTTAATCTCCAAAATCTATATCAGATTAAACTACAAAAATAATAATAAAATATTAAACATCATTTTAAAATATATCCGTATGTTTATCAAAAACATATATTTTCTCATATGTTTATTATAAACATATAAATAGATTAAAAACACTTAATAAAATATTTAATCTAAAATTTACCCTACCCTTCATATTTTAACTATGTGTGTGTGTGTGTGTGTGTGTGTGTTTATATTAATAAATAAATATGTTTTCACTTTATTATAAGTTATCCATGCAAACCCTAACTTTATTATTATAAGAATAAACCCTCTAATATTTTTTTTTCATTTCTTAATTCATACTATCATTTTTCGAACACCCTAACCCAAACTGGGTTAGGGTTTCAAATTTCTTTATTGTTGCAGGGGCCGAGCAAATCTAGGTGGTGGAGGGTGGCCGAGTTTTTTTTTTAAGAGGGAGGGAGGCGGCAGCGGCCATGAAGGGGGGCATCCCGCAGGGGTGGCCACTGCCACGCTTGCAGGTTGCGGCCCACAAAGGCGGCCTAGGTCACCGTTGTGGGACGCAGCCCGCAGCCCCGGCAGCGCCGTTGCTGTGGGGCGCCGCCCACAGTGGGGGCTGAAGCCCCCCACTATGGGTTGCGGCCCACAGTGGTGGCTACGGCCACCACTGGGGGGTCCACTGCCCACTATGTGGGGGGGGCGAGCCCTTCCCATGGGTTTTCAGAAGTATATTTAAAAAAAAAAAAAAAATGTTTGTAATTTTTTTTTATTAAACAAAAATAAAATTTTATATATATATATATATATATATATATATATATATATATATATATTTATATATATATATATATATATTTATATATATATATATATATATTTATATATATATATATATATATATATTTATATATATATAATTATATTATATATCGAAATATATTTTAGTATAAATATATATACATATATACATATATATATAGATACATATATTTTGAATATAAATATATATATATATTTATTTATATACATATATTCTGGATACTCATTAGATTTAGGGCTAAATTTTCTTTATATTATTTTTTTGTTTGTTTTAAAACCCAAGTTGCTATAATCTGAAATAATTTATTTAACCTTAGATTAATGACAGAAATCAAAATTTAAATCAATGTATATATTTCTTTTTATTTTAAATGTCATGTAGCTAAAAATAAAATCAGATAGTTTACTTAATCCTTAGATTTATTTCTGCAAATAATTAGAATTGACAGAAGTAAATAAGTTTAAACAACAACTATGTAAATCTAGAAATTATTAAAATAAACCTTAAAGATAGACATGATATTTTTTTTATTTTTTTTCTGCGAATAAATAGAATGACAGTTTCCAATAAAATTAAATAGCAACTTTATTTATCTAGATTCATTAGAATTTAACCTTAGTGATATGCAATAAGGAAATAGACTGAACATTTATTTTCAGAATTAACATGCAAAATAAATTTTCATTTTCAAAACTGACATGCATACTACAATATAATTTCAGCAACTATAGGGAACTTAATCCAAGATAAACATATTTCTTTTGCAACAAAATAATACTTAACAAAAATAATGCATTTCTTTAGAGTACCTTTAAAATACATTATAGCCATCAATACAAATGGAATCTCTCATTTCTATTAAATGAGGACCTTTAATTAAAATAAATGCATTTTCTTTTCAAAGTATCTACAACATATACTTTTCCATTCACACTGTTGCAACTTTAAAATATAAACTATTCTACTTCTGACTCTTTTCCTACAACACATAAGTCCAACAACTTCTACTTGTCCGTTTCTTTTCTTTCAACAACCTGCAAATAAAATCATAGGCTATGACCATGGAGTGCTCACCTCCCAGCCTAGGCTAACTAGTAGCCACCCCTGAGCTTGGAGAACCAAGCCCTAGACAGGTTACACACATGCAAACACAACAAACAAGGGAAAACAATCACAAACATATTCCCAACCAAGGCTACACTGCACCACATATTGTGATGTCTTTTCAAGGGTGGTAGTGGACCAAGTACCCTGAGGAGACTACAAGTATGGCAAAACACAAAGCCACCTCATGGCAAACAAATATTTATTACAAGTATAATAACCCCACATCCTTATGCCCCCCAAGGCATTCATGCCTTATTTCCCTCTTTATGACCCCCAAATGCATAAACAAGCCATGCAACAAGGGTCACATAAATATCCCTTGAGATCACTCTCATAACAAGAGCCTCTCACTCGAGGGCTGTCAAACTTCTACCACCCACAAGACCATCCTCTCTCCCAAGAGTAGGAGGCCTTGGTTACTCCCAAAACACAGAATGCATACAAGAAAACAAAAACATAACGCGTAATAATTTTTGAAACTAAAATGCAAGAGAACAACTTTTCCACACAAACAATCTTTCCAAAATAACATGCAACATGAAAAAAAATAATACAAAGAATAGTTTAACCAACCTTCAACTGCCCCAAAGGTATGCTAGATTAGTTGAGGATGAGCAGCTCAATTCCACAATCTTTGTTTCTCTACCCTTAGCCAAAATCCTATACCAAATCTATCTTTCTTTTCAAAATTGCATTGTCTCCAAAAATGGAGAGTGGGTGATTACCCGCAAAATCTCACATTCTTGCCTAAGAAGACCTCAGTGAGAGTTCTCACAGGTTTCTAAAATTGAAAAAGGAAAAAGTCCAAAAAAAAATCAAAAGGGATCTCTCATCAAAAAAGGAAAGTTAACTAACCTAGATGATGCCTGCTAAATTCAATTTTCGCACATCTTAGAAAACTCACTTTTTGGGATGACTAAACAGTCACATGGGAGTTGTCACATGCCTAAAATTACTCCTAACCCTTAGGTTTACCTTATGGGCTTTAGGAAACACCTTTAAACTACCCCTATGAGTCCATTTAACCCCTTTTAAACCCATCTAAAGTTAACTTTCGGGTCAAACCTAAGTTGACCACATTAAGGAAAATATAGAACCACACTAAATTATTTGAAAAAAAACTATGGTTAAAACAACTCCCTCCAAGAGACAATTCAAAAATCAAGACATAATCAACACATGTATCAAGTGACACAATAAAAATACTTTCACAAAATTACACATGAACTTTTGTCTCTTGTTGGATTTACACAATTTAATAAATTCAATTTAACACACATGCCACATTCACTTTCACAAATAAAATACGATACAAACAGGGTGTTGTCTCTCCAAATAGACAAACCCTGGTTTTACGAACGTACATAGGTCTAGGTTTGGTTCTCCATAATGTTTCCATGGTCACATGGATAATTTTCCTACGCATCTCAATTACACATTAGTAATTTCAAATAACCTCATATAATATAAAACACATGAATAAGAATACACATCAAACACTCTGCATACAATATACTTTTAAACAAATCAATATATCTTACATCCAAATAATCCACATAAGCAATTATCATAATCCCCATAAATTTAATCCATACGTAAAACATGCATCCTATTGCTATCATCATAGTAAAGTCCTGCAAAACCAATAATGACATATATCATCTCAAAGTAATCCTATTCTAGAATCATGCATAGAAATGAAGCATCAATATATATCAATGTTATCCAAATCATGAAATCATATAAGTTCCAAAACCATAATGTATAAAAATAAAGCAACCATAATAGTCTCAACATGAAAAATACTGAAATGCTAGGATGAGTCGGGGTAGGGCCTCACAAACTTTCTTTGATTTGTTTTGTTACCAGTTGGTCGGCAGACCACTGAATATCACCTACTCCTGGAAAGTAGCCTTGAAAGTAAAAGAACAACCGAATCAGTAGTTGTCTGAACTTGAATCTCAGTGCATTGTCCTGTTTGATCAACTTAAGATTCAACATAAGTTGTCTTTACATACAAGTGCACAGATCAAATGATGCATCCTCCTTGATCATCCTGTAAGCAGCATTTACTGTTGCAGCAGAGACAGAATTAATTCTGCTAGTAGAGAACGTCCGGTAACCTATCACCATGCAGGCATACTTGACCAGATCGTCCTTGATTGAGTTGACGGTCATACCACGTGAGTCGCTCACTGAACCGGTGAGCTTGGAAATTTCAGTCTTGTTGACCTTCCTTAGGGCTGGCACTTCCCCTATATTGCAGAAACCGGTGATGGTATGAATCGCTTTCGGTGTGATATCATGCGTCCACTCGAGGTACATCTTATCACTGTGTACCCTACTTAGAATAATGTGAATGTGATCATCTAAAAATTCTTCAAGAAAGTAAACTGCATTTTGGAGTATCTTCTTTTCCAGAATGCTAAATTCCAGTTTAATCTTCTTATCCTTTCCACAGAACAGGCTCAGCTGGGAATGGATCACAAGAGACCCTAGGTCTTCAATTTTGCAATCTATGTAATCAGAAATCCCTTCTTTTACTATAACACTAGGCGGTACTTGAGACAGGGCATTATATTTCGACTTTCGTTGTATGAAGTCCATAGAATCAACAGTTGCACTAGAACTATCCTAAGATGCGGAAGCCATGATAAACGAAGAATTATAAAAAATACCTTCGCAGATTGAAATTTAGGGCTTCGCAATTTCAAATTTGCTTGACACTCCTTTGGTTGCAGAGATACCGCTTTGCATTCTACACTCCTCCAATAGATGTTTGCTTCAGATTCTTCTTTGAGACTTTGATAAATTCTTTGATTCATAGTGTAAATCACTTTCCTTCACTTTACACTTGAAAAAATTCTTCGCTCAAAAAATGATAAGTGAGAAATGATTTCAAAATTCCTTTTAAATAGGTTCTCCACCTACCATAATAAATGCTCCAATATTAGGGCATTAACCCTAATTTTCCTTTTACTATTTTCAGTCTTCTGTCGACTGACAGGTATCTCACACCGGTTAAGGTCTTTTACCGGTGTAAATTAGGGGTTCAAAGTATTTCGCCGTTTGCTCCCCCTAAACTTTTCTGATGCTTAGTTTGTTGGTTTCGTGGGTTCCACACTAGGTGCAGAAACCAGTTCTTCTTGCAACACTCCTAGTTTCTTTTTCTAGGTTTTGTTCATATCTGCTTGAACTGTTTCAATATCAATCTTTCCTTTCGGAGTGACCGGTATGTCATCTGATATGTTCTTTCTTGTTTTGCAGAATCTGGCAATGTGACCCAGTTTGTTGCAATGATAGGAGACCATTTCAGGTGCTCTCCGAGGTCCATTATTCATGTTACCGTTCTTCCTCCTGCATGTTGCAGCAATGTGACCATGACAATGACAGATCAAACAGTTTTCTCTCCATCTAGTTGTCACTTGATAGCCACCACTTCCTGACTGATGATTAAAGGCATTAAACCAGTTGTGATTCCAGTTCACAAAAGGTTCCGGACCAACTCCTTGAGTCCTCTGAGGATATCTTCCAGTGTTGTTCATAACAGACCTGCATTCAGATGCTCTATGCCCAAACTTGTTGCATGCATAACAATTACCATTGAACTTATTGGATCTAGGTACATTGTTTATAAAGTAAGGAAAATTATTGTAGGCTTTTCTCCTACACACATTGGCAGTATGTCCTTCTTTAAGACAGTTAAATAAAACAGGTTTAAACGTTTGCTTACCTTTATCTTTGAATGCCGGTTGCTTCTTCGATGCTTCAACATTTGCACCAGATGTCTCACCTTGCTCATGACCAAAGTAACCAAGTCCGTCAGTATTCTTGACAGGTTTGGATGATTCAAGCTTTTACTCTAGATTAACAATACTTTTGTTGAACTTAGCAAGTATTTCCTTTGACTCAGAGAGTTCTTTGGAAATAGTAGCATTTGTTTCCATCAAGTTTGCATTCTTGGATATGGCTATGTTCAGTTCTCCTTGCATGTCTTCCTTTTCCACTATGCTCACATGGAGTTGAGCAGTTAGGGCACTAATCTCTTGCTTCAACTTGGAGATTTCATGATCTTTGTCTTTTACCAGATCTTCAGCTTTCCTCCGGTTCTCAAGCTCTTGGCACATTCGAATAGTCAATCCTTCCAACTCTTTTCTCAAGTTGGAATTGGATTCATTCAGATTTTCTACTTCTTGAATTAGGGCTTCCATGTCCACTTCATCAGAAGAACTATTTTCAGATAGCTCCATCAATTTTTCAGCATGTTCTCTCCTTTTTTCTTGAGAGGCCTTATATTTGACCATAAGATCATCATAGGCTTGCTCAGACTGAGTGAGCCGATGAGTAAGTTCCCTCATAGTCTATTCCCCCATATCTCTTTCCAAGTGGTTATACTTATAGAAAGGTTGGCTCTGATACCAATTGATGAATACTAAGAGGGGGGTGAATTAGTATGCCAAAAATTACTATACTTAAACACTTTACTAGACTACCAGTAAACCAATAAAATAGTTTAGCAGATAAACTAGTTAGCACACATGCAAACCAAATAGAAAATAATGCATTCACCCATAGAAGCACAAACACCATAACACAAGATATTTTGACATGGAAACCCAAATGAGAAAAACCACAGTGAGATGAAACTCACAAGTAACTATCTGCAAAATAGGAACCGGACCGGTTAAGGTCATACAATATTCTTTACCAGAATAGATCCTGTTAGGAATCTCAATCTCTATTAGTAGATAAGTCTGATTAAAGACTACCTTGCTAGAGGATTTTAGATCCATAGATGTGAACCACCTTGTTAGAGGATTTACAAAAGGCTTTTGGGCCTACCCGATTAAGGGCTTCAGCCGTGTCGAAGATGTGAGTAATCAACAAGTGAGTGATCTAGCAAATAGCACAGATTGCTTGGTTAGATCCTTGATAGCTCGTTCCTAATGCATTCCAGCATTACTTCAATCTTCAACACATTCACACTCTACCTCTTCTAGCAGACCTAAACTTCTCTTCTGTATATACCCTTACAAAAACTCTTCAACCACCTTAAACCCTAGCAACAACCTAAAACCCTAGACATGATGTCCTTATAAAGGAATATGATTTCATGTCGGTCCAATAGGATTACAATACAATTTCCTAGGTTCAATGCATCTAGACATATTTGGTAACATTTTTCAGATCAAAGGATACATTGAACCTAGTCAAGATTGAAGATCTGATGGCTATGATTGATCATGGGAAATGTGATCAAGGAGATTAAGCGGTTAGCAAATTGTTTATAAATAAGAAATTGTTGATAACAATGGATGCGGGCAAGTGTAACCATAGGAGTGCTACATAGTGATTACCAAGCACAGAAGCTTGAAGACTTGTTTAAATAACAGAGTAGGGAGCCCAACTGAGGGACAAGATAAGTCCTATGACAAGATTGTTTTGAGCAAATAGAATCTGCTTTAGCATTTTAGATGTGAAATTGCAGATATATTTTTATTACTGTTATTTTATAAGTGACAGAAAATCTCTTAACCAAGTGGACCTAACAGTCTTATTTGTAAACCCTCTAGCAAGGTAACATTCTAGTTGAGTTTTTGAAATCCTTTGACAAGGTCACTTCTAACAAAGTGAAGATCCTAATAGATTGAGGGAAATCCCTTAACTGGGTCACATCTGGAAATGTGTTTGTAATCTTTAATAGGATTTTCTTTTAACCGAGCATACTCTAGAAGAGTATATTTCTTAGTGGGTCTGAAATCCCATAGTGGTTTTTTCCTATTTGGGTTTTCACGTTAAATCTGGTGTTATATGTGTTATGATGATTATATCTTTGTGAGCTACCATGTTTAGTAGTTTTTGGTTATATTGCTAAAGTATAAGTTACCAAGGTTGAATCTGTTGATTTTTTGGAAGATTAAGTTTGTATGATTCACCCCCCCCCCCCTCATCTTGTTAGCTATTGAAATCAGAACTTTACAATTGGTATCAGAGCTATGGACTCTGGAAGAAAAGTTTAAAGGTACTTGAGGCAAAGATCTGAAGATGTATAAAAGGGATGCACCAAAGCTGAACAAGTCAAGTTTCTCCACATGGCAGAAAAGGATGAAGCTGCATTTATCAAGAATTGGAGAATATGCAACATATTATTTGGAGAATGATTATATACCACCAAGCACCAACCCAATGACCTTGGAAGAGATAAAGGAAAAGAAAGAACATATTCAAGCTATGATTGAAATAACATCAGCATTGACCGACTTAGAGTTTAATGATCTAGAAGGCTGTAATGATGCAACAGCAATGTGGACCAAGCTCATATCTGTGTATGGCAGTGATGAACATGATCAAAGAGGAAAAGTAGATATTCTAAGAGGACAACTTGAATCCATGAGAATGAATGAAGGAGAGAACATAACCCAGTACAGTACTAGGTTAAAGGAGACTGACAATCAAATCAAAGGAGCGGGAGGAATTATTGAAGAAAAGGATGTAACAAGTAAGTTGCTTAGAACACTTCTACCTGCTTATGTCATTCAAGTCTCTGCAATCAATGAACTAAGGTTTGTACCAAATATGCCAGTTTCTTTGGATGCTACTATTGGTAAGCTACATGCATTTGAGTTAAGTAATTTTGATAATAGTGGGTCTTCGGTAAATAAAGTTGAGTCTACATTCAACTCTTTTCATATTGGTGAATCGAATAATTACAATGATAGAATGAGTAAGTATTCTAAAGGGAATCACAGTGGAGCAAGTGAAAGATTTCGCAATAACATGGAAGAAGTCCACAAACTATATGAGGAAATCAAAAAGCAAGAAGAGTTAGAAGCATTATTAGCCAGAAGGTTACCGAGAGGAAAAGGTAAGTATAAAGGAAAGCTACCTTTAAAATGTTTTAAGTGTGATCAAATAGGAGATATGGCTTCTAACTGCCCTGACAAAGAATCTATTGAAAAGAGAGAATACTGATATGACAGATAGAAAGACAATCACTATAGAGGATATCGAGATTTCAGAAGGAGAGACAAAAAGATATGCCTAGTAGCTGATGAGGAATCCAACGATGATAAATCTGATGAAACTGATACAGAGGAAGTTGTTTATGTGGCTATTAAAGATGGATCAGATGAAGAAAGGTATGAAGAAAAAGCCCTAATATCTCACATAAATAATAATGATTCTTGGATCATAGACAGTGGATGCTTACATCACATGACAGGTGATAAATACAAGTTTGTTAAATTAGAAGACTATGATGGAAGTTATGTAAGATTTGGTAATGATGCACCATGTCCAGTGAAAAGTAAAGGATCTATAACAGTTCTTGACAATGCTAAATGTGATGATGTATATTGGGTTGAAGGTTTGAAATACAATTTGTTGAGTGTAGCACAGCTAAACAATACAGGATACCAAATAGAATTTCATAAAGGATGTGTCAAAGTTCATGACAAACATGGAAAGCTGGCTACTACCGGGACACAAACAAAAGGTAATACATTTCATCTTGACTCAACTCAGAACAAGTGTCTTTATGCAAAGATAGATGATACCTAGTTATGGCATAAAAGGTTTTGTCATCTAAATTTTGATAATCTGATCAAAATAAGTAAGAAGCACCGAGTAAGAGGTCTACCGAGCTTGAAAAAACCTGAGAATGATATGTGCCAAGGATGCCAGATGGGTAAGATGACAAGATCAAGCTTTACAAGTAAGTCCTACACTTCTAAAGGAATTTTAGATCTAGTGCATACTGATCTTTATGGTCCCATTAAAGTTCAAAGTTATTATGGTGATAAATATTTCATATTATTTGTGGATGATTACTCAAGGATGATGTCAGTTATGTTTTTAAAAGAAAAATCAGAAGCTTTTCAAATGTTTAAATGGTACAAGGCAAGAGTTGAAAATGAAACAAGAAGACAGCTAAAATGTCTTAGATCTGATAGAGGAGGAGAGTTCACTTCTAATGAATTTAACTTATTCTGCAATGATCATGGTATAAAAAGGCAAGTGTCTGCACCGAGAACACCTCAGAAAAATGGGATAGCTGAGAGAAGAAATAGATTAATTGTAGATTGTGCCAGAATCCTGATGATAGAAAAGAGGGTGCCTCAAACATTTTGGACAGAAGCAATCAGCATTTTTGTTTACACCCTGATCCGAGTACAACTAAAGAAAGGAACTATGAAGACACCATATGAAATCTGGTATGACAAAAAACCTAATGTAAGTTATTTTAAAGTCTTTGGAAGTAGATGTTATGTTAACAAAGATGACAGAAATGGAAAGTTTGATCAGAAAAGCGAAGAAGGAACATTTCTAGGTTATTCTTCTAGAAGTAAAGCATTTAAATGTTCGATCAAATCATCTAACAAAATAGTAGAAATTGCAAATGTGAAAATTGATGAGTTTTCAGAAAGAAATGATGAAGGAAATTCCAAAGAACCATACGATTATGAAGAATTTGTTTATGTTCAATCGAGAAATCCTACCGAGAGAGTTACTGAAGAAAATGAAGATAATGTCCAGTTACCGAGTGATGAAGAAGATCATACAGAGCCTACCGAGCCTATATTAGCCAAATATGTCAGAAGACATCATGCAACAAGTCAAATTATAGGAGATAAGGATGATCCAGTGATGACAAGGAACAAACTGAGACATAACACATGTTTGATATCTGAATTTGAATCAAGAATAGTAAAAAGGTATTTAACAATGAGGATTGGGTAAATGCTATGATTGAAGAGATTGATCAAATCAAGAAGAATGAAATATGGACACTGGTCCCAAGACTGAAGGACAAAAATGTAATCGGTACAAAGTGGATTTTCAGAAACAAGCTAAATGAAAAAGGTGTGGTCATTCGAAATAAAGAAAGACTAGTTTGCAAAGGTTATGCTCAAGAGGAAGGAATCGATTATGGTGAGACTTTTGCACCTGTGGCTAGACTTGAAGGAGTAAGAACATTGTTGCCATATATTGCTTTCAAAAATTTCAAGGTATATCAAATGGATGTCAAATCTTCATTTTTGAATGGTATACTAGAAGAAGAAGTTTATATTGAATAGCCTGAAGGATTTGTTGATGACAAGAGTAAAGATGAGGTATGTAAATTGAACAAAGCTTTATATGGTCTGAAACAAGCACCTAGAGCATGGTATGAAAGACTGCACTCTTATTTGATCAAGATTGGTTTTATAAGAACAAGTGAAAACAACAATATGTACATGAAGAATGATGAGGACAATCGAATACTGATCTCAGCCATATTTGTTGATGATATTATTTTTTGTGGTAATGACTCCTTATGCAAGAACTTTGGAAATGAAATGTACAAAGAATTTGAGATGTCATTAATCGGTGAGATCAAGTATTTTATAAGTTTACAGATACTGCAAATGAAAGATGAGATTTTCATTACTCAATCCAAGTACATAAAGGAAATCTTGAATAAATTTGGAATGGAGGATTCTAAACCTGTAAGTACTCCTATGACTACCAACTGTAAATTATCAAAGAATGATGAATCTACATCTATTGATGAGACACTTTACCGATATATGATTGGAAAGTTGCAATATGTTGTGCATAGTAGACCGGATATAGCACATGTTGTACATATTGTTGCAAGATTCTCTACATATCCCAAAGAAACCCATATGACAGCAATTAAGAGAATTTTCAGATACCTGAGAGGCACTGAAGATTATGGCTTAGTATATGAAAAGAGGAATGATTTTGATTTATAAGTTTATACTGATGTTGATTGGGCAAGAAATAGTGATGATAGGAAAAGCACAAGTGGTGGAGCTTTCTTTCTGGGTGATAAACTAGTGAGTTGGCTTAGCAAGAAACAAGGATGTATTTCACAGTCAACAGCTGAAGCTGAATATGTCATTGCAGCATTGAATTGCACTAATATAGCATGGATAAAACAACTATTGGAAGGTATAAATGAAAAGGTTGCCGAGCCAGTAACTATATTCTATGAAAATATGAGTGCCATTAACATTTCAAAGAATCCGGTAATGCACTCTAAGACAAAACATATTTCTATAAAGTATCATTATCTCAGAGAAGAAGCTCAAGAGAAGAAATTTGTGCTGGAATATATCAGTTCAAAGGAGCAAATAGCAGACATCTTCACAAATCCACTGCCAAAGGACACTTTTGAGTATCTCAGAAGCAAGTTAGGGGTCCTACCCCTATCTTCTACTCACTAATAGAGTTCGGTGAAAGCATCAATTTGATGACTCTATCGAATATTATTTTTGGATTGATGCTAATTTACACACTTTAGGAGTTTTTCTAAAGGTGTGCAGGAAATAGTGAATAGAGACAAGTTGCTCTAACTGAGACTGAGATGATACATGTGTAACACAGCAAGGCAAATCACTTCACAGCAAAAGAGTTCATGATTTAGTTCTTTTACTGTTTGGCATTGTTGTCAAAGGGGGAGAAGACTAAATGGAAAAGATAGACTAAATAATAGAAGACTAATGATAGGGGGAGAAGACTTCAGAAGATTTTAACAGCTCAAGGATAGCAGAAGAAGTCTAACAACAATCTGAATCCGAATCAGTGGAATAAATCAAGTTGGTATTGCCATTTAAAAGTTGGTATTGCCATCAATGCCAAAGGGGAAGATTGTTGGCATTTCAATAGAAGGAGATTATTGATATTCATTAAGGATATTGAGAAGGTTGTTGAAGATTGTTGATATAACTAAAGAAGGATGATAACTATCTTTATAACATTATTTTGTCATTGATGTCAAGAAATTGATTTTCTGATTTAGTATGATGTTGTCATATCTTGAGAAGTATGTATTGATGAGTATTAAGAGGTCGGTAAGTGACACAGAAAGGATGTGATAATAAGGGGAGAAATAAGTTATTCAATGGGCAACTATTACCGAGTTAGACAATGATGAGATCATGATGTTTTGATTGTTTTGATATCCTACATATGTTGTTGATTATAAGGTTAATACTATACTATGTCACCGAGCAAAGAACCTAGTCGGTAAACCCTAAGGAACCTAGTCAGTAAACCCTAAGGTTATCGATATCGGTTAAGGAAGGCAGAATGTCTGCCAAGTAAAGTCCAGTATTAACCAAGTAACAAACGAGTTATAATAGATCGCATTGGATGGATAAAAGTGTTATTTAATGAAGGATGGTGATGAGCTGGAGTTGAATAAATGATTTGTATGCCACGCATGAAGTTTGTTAAAGATCTACGGCTATGGAAAATACAGAAGGAAGATCTACAACACAGATTGAACCACAATAACCTAGCACAAGTTCCTAGGAAGGAATGCAAGTTCCAAGACGAGGTAAAACATTTTTCAGATCAAAGGATACATTGAACCTAGTCAAGATTGAAGATCTGATGGCTATGATTGATCATGGGAAATGTGATCAAGGAGATTAAGCGGTTAGCAAATTGTTTATAAATAAGAAATTGTTGATAAACAATGGATGCGGGCAAGTGTAAGCACAAGAATGTTACATTGTGATTACCGAGCACAGAAGCTTGAAGACCTGTTTGAATAACAGAGTAGGGAGCCCAACAGAGGGACAAGATAAGTCCTATGACAAGATTGTTTTGAGCAAATAGAATCTGCTTTAGCATTTTAGATGTGAAGTTGCAAATATATTTTTATTACTGTTATTTTGTAAGTGACAGAAAATCTCTTAACCGAGTGGACCTAACAGTCTTATTTGTAAACCCTCTAGCAAGGTAACATTCTAGTTGAGTGTTTGAAATCCTTTGACAAGGTCACTTCTAACAAAGTGAAGATCCTAACAGATCTGAGGGAAATCCCTTAACCGGGTCACATCTAGCAATGTGTTTGTAATCTTTAACAGGATTTACTTTTAACCAAGCATACTCTAGAAAAGTATATTTCTTAGTGGGTCTGAAATCCCACAGTGGTTTTTCCTTATTTGGGTTTCCACGTTAAATCTGGTGTTATATGTGTTATGATGATTATGTGTTTATGAGTTAGCATGTTTAGCAGTTTTTGGTTATATTGCTAAAGTATAAGTTACCGAGGTTGAATCTATTGATTTTATGGAAGATTAAGTTTGTATGATTCACCCCCCCCCCCCTTCTCATCTCGTTAGCTATTGACATTAGAACTTTACACTCCCAGCAAGGTTGCCCTTTCTTTAAAAAAAAAAATTATATAAATTTTGTTTTAAAAGATACTTTCTTTTATATGCATATATATATTCAATGTTCATAACATACTGTGCAAGTTATATTAAGATATTTATATTGATAAATATTTATGTATATTTATATATTATATTTATATATTTATGTATAAATACACATCAAATATAGGGGCAAGGATAGGGGTAAAATCTGATGTATTTTTTAGATACACAGATCAACTTGATTTTTTGCTTAAATCGGCAACTTTACTTTATATATATATATATATATATATAGCTAAATACATTTATAATGAGCAGGCTTTATTTATTTATTAGCAGCATTTACATTTCTTTATTATAATTATATATGTGTATATTCTTGTAAGAAAACATACACTCACTCTGAAAACACAATGAGATTTTTTTTTATTTATCCTTTCAGATTAGAATGACATCAGCATGTTGAATGTGTGAATATATATAAACATTTTTTATGCAAGAGTATTTTCCAGAATAGACTATATTACAACAACATTTGATTTCCAAGTAAAATAAATAAGTATTTTCTATTGGCATTGTACATTCTTATGAGAATGATGGTGTTGTCATTGATGGCAACCTTCTGGCACTCATCTGGTAAAGCCATCGGCAGACACCGGCACCAACATAGACATCTACATACACCGGTAGACACTTCACCGACAGTGGCAACAATGCATACCGGCACCCCAGCCAACAGGGAATAAACTTTTGTTTATTGTATTTAATTGTAATTATCTTTTGTAAAGCCGACAAGGCATATTGTAAAAGACTCATATATATGTATGAGATATTATAGGTCATTTGTGTGAGAAAGAGTTATGAATTATGTATAAGGTGATATAAGTGACAGCGAAGGTTTTGGTTATAGAATGATCTTAAACTGGTACTTAACCTAGCATAGTTGATGTTGATTTGAAGTAGTACATTGTATTGGATTTCATAATCCACTTTTGTAGTCAGTGTGACTCTTATTTGAGCAGTGAGCTCTAGGCAGTTGACCTTCCTGCATGTGCTGGCCCCTCATTGTAAATAATATTTATTCATTGGCCAGTGAGTGAATATTGTGGGTCACAAATCCCACCAAGGTTTTTTCCACACCGGGTTTCCTCGTTAAACATCTTGTGTCATGGTGTGTTTTCTATGTTGTCTTTACTGTTCCTATTTACTGCATTAATTCTTATTTACCGGTACACTGTTTTGGAATGCAAGGTTCTTAATAAGGTTAAATATTTTGTTAACCGATTAGATATTGATTCACCCCCCCCTCTTAGTATCTTTGGGACTATCATTAATCCTAACAATTGGTATCAGAGCTTGGTCCTCTATTTTCAAAAGCTTAACAACTTGAGGAAGATTCTGACACCGGTACAAATGGAGAACTTAAGAAAATAATTGGAAGGAGCTCTTGTAGACTATGATGTAGAAAAGTTGAAAAATATCAAACTTGAAGATGATCTTAGGACTGCACAGGAATTCATTCAAGGACTTTCCGAGAATATAATTATAGCTAGAAATAAAAGAAAAGAACTTCATGAGAAGATGCAGAGTGATGATGATGAAAAGGAAACTCTTAATGAACTTGTGAACAAGTTGAGACAAGAAAATAGTACTATGAGGAATGAAATGCAAGATATGACTATGAAATTTTGTAAAGACATTGAAGACAGGAAGAAGAATGAAGATGACTTGACTAGGAGACTCAATGATGCTGGAAATGAAAATCTAAGACTCGGTCATGAAAATGAAATGTTAAAGGCAGATCTGATTCACATGCAACATGATTAAACTGAACTTATGAGACAAAAGGGAATTCTAGAAAATGAGTTGACAACTACAAATCAACACAAAGATAAATTCAAGAAAGTTTAGAGGAACTTAATGATATGCTGAAAAGTCAGAAACCTAATGGAGATACAAATGGACTTGGATTTGAAATTGGAGAAAGTTCTAGTACTGCAAACAATCATGATCACCATAAACCAGTAAGACAACCTAATGCCTACAAATTTAATGGGAAATGCTTTAATTGTAACAAGTATGGTCATAGAGAAAATCAGTGTAGATCTAGAAACAATCAGAACATCAATACACCCACCGGTCAATGTTCCAAATGCAATAAAATTGGTCATAATTCATAAAACTGCATAATGTATGTGAAATGTTATGTTTGTGGAAGATTTGGGCACTTATCTAATCAATGTAGAACACAAACTGGTATAGGATATGGAAAGGCAATTCAGAAGAATAATGTGACTTGTTATGCTTGTAACAAAATTGGACATATTGCAAAATTTTGTAGAAGCGAGACTTCACCAAAAAATAATAAAGGATCCAGTTTGAAAGGCAAAGAAAAGGTAGATGAGGTAGAGCAATAATTTTCAAAACAATGGATTAGGAAGACAGATCAGAATGTTGATGAGACTATTTCTTCACCAGTACAACAAAGTATTATTCCACCAGCAGGAGATTCTTCATCCAACTAAGAAGTAACCCTTTGGGGGTATTGCAACAAAATTGAATATCATGCAAATTACCCTCGATTGATGGTGAGAAGATAGATTTCTTCTCTACCAGAAAATATGTTAAGTTTTCACTTAACTGATGAGCATTTAATGTGGTTGTTGAAGGAAAAGTCATTATAAATCAGCGATTTTCCCTCATTTTTTATTCACCGAGCATTCAAATTAGTAGAGAGCGCGAATATGAACGAAGGAATTCAAGGCGAAGGTGTGAAGTGATTTCTTTCAAGCAGATAAAGGTATATTTCAAATGGCTTCCTCTTCTACTCCCGAATTTATTGCAAACCCTACTGTCGTGGAAAACATAAAACGCCCTAGGCCCATATTAAAAATTATTCCCAAGATAGCTAAGCAAGATGATTCCATATGCGCATTTTCAAAGATTCCTAAAGGTGTAGCTTATGCTGAAGACCCTAGGATATATATTCACTGCAACATTAAAGAATTAGGATCTAAGGAGTTGTTAAAAATGTTTAGAACCGTAATTTGTGATGAAAATGGCATTGTCAAACCTGAGCACAAGATTATTGAGACTTTAGGTTTTGTGGAAATTTTGAACATCCCTGAATTTCTGGAGAAAGTTGTGAGAATTGTCCTAAGTAGGGCACATAGAGAATTTCTTTGGTTAGATTCAGTCTGCAATTTCACCCGGCAAGCTATTAGGGCAGTAACAGGTTTACCCTCAACCGGCAGTAGACCAGACAAAACTAAGAAAGTTCCTAACAATAAAGTCATGACCCTAACCAGAGAAACATCTGATAGAAGATCTATGAGACCCCACCTCGACTCAGTCTGACATTTCAGTGGTTTTTATATTGAGACTATTATGGATGCTTTATTTTTATGCATTATGGATTTAGAACTTATATGATTCCATGATTTGGATAGCATTGCTATATGTTGATGATTTATTAATATGCTTTATGATATAGAACACTACATGATTTTTGAATAGGATGAATTTGCGGTGATAAATGTTGTTGTTGAATTTGCAGGACTTTACTATGATAATAGAATTATGATGTATGTTTAAGTGTGGATCAACGTTATGAGAATTAGGATGAATTGCTTATGTGAAATTGCTTGGATATAAGATGTATTAAATTGTTCAGATGTAAATTGTATGCAAGTGATGATGTGTATTATTATTCTTGTGATTTATATTATATGTGGTTATTTGGAAAGTTACTAATGTGTAAATTGAGATGCGCAGGAAGTTATCCATGTGACCATGGAAATATTACGGAGAACCAAACCTAGACCTATGTATGTTCGTAAAGCCAGGGTTTTTCTATTTGGAGAAACAACACCCCGTTTGTGTTGTATTTTATTCGCAATAGTAAATGATGCATGTGTATTGAGTGTTATTTAATCGATTCATGTAAAATCCACTAGAGACGATTTCACGTATAAATTTGTAAAAGTATTTTCTTTGTGTCAATTGACACATGTGTAGATTTATGTTTGAATTTTTAAATTTGCCTCTTGGTGGGAATTGTTTAACTATAGCTTTTTCAATTTATGTAATGAGATTCCATAAATGTCTTGGGTAAAGAATCTTTGGGATGGTCAACATATGTTTGACCCGAAAAAAAACTTCAGAGGGGTTAAAAAAGGGTTAAATGGACACCTAGGGGTAGTTTAATAGGGTTTCCTAAAGCCCATAAGGTATACCTAAGGGTTAGTGGTAATTTAAGGTAGGTTTCTACTCCCAGGTGACCTTTTAGACACCCTAAAAATTTACTTTTCTAAGTTGTGCAAAAATTGAAATTAGAAGATTTGAACCTAGTTGTAAACCTTCCTTTTCGAATGAGAGTTCCCTTTCCCATTCCACCTTACCTTCCTCTTTAGTTTTTAGAAACTTGTGAGAACTCTCACAATGGGCTTCTTAAGCAAGAATTAGAAAATTTGTGGGTAATCACCCACTCTCCAATTTTGGAGACAAGAGAATTTTTGAAAAGAATAGGCTAGATTTGGAATAGAGAATTTTGGCTAAGGGTAGAAGGAGAAGAACCATGGAATTGGGCTGCTCATCCTCAACAAAACTAACCTACCTTTGGGAAGATTAAGGTTGGTTGCATTCTTCTTATAATGGCTTCTTATTGCATGTGTTTGAAAGTAATGTTGGTGTAAGAGATTTGTTTCCATACATGTTCTTTTGGAAATTTTATTTGGTATTTTGTGTTATATATTGTTTGTGTTTTTTGGAGTCATCAAGACCTCTTACTCTTGGGAGAGAAGATGATCTTGTGGGTGGTAGAAGTGATAGCCCTCGAGTGAGAGACTCTCGTTATGAGAGCGATCACAAGGGATTTTGTGTGACCCTTGCTGCATGGCTTGTTTGTGCAATGGGGGTCATAAGGAGGGAAATAAGGCATGAATTCCTTGGGCGGCATAAGGAATAAGGGGTTGCTATACTTGATGTATTTGGTTTGCCATGAGGTGGCTACATGTTTTTCCATACTTGCAGTTCTCTTTAGGGTATTTGGTCCACTACCACCCTTAAAAAGGTCATCACCAAGGTGTGGTGCAGTGTAGCTGGGTTGGGAGTGTGTTTGAATTTGTGTGTATTCTGTCTTTTGTGCTTGCATGTTTGTTTCCCGTCTAGGGCTTGGTTCTCCGAGCTCGGGGGTGGCTACCAATTAGCCTAGGCTGGGAGGTGAGCACTCCATGGTCATAGATTTGATTTAATTGCAGGATGTTAGAAGAAATATCAGATGCATGCAGTTATGGCGGAAGATGTTGATTTAAAATAAAATAAAAAAAAGTTGCAAATGTATTTAATACCCTTGAAAAGTCCTCACTTGTTTGAAATGAGAGGCTATTTGTAAAATAGAAATAAAGACTTGAGGATATGTTAATTGTTATGCAGAAAATATCATGTTATTTTGCAGAAAAGCTAAATGGTTTATTCTAAGTTCTTGTTCTAGAGTTAAGGTTAAATCTTGTAGAGTATTTAATATTTCTTGAAAGGAAATGAGTCAAATTTATTCTCTTATTTACTGGAAAAGAAATAGAATTAATTTTGCATGCATGCAAGGGCTGAAATATAAAAGCATTTAAGATTATACATGGAAATGTAAAAAGTATTTTAATTAAATCTGTGATCTTACTTTGTCTGTGATTTTATTTTAAATGCAGAAAATAAAATCTAAAATTATCATAATTATTTCTATAGTTTAAGTTAATGAATTCTATATTTAATATAGTTGTTGTTCTAGGATTAGTTAATTCTGTTATTTATTTCATTACAGAAAATACATCTCTATCATTTAAGTAGTTGTTGTAGATTTTTTCAAGCCTGGCAATTTAATAAATGCAGGAAATAAAGATATAATCCTATTATAGTTTTATTTAAATAACATCTATATTTATTTGGTTGCTGGAAAATTTATTAAACATAGTCCTTGATAAAGTTGGAGTTGGGTATTTTTCTTAAATACTGGCATTATTTATTTACAGAAAATAATATCTACAGTAAACAGATTTATTACTTTATTTTTGCTATAATTGAAAATCAGAAATCTTTCATAAATTATGTTTTATAATAAGAAAAAATAATAATAATATAGTTATATATAAATAGATATAATCATATACATGCAGATTTCATGTATATACTTATATATTCATACATAAAATATATCATAAAATTACCTATGAAATAAATGTATATATAAATATAAATATATATATACAAATATATATATAAGAATATATACATATAAAAATGTATATATATATATATAAATATATATATATATATATATTTATACCTATTTGCACATAAAAATATATATATAGATATGTAAATATATATATATATATATATTATATATTTTTTTTAAATATAATTTAAAAAAAAAGGAAAAAAAAAAAATATAGAGCAAAGGGAAATGGGGAGGGAAAGGTCGGGGCCTCGGCCATGCAGGGCACGCAGTCCCTATGTGGGTCGCGTCCCTCACAGAGGCCGCAACCTCTGTGCGGGCCATGTCCCTCAGAGGGGCCTACGGCTCCCTGTGTGGGTCATGCTCCACACCAGTGGTCGCAGCCACTGTGCGGGTCGCGACTCACACAATTGCCAAGGCCACTGTGTGGGCCACGACCCCCACAATGGGTCGTCCCACTGGTGGCGCCTCCTCCGCCTAATCGCCATGGCTGCCGCATAAAACCTCCGTTCGCCCTGCAAAAATAATGAGTATAATATAAAACCCTAGCTTGATTAGAGCTATGATAAAAGGATAATAAAGAAAAAAATATAGAGAGGTTTATTTTATAATGTATTTTAAATTTAGGATTTGCATGGGGATTTTTCTAAAGAAGTGGAAATTAATATATATATTGAGTTTGAAAGTATAAGAGAATAAGACAATTTTGGATTAAATATTTTAATATGTGTTTATATATTATATTTGTTTTTTTTAATAAACATATGGGGTTATGTTTATGTTATGAAATTATTTTGTTTGAAATTTAATAGAACTTTATATTAAGTTGGGTAAGTTTAATTTGGCTATTGGGAAATATTTACGCTTTATAGGAAAATAATTATTACCAATTTAATTGAACCTTAGTCGATTTAGTTTAATCTTATTTTAATTAATGTTGAATAAATTATAGACTTTTATGATCTAAGAGTTAGGACTAAATTAATTAGTTTCCTAGGGAAAAATACAAGTATTGGTTATTGGAGATTAATTTTATCTTCATCTACTATTTTAATGAGTTTGATTTAATTAATCTATTGACTAAGTTTGATAAGAAAAAAAATTAAATTGTTTAGTATTCTGCAAATAAATTTTAAATTAATTTCGTTACTTGATTTAATATCAGAGCTAGCTCGAATATAGTTTTGACAAAACATGTTAGTGCATGTCGTGTTAGCAAACTTTTTGTTATATAGTTGTTATTTTAAAAAATTATCCCGTTCTTGCCATAAATTATGGGCATGACATTTTGGTATCAGAGCAAGGTTTCCACACTAGGAACCTTACTCCACTTACGTTTCACTTTAGATTATTTAAATTATTTTTTTTATATTGATTTTATAGGATATTTAAATTTAATTGATTAAATATTATTCTAAAAAAAATTAGTTATTTATTTTACTTTATTTTCCTCTTAGGATGCCTCCGACGACGCGACAAGCTCGCAAGCGCGGAAGGGGTCCTAGGCATGTGCACATAGCATGCAAAGAGGTAGCTAGGGAGGAATCAGTTCCAGAAGAGAACCCAGAAGCACCTCCCGAATAGCCAGATGAACCTAACTGAAACCTCTTAGAAGCAATCCAGAACCTAATTGGCATAGTTCAGGAAAGGATTCCAGCAGAGAACCGTCAGGTTAGAAATCAAGACTCTGGGAGTCATAGATCAGTTGATAGAGAATGAAGCAGGAGCCCAGCTCCTATTCCTATAGAGAGTCAGGGTGGAAATGAGCCAGAGTCTGTGCACATACCAAAACCACCTCTAGTGGTGGAACCAGTTTATTTTGAGAGAGCTCGTCGAGATCTAGGGGATCTTATCAGGGAGGTCATGCGCCTCCAGCCACCGTCCTTTGGAGGTTCTATCGATAGGGTAGAGGCTGAGGCATGGCTTTTGAGTCTTGAGAGGTGCTTTACATTGCGCTCCTACGAGAGCAACCTAAAAGCACGTGTCGCAGTCCATCTGCTGAGAGGAACGGCCTCCACTTGGTGGAGATAGGAGGAGTACAAATGCGGATTAGTTCCTGATACTCTCACTTGGGAGATATTCACAGAGAGGTTCCAAGAGAGGTACCTATCAGAACATTTCAGACAGTGTCGTATAGACAAGTTTCACAACCTCCAACAAAAGGGCTTATCAGTAACCCAATATGAGAGCAAATTCTTTAAGTTGTTGCCTTACGTAGATTATCTAAAGGATGAGAAACTTCTCATAAACTACTTCATCAGAGGGTTAAATGCTGGTATAGCTGGGCCAGTGAGGATGTTTGCTCCAGAGAGCCTTCGGGTTGCCGTGGAGAAGGCACTGATAGTCGAAGAAATTTAGGTCAGACCACAAGACAATAGGGATCGGTTTCAGAACCGAAACCCCACACCTCAGACTTATGGATTCTAGAAACCACATTGGAAGGGAAACAACTGAAACTCACAGGGGTTCTCCAAACCTTCTCCTCCGCAATAAACACCACAGAACCAAAGGCAAAAGCCTCCATAGTATCAGTAGGGCACCAAGCCCAAGTAGTGGCAGACTCAGGGACAGAGGCGAGATCAGAGAGCGCAGGTACCGTACACACCTCTAGCAAGGACTCGACAGTCCTCTAGGGGTGGGTATAGCGGATCCAATAGGACAGGAGGATAGGCTTTCTCTAGGCCTCAGGGCACCCAGTTTCAGGCACGGGGTGCTTACTTTACATGTGGAGCCATGGGGCATATGGCGAGGGATTGCCCTCAGGGTCAGATGGCAGGGAATCAGCAGATGGCCACTTCAGAGCCGACAGTTGGTGATATGGGCAGGTTCCATAGAGTAATCACAGCGGTTGACAACTGTCAGGCTGAGCATCAGGCCACGATCATCGAGTCTGCAAGTATGATCAGAAGTAACAATGTATCTATCTTATTTGATTCAAGAGCTACTGACTCCTTTATATCTCCATTGGTTGTGGAGTGTTGCGGGCTAGTGGCAACTAGATAGGGTGTCAGTTGGGAAGTGGAATTAGCTTTAGGGGCTAGAGTGTCAGTGGAATCAGAGGTTAGGGCATGTCAGCTACAGATTGGCAAGACCACCACTTTAGTAGACCTTAGAGTGACACCACTTGGATCTTACGGTATCATACTTGGCATGGATTGGCTTTATGCCCATAGAGCCAAGATGGATTGCTGCCTGAAAAGGATCGAGTGTGAGGATGATCATGGTTCACCCATAGTTATCACCGGGATTCAGAGACCCGTGTCTCTTCGTATGATCTCCGCAATGCAGTTTAAGCGGAGCATGCGAAAGGGATGTCATCTTTTTGCTATCACTATTAGTGGTAGAGGAGAAGAGGAAGAAAATGGAACATCGTTTGATGACCATCCTATCCTTAAGGGATATTCAGATGTGTTTCCTTCAGAGTTACCTGGAATGCCGCCCCGTAGAGAGATTGACTTTCATATAGACCTTGTACTAGGAGCCGAGTCAGTTTCCAGAGCACCTTATAGGATGACCACAAACGAGCTTAATGAGCTCAAAATATAGCTTGAGGAACTCCTTGAGAAGGGTCATATTCATCCTAGCGTATCCCCTTGGGGTGCACCAGTCATCTTCGTTAAGAAGAAGGACGGATCTCTCCGATTATGTATGGATTATTGGCAGTTAAATAAAGTAACCATCAAGAATCGATATCCTTTGCCCAGAATTGATGATTTATTCGAACAACTTCATGGTGCCAAAGTCTTTTCCAAAATTGATCTGAAGTCAAGATACCATCAGCTGAGAATAGTGGAGAGTGATATCCACAAGACCGCATTTTGCACTAGATATGGTCACTATGAGTTCACTTTAGTTCCATTTAGTCTTACGAATGCCCCAGCTGTTTTTATGAGCCTCATGAATGGGGTATTCCTTACATTTCTGGACCATTTTGTAATTGTGTTCCTCGATGATATACTGATATATTCTCAGAATGAGAAGGAGCATGAGGAGCACCTGAAACAGGTATTGCAGTGTTTGCGGGATAATCAGTTGTTTGGCAGTTTGTCAAAGTGTGCTTTCTTTCGATCAGAGGTCAAGTACCTTGGGCACGTTATTTCCGGTGATGGGATCTTAGTTGACCCATCAAAGATTAGGGCTATTATGGATTGACCAGCGCCAACTAGTGTGATAGAGGTCAGGAGCTTCATGGGCTTAGCAGGATATTACCAATGTTTCGTCAAGGGATTATCCAGAGTCGCACATCCTATTACTTCTCTTCAGCATAAAGGGAAGAAATTTGAGTGGGTAGAGAAGTGTGAGAAGGCCTTTTAGGAACTCAAGAAGGCACTTGCCAGCACTCCTATCCTTGTTGTACCAGATCCCTCAGCTAACTTCATGGTTTGTACAGATGCTTCACTAGAGGGTTTAGGAGCAGTTCTTATGTAGGATGGTAGGGCTATAGCTTTCGAGTCTAAGAAACTTAAGACTCATGAACTTAATTATCCTCCTCATGACCTTGAGCTCACAGTAGTAGTGCATGCACTTGTGAGGTGGAGACACTTCCTTTTAGGTCATCACTTCGAGCTGCATTCAAATCATCAAAGTCTTCAGTACATTTTCACTCAGCCGAACCTTAATGCACATCAGAGGAGGTGGATGGAGTTCTTGTGCGAATATGATTTTGACATTCACTACATCAAAGGAAAGGAAAACATAGTTGCAGATGCTTTGAGTAGGAGACGTCACGAGGTTTACACCATATCTATGGGCATGGATTTGAGAGACCGTATACTACAGCACTTGCCAGAGGATGGATGGTATGCAGAGGTTGGTCAGGTAATACGATCTCAGGTTACTCTAGAGGGGAGATATGTGGATTATTCTTTGGAGTCTGATGGACTATTACGCCATAGAGGGTGCATTTATGTACCTTCCTCCAGGGGATTGCGAGAGTTCATTGTCACGGATGCTCATAGAGCTCCTTATGCAGCGCATCCCGGAGTTAAAAAGTTGCATGCTGACTTGAGGCAGTTATATCATTGGCCAGGAATGCGGCAGCTCATTGCTGAGATAGTAGCTCGATGCCTCGAGTGTCAGAGAGTAAAGGCAGAGCACTGCCATCCAGGGGGGTTGCTCTAGTCTCATGCTATACCAGAGTGGAAGTGGGATACTATATCCATGGATTTCATCATTGGTCTCCCTATGTCTTCTTGTCACCATGATGCTATCTTGGTGACAGTTGAAAAGTTGACCAAAGTGGCCCACGTTTCACCAGTTAGGACTACCTTCATAGCACCAGCAGTAGCACAGGTGTTCTTGCGAGATATTGTTAGACTTCATGGTGTCCCCCACAAGATTATTTCTGATAGGGACTCCCTTTTCACTTCTTCCTTTTGGAAGTCATTACAGGCAGCTATGGGTACTAAGCTCAATTTCAGTACAGCCTATCACCCGAAAATGGATGGTCAGACAGAGAGGGTTAATCAAGTGTTAGAGGATATGTTTCGCATGTATGTCATGGATCATCAGACTAGATGGGAAGAGTATCTTTCCTTAGTGGAGTTTTCCTATAATAATGGGCATCACACTTCTTTGGGGATGCCACCCTATCAGGCATTATACGGCAGACCTTGCAGGACACCGTTGAGTTGGGATCACATAGAGGACAGAGTTGCTATTGGTCTTGAGATAGTTCAAGATATGGAACAACGGGTAGATTTGATTAGGCAGCGTCTTAGAGAGGCTAAGGATAGATAGAAGAAATATGCTGATGTGAAGAGGATAGACCGTAGCTACTTGGTTGGAGACAAAGTCTTCTTGAGAGTGCACCTGCATAAGAGTCCAATCCGTTAAGAAAAGGGTTCTAAGCTTGCACATCACCTTGTAGGACCTTTTGAGATTCTTGAGAGGATAGGCCCAGTTGCCTACCGTTTAGCATTGCCACCTAGCCTATCACGCATCCACGATGTGTTTCATGTATCAGTTTTGAGGAAATATATCTATGATGAGTCTCATATTTTAGATTGGGATGCCTTGTAGGTGGAGTCAGACGGGCAGCTAGCTTTGGAGCCCATTCGCATTTTGGCACGCCGGACGCAAGCCCTTCAAGGTCGAGAGCTAGACCAAGTTAGGGTCCAATGGGATTGTTATGATGAGGTTACGGTTTCATGGGAGGACGCAGCACGTATGAGATCAGAGTACCCCCACCTCTTTGATCAACTCTAGGAGGAAGTTCATGCCTAGAGGGGGAGGGTGTGAGGCCCCACCTCAACTCAGTCTGACATTTCAGTGGTTTTTATATTGAGATTAATATGGATGCTTTATTTTTATGCATTATGGATTTAGAACTTATATGATTCCATGATTTGGATAACATTGCTATATGTTGATGATTTATTTATATGCTTTATGATATAGAACACTACATGATTTTTGAATCAGATGAATTTGCGGTGATAAATATCATTGTTGAATTTGTAGGACTTTACTATGATAATAGAATTATGATGTATGTTTAAGTGTGGATCAACATTATGAGAATTAGGATGAATTGCTTATGTGAAATTGCTTGGATATAAGATGTATTAAATTGTTCAGATGTAAATTGTATGCAAGTGATGATGTGTATTATTATTCTTGTGATTTATATTATATGTGGTTATTTGGAAAGTTACTAATGTGTAAATTGAGATGCGCAGGAAGTTATCCATGTGACCATGAAAATATTATGGAGAACCAAACCTAGACCTATGTATGTTTGTAAATCCAGGGTTTGTCTATTTGGAGACACAACACCCCGTTTGTGTTGTATTTTATTCATAACAGTAAATGATGCATGTGTGTTGAGTGTTATTTAATCGATTCATGTAAAATCCACTAGAGACGATTTCACGAATAAATTTGTAAAAGTATTTTCTTTGTGTCAGTTGACACGTGTGGATTTATGTTTGAATATTTAAATTTGTCTCTTGGTGGGAATTGTTTAACTATAGCTTTTTCAATTAATGTAATGAGATTCCATAAATGCCTTGGGTAAAGAATCTTTGGGATGGTCAACATAGGTTTGACCCGAAAATAAACTTCAGAGGGGTTAAAAAAGGGTTAAATGGACACCTAGGGGTAGTTTAATAGGGTTTCCTAAAGCCCATAAGGTATACCTAAGGGTTAGGGGTAATTTAAGGTAAGTTTCTACTCCCATGTGACCTTTTAGACACCCTAAAAATTTACTTTTCTAAGTTGTGCGAAAATTGAAATTAGAAGATTTGAACCTAGTTGTAAACCTTCCTTTTCGAATGAGAGTTCCCTTTCCCATTCTAGCTTACCTTCCTCTTTAGTTTTTAGAAACTTGTGAGAACTCTCACAATGGACTTATTAAGCAAGAATTAGAAAATTTGTGGGTAATCACCCACTCTCCAGTTTTGGAGACAAGAATTTTTGAAAAGAATAGGCTAGATTTGGAATAGAGAATTTTGGCTAAGGGTAGAAAGAGAAGAACCGTGGAATTGGGCTGCTCATCCTCAACAAAACTAACCTACCTTTGGGAAGATTAAGGTTGGTTGTATTCTTCTTATAATGGCTTCTTATTACATGTGTTTGAAAGTAATGTTGGTGTAAAAGATTTGTTTCCATGCATGTTCTTTTGGAAATTTTATTTGGTATTTTGTGTTATATATTGTTTGTGTTTTTTGGAGTCATCAAGACCTCTTACTCTTGGGAGAGAGGAGGATCTTGTGGGTGGTAGAAGTGACAGCCCTTGAGTGAGAGACTCTCGTTATGAGAGCGATCACAAGGGATTTTGTGTGACCCTTGCTACATGGCTTGTTTGTGCAATGGCGGTCATAAGGAGGGAAATAAGGCATGAATGTCTTGGGGGGCATAAGGAATAAGGGGTTGCTATACTTGATGTATTTGGTTTGACATGAGGTGGCTACATGTTTTTCCATACTTGCAGCTCTCTTCAGGGTATTTGGTCCACTACCACCCTTAAAAAGGTCATCACCAAGCTGTGGTGCAGTGTAACCAGGTTGGGAGTGTATTTGAATTTGTGTGTATTTTGTCTTTTGTGCTTGCATGTTTGTTTCTCGTCTAGGGCTTAGTTCTCTGAGCTCGAGGGTGGCTACCAGTTAGCCTAGGCTAGGAGGTGAGCACTCCATGGTCATAGATTTGATTTAATTGCAAGATGTTAGAAGAAATATCAGATGCATGCAGTTATGGCAGAAGATGTTGATTTAAAAAAAAAAAAAGGTTACAAATGTATTTAATACCCTTTGAAAAGTCCTCACTTGTTTGAAATGAGAGGCTATTTGTAAAATAGAAATAAAGACTTAAGGATATGTTAATTGTTATGCAGAAAATATCATGTTATTTTGCAGAAAAGCTAAATGGTTTATTCTAAGTTCTTGTTCTAGAGTTAAGGTTAAATCTTGTAGAGTATTTAATATTTCTTGAAAGGAAATGAGTTAAATTTATTCTCTTATTTACAAGAAAAGAAATAGAATTGATTTTGCATGCATGCAAGGGCTGAAATATAAAAGCATTTAAGATTATACATGGAAATGTAAAAAGTATTTTAATTAAATCTGTGATCTTACTTTGTCTGTGATTTTATTTTAAATGCAGAAATTAAAATCTAAAATTATCATAATCATTTCTATAGTTTAAGTTAATGAATTCTTTATTTAATATAGTTGTTGTTCTAGGATTAGTTAATTCTGTTATTTATTTCATTACAGAAAATACATCTCTATCACTTAAGTAGTTGTTGTAGATTTTTGCAAGCCTGCCAATTTAATAAATGCAGGAAATAAAGATCTAATCCTATTATAGTTTTATTTAAATAACATCTATATTTATTTGGTTGCTGGAAAATTTATTAAACATAGTCCTTGATAAAGTTGGAGTTAGGTATTTTTCTTAGATACTGGCATTATTTATTTACAGAAAATAATATCTACAGTAAATAGATTTATTACTTTATTTTTGCTATAATTGAAAATCAGAAATCTTTCATAAATTTTGTTTTATAATAAGAAAAAATAATAATAATATAGTTATATATAAATAGATATAATCATATACATGCAGATTTCATGTATATACTTATATATTCATACATAAAATATATCATAAAATTACCTGCGAAATAAATGTATATATAAATACAAATATATATATACAAATATATATATATGAATATATACATATTAAAATGAATATATATATATATATATAAATATATTTATACCTAATTGCACATAAATATATATATATAGATATGTAAATATATATATATATATATATATATATAATTAAAAAAAAAACAAGGAAAAAAAAATATAGAGCAAAGTGAAATGGGGAGGGAAAGGTCGGGGCCTCGGCCGCACAAGGCACGCAGTCCCTATGCGAGCCGCGTCCCTCACAGAGGCCGCAACCTCTGTGCGGGCCGCGTCCCTCACAGGGGCCTGCGGCTCCCTATGTGGGTCGTGCTCCGCACCAGTGGCCGCAGCCTCTGTGTGGGCCGTGACTCACACAGCGGCCAAGGCCACTGTGTGGGCCGCGACACCCACAGTGGGTCATTCCACTGGTGGCACCTCCTCCGCCTAATCGCCATGGCCGCTACATAAAACCTTTGTTCGCCCTGCAAAAACAATGAGCATAAAAAAAATATAAAACCCTAGCTCAGTTTGAGCTAGGGTAAAAGCATAATAAAGAAAAAAGTATAGAGAGGTTTATTTTATAATGTATTTTAAATTTAGGGTTTGCATGGGGATTTTTCTAAAGAAGTGGAAATTAATATTATATATATATTGAGTTTGAAAGTTTAAGAGAATAAGACAATTTTGGATTAAATATTTTAATATGTGGTTATATATTATATTTGTTTTTTTTAATAAACATATGGGGTTATGTTTATGTTATGAAATTGTTTTGTTTGAAATTTAATAGAACTTTATATTAAGTTGGGTAAGTTTAATTTGGCTATTGGGAAATATTTACGCTTTATAGGAAAATAATTATTACCAATTTAATTGAACCTTAGTCGATTTAGTTTAATCTTATTTTAATTAATGTTGAATAAATTATAGACTTTTATGATCTAAGAGTTAGGACTAAATTAATTAGTTTCCTAGGGAAAAATACAAGTATTGGTTATTAGAGATTAATTTTATCTTCATCTACTATTTTAATGAGTTTGATTTAATTAATCTATTGACTAAGTTTGATGAGAAAATAAATTAAATCGTTTAGTATTCCACAAATAAATTTTAAATTAATTTCGTTACTTGATTTAATATCAAAGCTAGCTCGAATATAGTTTTGACAAAACATGTTAGTGCATGTTGTGTTAGCGAATTTTTTGTTATATAGTTGTTATTTTAAAAAATTATCCCGTTCTTGCCATAAATTCTGGGCATGACAAGATCTCTAAGAGTAAATGACATCAAGGACATCAATGTGAGATTCATAAGTATGATTTTAGGGTACAAAACTACTCATGCAAACAGTCTTAATTTAGTTTCTAGTCTTTGCATTAATAGTTCTTATGAAATGGTCAACAATAATGCAAAAATAGATGTGTGTGAATGGCTGAAGGATGAACTAATAGATAAATTGAAAAAGATAAAAGGAGACAAGAAAGGAACATTTCATTTTGGTAATCTCTTAGTATTCTTAATGTTGTATTTCACAAAGGAGATCCCTGGTATAGGACAGAAAAACTTTGGATATGACATACTGGTAGGTAAACAATTGCAAGAAGCTTTCATCAGCATGGGTACTGCCAAGGAAAACAATATAACTGAATATTTCAAAGCTTTCCAAACCAAAATGAAAACTAGAGAAAGACTACCACAGAGTGTAGTGGATAAATATATTAAAGAAATCTACTTTGTAATCAAGAAGGATGAAACATGGATGGAAGTTGTATTACCTAGAACTATATGGGTAACAGAAATGGGTTTTGAGGTAGATCTCAACATAATTGAGACTTATGCAAAAGCCTTATTAGATGCACCTAGAGAACCAACAGAAGAAGTTTTTGGTAGTACAGAAACAATTGAAAGCAATGTGAAAACAATGAAGCAAAGGAAGAAAAGAGAGAAATGTGTAAGAGATGCTTCTAAGCAGGTAAAGGAAATAAAGAAAATGTTATGAACATTGTTGGTATATCGACTAGTGAACTAGAAGGACTACAACCAGAGGCACACATCTCATCGGTTGGCACATCCTCTGATAGTGAGATACTAGTGAAATTCAAGAGAGTTGATAAGAAGAGAAAACCTTCACCGGTACCCTCTCCTTCACCCAAAAGAACAAGAACCTTGAGAAAGAAATAAAAGGCAGTAAGGCGACCGACAAAGAAACTAACACCTAAGAAGAAACAGAAACAGGTTATACCACCATTGGATAATTTGCTGAATGAAATCACTGATGATGGTAATTTGGCTAATGTGAGCAAATTGTATAACACATTCACAGATTCAAAAAAAGGAAAGTATTGAAAACAATATAATTCTACATCTGGGCATATACAAGAAAGTTTTAATTGAATTTGTGGATGACTTGCCAAATGAATTATATAGGAGGTTAGATGCAAAGAGGATTGCAGTAATGGAATTGGACAAGAAACTTAAAGTTGAAAAACTTCTAGCTGTACATCCACTTAAATCTAAAGAGGAAATTGATGATCTAATTTGTGAAGCTAACAGATCTATTTTTTCTAGTGGTAACCGGTAAGTGAGTTTGATGGTTGGTAGAGTTAATGAGATTGTAGAGGAAACGGCTGATAAATGGGATATCTTTTTTGTTGAAAAAGAAAAACAAGAAGAAATGAACAGGCTGAAGAAAATATTCAAAGTTTATCAGAAGGATAAGGACAAAGGGAAAGGTAAAGTTGGTGGAATACCAAGCATCAAAATAACTGACAACTTACCACCACCCTTGGATACTACACCGGTACATGTTGATGATCCATCGGTTACTGAAAGTGAAGGTATCACACATAACAAAACTAATCCTGAATCTGAAATACTATTCACCATGAATGTAGACACTTAGGAAGTGAACATTGTTGTGGATAAGGACAGTACAAGGGCTAAGGATAATATTGTTGGCAGTGGAAACGTTGCAAAACAACTGGCAGAGACTGTTGAGGTTGAGATCCAAATAGAGCAAATAGAGAAAACATTACAAGTTGAACAACCATTGGATACTAGAATGAATACTGAAGGTATAGATACTAATACATAGAAACTGATAGAGATGCTGGTAGTTGAGCATACAGAGAAACTAACAGAGGCATAGGTACATATTGAGGTACTAAAACCGGTAATCATGGAGAAACCCAGACCATTGCTAGTTGAAATGCAAACTCAAAACTGATCCACCGAAGGATAATACAAACAAAATGGTTACAAATGTTGGAAACACAAAGGTAATCAAGGCAGTTGGTCAAACATTCGGTACTTCATTAAGTGAATTTGGGCCTACTAATGTGACAAAAGTACTCCTGGACTCTATCAAGAAGATAACTAACTGTAATGCATTGGCTTACAAAGCAGTTGATGACACAATACCAATACTTAATTTGATTGCACCGAAATGTAATATAGATCATGTAAAGGATTCTTTAAGTCAATTGGACACATTGTCCAAATTCATTACCGACAATGTAATAACAGTTGATGAGGTGAATGAGGATAAATTAAAAGAGAAAATTGAGAAGGAAAAGGAAAAATTCTTTGAGGATGGAATAAAGAAGTGCACAAAACATATAAACACACTTCTACCGGCACTGAAAACTACAATTTTGGAATATAAAGAGATGTACAGAGAAACATGTAAACCACATCTTTTGACACAAGATATTGAAAAGGAAATAAGCAGAGTACAGAAAGAGATAGATGCCATAGCTAATAAAATAATTGGTTCATCTGAACCTATATCAGTTATTGAGCAAGAAATAGCAGGTTTTGAGAAAAAATTGGAGAAATTTGAAAAAGAGAAGGCAAAGATTAAGTCTCCAATTAGAGAACTTAAATATAAACTTGGTCCTAAGTTGGGTAACCTTATCTCTCTAAGAAATGAGATCTCTAAGGCATTACTTCAAGAATAAATATCACCTGAAGAGCACATACATCATCTCACCAGCACGATCCAACAGACTGAGGCAACCCTAAATGACAGGAACAGATTCATGCAGAGTTTAAATTTGGTTTTGGTAGACATATTCATAATGTAACCAACCGGTTACAAACTTTGAGGTAAAAATTTTACACTCGTTTGATAAATTTTTGACAACCTTTGTCATTGATGACAAAGGGGGAGTAGTGGACAGAGAAAAATGATTAATCATAGGAGATCATCTACTCAGGAGGAGCACATATTTTTGGTAACTTTTTCGCTTTAGTTTTTGGAAACAGTTTTTGGGTTTTTCTCATGAGTGTTGCCATCAATGCCAAAGGGGGAGATTGTTGGCATTGTACACTCTTATGAGAATAATGGTGTTGTCATTGATGGCAACCTTCTGTCAACCTTCTGGCACTCACCTGGTAAAGCCATCGGCAGACACCAGCACCAGCATAGACATCTACATACACCGGCAGACACTTCACCGGCAACGTCAACAATGCATACCGGCACCCCAGCTGACAAGGAATAAACTTTTGTTTATTGTATTTAATTATAATTATCTTTTGTAAAGCCAACAAGGCATATTGTAAAAGACTCATATATATGTAAGAAATCTTATAGGTCATTTGTGTGAGAAAGAATTGTGAATTATGTATAAGGTGATTGGTGCAAGTGCATTAGGAAGACCAAAGGACTCAATGAAGCCATTAAAGACTTTTGAAGGTCATATGAAGACAAGTGAAATAAATTATAATGTCTTATGACCTATTATGGCCTTTAATAATGTAAAATGTAATAAGTTTGTAATTTGTCCTGAAGGGCCTAGTAAGGACCTTAGGAAGGTTTAGAAAAGTTTAAATAAAACATTTCAATACATTTCATGTCAATAGTTAGGAGTTTTAATCAAATTATGTCATTTTCCCAAAGTTGACAAATTTAAATATTTGAAAGGCAATGGTTAGGGAGTTTTGGGGGGAAATTAGTTTTTAAGAATTAAATGCTTTAAAAATGAAATGTAACAAATCAAAGGTGGTTGATATAGTTAGGGAAAAGTTATAAAAATCTCATGTAATGCTTTGTACGGCAGATAGAGTGCTGGTGTACGGACTGAGACAACAACTTTGCAATAAAGATCAAATTCTTCCATTTTATTGTTATTTTTGCATGATCAGCATAGAATATTTATAATTTATTGTTTTTTAATGATCTCAGAGTGTTTTTAACCTACCAATAATCTGTTGGATGCATTGAAGTTTCAGTTTTATCTTAGTTTGTAATTTTGGGCTGACTGTTAACACATTTTGAGTAGTTTTTTATCAAGAAAAATGATTTTCTAACATGAAGAAGGTATTCCATGATTAAACCAGGCCTTTGAATCATGGGCTGTCTCCATTTAACATGTAATATTATGTCCTAACCTGATAATGTGTACATAAGTTGAAGAAAAGAGTGATCACCATTGGAAGAGTGGAAATTGCATTGAAAATGCTTGCTAAGGAGTAGCAGTAGCAAATCCACCTTGAGGAGGGGCACTTTTTATGATTTATAGTGTCAAGACATGTCATATGAAAGGTGAATCCATCATCAGTTGAGTGATATAGAGTTTGGAAGAGGGGTAAGTGAGAAATCCCACTTTTAAGGGTTTGTGAGAGGCTAAAATAGAGATTTTGCATCTAAGAAGGTTAAACCTTGAAACTAATTTCATTTTCCTTAGTTTTGAACCATATTGGATGACTATTGAGAGTTTGGGAGTTATGGAGTTAAAAAATTATATACTTTGTTAATTTGCCACTTTTTGGGTCTAAAAACAGTGCATAGTTACAGGACAGCATATACTTTCCAGAACAACCATATGCAGGCTTTTAATATGTCAAATTAGATCCCAATAGGTGTCTAAATATTTAATTTATTTGTTTATTTTTTGGAAAATTTGGGAGAAAACAATTCATTTTCCTCGTTGGAGGGCTAAATGGGCAACTAGGCCTAGAAGGCTAAAAAGAGGGCTTTGCACTTAAACCAGTTCTTAGAACCCCAAAACTAGTTGAAAAACCTTATTTAGAGGTTGTATAAACATTCCATACCTATGGAATCATTTGGAGAAGTTTTGGTTCGTATTTGACCTATTTGAGCCATTTGGGTGCTAGTAGGCCTAGGGGTTTGAACCTTGTATTTCCCTTATAAATATCAAAGGTTCATTTATCACTCCCTTCCTCTGCATCATGTGGTATCAAAGCTTGAGTTAGTAGATCTTTAAGGAGGAAAACCAACAAACTAGAACATGGCACCTAAAAACCAAATGGCAAGAGATATTTAAGAGTTGAAAGCAGCCCTAGAATAGAAGGAAAGAGAGAATAGAGAGTTAGAAGAAACCAAGGAAAGGGAAGAAAGACAAATGAGAAGGGAGAGGCTTCAATTGTTAGGAAGGATAGAATCCTTAGAGAAAGAAAGAAGAGACCCTATAAGAGAAGAGAATTATGAAGACAACAATGAAGGAGAAGAGCAAGCACATGAGAGACATAGGGATGAAAAAGACCCTGAAGAGAGGAGATTCATAAGATTGATTAAGGCAGTACAAGGTACTGGTATGAAGATGCAAGTTGATTTTACAATCTACCACAACAAGATGGAGAATGAAGAAGTGCTTGGTTGGATAGAGGCACTTGAGAACTATTTTCATCTAGAGGATGTAGATGGAGACAAGAAAGTGAAAAAAGCAAAAGCATGGCTAAGGGGAACAACCCTTACATGGTGGAAAAGTATTCAAAATGAGAGAGAGGATAGGGGATTGAATAAAATTTCAGATTGGGAGAGGATGAAGACTATGGTGAGGAGTCAATTTTTGCCGTTAGACTTGGCCATCCAGATAAAGATGAGGAGAAAAAACTTGAAACAAAAGGACTTAGATGTAATTTCCTATACTAAACAATTTCACACCCTGAACATTAAAGGAGGAGCAGAAGATAAAGATGAGAAGGTGGCTAGATACATCAATGGCCTCAAGTATAATATTTAGGATGAGATAGGGTTGAATATGCCTAGAACCCTTGAAGAATTCTTTTAGTTAGCAATGAGAGCAGAAGAGAAGTTGAAGAGGAAAAATGAAAGGCAAGGAAACAATAGAGGAGGTGGATTCATGAGAGGAAGAGGAGGAAGAACAAATTAGACTTGGCAAGACAAGGATAAAGACAAGGGGACTACTTCAGAACCAAGAGGAGGATACAACCATAGAGGTGGAAGATTTGGAGTAGGAAGAGGAAATGGAACCTTTCAAGGAAAGTGTTTCAATTGTAATGAGGTAGGTCATCAATCCTTTAGGTGTCCTAAGTGGGTTGAATCCGATAAAGGAAAAGAGAGAAGAGTGGGTTTGACTCAAGAAGAAGAGAAGAAGGAAGATGGTAGACTAGTGATAGCATATCCAGAGATAGAGGGCGAATTCCTTATGGTGAGACAAGGTGAGAAAATACAAGAACCAAAGGTGAACATTTTTAGAACATATTGTTTGAGCAAGGGTAAATTATGTCAATTGATCATAGATTCTAGTTCACATAACAATTTGGTTTCATTTGATATGGTGACTAAGTTGGGATTGATAATGGTGGATCATCCTAACCCATAAGGCCACTTGGATTGATCAAGGGTTGAATATGGAGGTTAGAAAGAGAGCTCTTGTTAATTTTTCAATTGGTCCTTATCATGATCAGGTAATGTCTGATATCATACCTATGATTTGTGGACATATAATTTTGGGTAGACCATGGCAATGGGCAAGAAGAACTCTTCATAATGGTTACTCAAATGCCTACATTGTGCATAAGGGCGGACAAATATATAAGTTACAACCTCTGGATTATAGGAGTAATGACAAGATGGTGATGTGTTTTGGAAGCAACATTTCATTGAATGAGTAGGTTAGAGATGAGTATGATACTAGTTGGGGGTAGCAAACCCAAGGCAACAAAATGTTGGTTATGACAAAGCAGAAAATCAGTCCTAAAAGAGTAGCCGATTGGGACTCAAACTATGTTCAAATAGGCACTATCAAGTGTCCATTGGAAGGTTAGATAAAGGGAGAACAAGTTCATGTGGTGCAGCAAGCAACAAACCACTATGAAGGAGCAAAATCAGATGGGGCAGCAAGGTAGTAGTCTAATCCAAAAATAGGATCAAATACATTTTATTTTCATTCTAATACTTTTGGCAAAATGAGTGCATGTGATGGCAGGAAAAAGATCACATTGGGAGACCAACCAATGAGGAGGCATTGGCCAGTTGATGGAGGCAAACTCAAGCCAAACTCTTGGGACAAGAGTTTTTTCTTTTCGGGGGAGCATGGTGCAGGTGCATTTGGAAGACCAAAGGACTCAATGAAGCCATTAAAGACTTTTGAAGGTCATATGAAGACAAGTGCAATAAATTATAATATCTTATCGCCTCTTATGACCTTTAATGATGAAAAATGTAATAAGTTTGTAATTTGTCCTGAAGGGCATGGTAAGGACCTTAGGACCAACAAACAGATGTAATAGGAATTTATGTCTTAGAGAGTCTAGGAAGGTTTAGAAAAGTTTAAATAAAACATTTCAAGACATTTCATGTCAATAGTTAGGATTTTTAATCAAATTGTGATTTTCCCAAAGTTGACAAATTTGAATATTTGAAAGGCAACAGTTAGGTAGTTTTGGGGGGAAATTAGTTTTTAAGAAGTAAATGCTTTAAAAATGAAATGTAACAAATCAAAGGTGGTTGATATAATTAGGGAGAAGTTATAAAAAGCTCATGTAATGCTTTGTATGGTAGATAGAGTGCTAGTGTACGAACTGAGACAACAACCTTGCAATAAAGATCAAATTCTTCCATTTTATTGTTATTTTTGCATGATCAGCATAGAATATTTATAGGTTATTGTTTTCTAATGATCTCAGAGTATTTTTAACCTACCAATCATCTGTTGGATGCATTGAAGTTTCAGTTTTATCTCAGTTTGTAATTCTGGGCTGACTGTTAACACATTTTGACTAGTTTTTTATCAAGAAAAATGACTTTCTAAGATGAAGAAGGCATTCCATGATTGAACCAAGCCTCTGAATCATGGGATGTCTCCATTTAACATGTAAAATTATGTCCTAACCTGATAATGTGTAGATAAGTTGAAGAAAAGAGTGATCACCATTGGAAAAGAGTAGAAATTGCATTGAAAATGCTTGCTAAGGAGCAACAGTAGCAAATCCGCCTTAAGGAGGGGCACTTTTTGTGATTTATAGTGTCAATACATGTCATATGAAAGGTGAATCCATCATCAATTGAGTGATATATAGTTTGGAAGAGGGGTAAGTGAGAAATCCCACTTTTAAGGGTTTGTGAGAGGCTAAAATAGAGATTTTGCATCTAAGTAGGTTAAACCTTGAAACTAATTTCATTTTCCTTAGTTTTGAACCATATTGGATGACTATTGAGAGTTTGGCAGTTATGGAGTTAAAAAATTATATACTTTGTTAATTTGCCACTTTTTGGGTCTAAAAACAGTGCATAGTTACAAGACAGCATATACTTTCCAGAACAACCATATGCAGGCTTTTTGATATGTCAAATTAGATCCCAATAGGTGTCTGAATATCTAATTTATTTGTTTATTTTTTGGAAAATTTGGGAGAAAACAATTCATTTTCCTCGTTGGAGGGCTAATTGGGCAACTAGGCCTAGAAGGCTAAAAAGAGGGCTTTGCACTTAAACCAGTTCTTAGAACCCCAAAACCAATTGAAACACCTTATTTGGAGATTTTTTAAACATTCCATACCTTTGGAATCATTTGGAGAAGTGTTGGTTCGCATTTGACCTATTTGAGCCATTTGGGTGCTAGTAGGCCTAGGGGTTTGAACCTTGTATTTCCCTTATAAATATCAAAGGTTCATTTATCACACCCTTCCTCTGCATCAGTGATATTAGTGATAGAGAAGGTTTTGGTTATACAATGAGCTTAAACCGGTACTGAACCTAGCATAGTTGATGTTGATTTGAAGCAGTACATTGTATTGGATTTCATAATCCACTTTTGTAGTTAGTGTGACTCTTATTTGAGTAGTGAGATCTAGGTTGTTGGCCTTCCTGCATGTGTAGGCCCCTCATTATAAGTAATATTTATTCATTGGCCAGCCAGTGAATATTGTGGGTCACAAATCCCACCGAGGTTTTTCTCACTCTGGGTTTCCTCATTAAGCATCTTGTGTTATGATGTGTTTTCTATGTTGTCTTTACTGTTCCCGTTTACTGCATTAGTTCTTATTTACTGGTACACTATTTTGGAATGAAAAGTTCTTAATAAGGTTAAATATTCTGCTAATCAGTTAGATGTTGATTCAGCACCCCCCCCCCCCCCCTCAGTATCTTTGGGACTATCATTAATCCTAACATTTTCTTAAAAGAGACCTTACTGAAAAATAACCAAAATAGTATATTGTAACAATAATGATTTTATTAGACTAATTAGCAATATAACTTAGTGTACTTATTGAATAACTCACAAGATTTTAAATACGAACTTTATCTTGTTGATTCTACATTATACTAAATATTTATTTTCTACTACAGATTTACTACTCGCACCTTTTTAACATAAAGAATATGCTCAAATAAATAAATGATTTGGAAATATATATTTATTCAACACTTCATATTTAGAAATCACACTAAGCTAGTTTTCACCATAAAACTGAGTAAAGAGATAAATTGCATTTTATTTAAATGTTTATCTACTCTTTTATATATATATATACACACACAATAGACATTAAAGCATAAATAAGTTTACATTTCCTACTCCATTTCATGATAATAAATAACAATATAGGCATACTATTCAAATGCTTCTTTGATTTCTTTGAAATGAATATACAACAAAGTAAATATACAATATTTTCTTTTTTAATCCACTTTACAATAATAACAAAGTTACAATATCAAGCCTCTTACATTTCTACAAGAATGAGGGTTTGTTACAATACATATTTTTCAGAATTCCAAATGAATCTATTAGGAGGCTTTACACATAGTCTAGGATTTTCTCCATCTTTTATCCCGAATGAAAACCTGCAATTACTACTTATAGGTTGTGACCATAGAGACTCACCTCCCAACCTAGGCTTACATGAAGCCACCCCCAAGCTAGGAGAACCAAGGCTAAACAGGTTACAAAAAAACTCAACCACAAAAGCAAGAAGAGCTCAAACAATACATGAACACCCAACCCAAGGATTTACAATGTCACTAAGTGACTAACTTTGTGGGGTGAAGGTGGACCAAGTACCTAGAAGAGATCTGCAAGAAAGAGGAACAAATGTCTTCACAAGGATACCAAAATATAACCAACTCAAGTCACATACTTGACCCAAAACAAACCTTATGTCCCCCATGGCTTACAAGCCCATATCTCCCCTTATGGCCCCCTTTGCATAAGCATAAAAATAATGCAGCAAGGGTCCCATTGTTGGCAATATTACAAGGATATTGAGAAGGTTGTTGATGATTATGGACATAACTGATTAAAGATGTTTTACTATCTTGATATTATTATTTTGTCATTGATGTCAAGAAATTGATTTTCTAATTCAGTATGATGTTGCCATATCTTAAGAAATATGATATGAAGATTATAAAGAAGTCGGTAAAGACACCGGAAATAATATGATGAATAAGGGGATAAGTTATTCAATGGGCAACTCTACCGAGTCAGACAATGATGAGATCTTGATGTTTTAGATTGTTTTAACATCATACATATGTTGTAAAATGTAAAGGTTAATACTATACTATGTTATCAAGCAAAGAACCTAGTTGGTAAACCCTAAGGAACCTAGTCGGTAAACCCTAAGGTTATCACAGTCGGTTAATGAAGATAGAATGTCTACCAAGTAAAGTTTAGTATTCACCGAGTTGTAACCGAGCTATAACAGAATGCATTAAATGTTTACATGTGATATTTAATGAAAGATGCTGATGAGCTGGAGCAGATCAATGATTGGCAAGCTGTAGAAGAAGTTTGTTAACGAATCTAAGGCAATGAAAAGTTGGCAAGAAGATCTACAGGTCAGATTAAATCGCATTACCCTAACACAAGTTCCAAGGTGAATGTGCAAGTTCCGAGGTGGGGTAAAATGTTTTCAGATTGAAAGATATAATGAACCTGGACAAGATTGAAGATCTGATGGCTATGATTGATCATGGGAAATGTGATCAAGGAGATTAAGTGGTTAGAAGATTGTTTATAAATAAGGAACTATTGATAAACAATGTATGCGGGCAAGTGTATGCACAAGAATGCTACATAGTGATTACCGAGCACAGAAGCTTGAAGACCTGTTAGAATAATAGAGTATTGATGCCCAATAGATAGACAAGATTAGTTCTATGTCTAGATTGTATTGAACAAATATGAATCTGCTTTAGCATTTTAGATGTGAATTTGTAGATAGATTGTATTACTGTTATTTTGTGAAAGTGACAGAAAATCTCTTAACCGAGTGGACTTAACGGTCTTATATGTAAATCCTATAACAAGGTGACATTCTGATTGAGTGTTTAAAATCCTTTGACAAGGTCACTTCTAACAAAGTGAAGATCCTAACAGATCTGAGGGAAATCCCTTAACTGGGTCACATCTAGCAATGTGTTTTGTAATCTTTAACAGGATTTGTTTTTAACTGAGCATATTCTAGAAGAGTATATTTCTTAGTGGGTCCAATCCCACAGTGGTTTTTCCCTATTTTGGTTTCCACGTTAAATCTGGTGTTATGAGGTTTATATTGTTCATATGCTTTTGAGTTTACATGTTTAACAGTTTTTGGTTATATGACTGATATATGTTACCGAGGTTGAATCTGATGTTTTATGGATGATTAAGTTTGTATGATTCACCCCCCCTCCCTCTCATCTTGTTGGCTATTAGATCTGTACTTATATTAAGTATCAGAACTATCAATTGGTATCAGAGCTTTGGACTCCGAAAGGAAAGTTTAAAGGCACTTGAGTTAAATATCCAAAGATGTATAAGAGGGATGCACCTAAGTTGAATAAGTCAAGTTTCTCTACATGGCAGAAAAGGATGAAGCTACATCTATCAGGAGTTGGAGAATATGCTTTATACTATCTGGAGAATGATTTTGTTGCACCGAGCACCTATCCATTGACTATGGAAGAGATAAAGGCAAAGCAAGAACATATTCAAGCAATGATTGAAATAACATCTGCATTGACCGATTCTGAGTTTAATGATCTAGAAGGCTGCAATGATGCAAAGGCATTATGGACTAAGCTCATATCTGTATATGGAGGAGATGAACATGTTCAAAGAGCAAAAGTTGATAGTCTAAGAGGACAACTTGAATCTATGAGGATGAATGAAGGTGAGAACATAACCCAGTACAGTACAAGACTAAAGGAGATTGTAAATCAAATCAAAGGAGCTGGAGGAACTATTGAAGAAAAGGATGTGACAAGTAAGTTGTTAAGAACCCTTCTACCTACCTATGCAATCCGAGTCTCTGCAAGCAATGAATTGAGGTTTGTACCTAATATGCCAGTTTCCTTGGATGCTACTGTTGGTAAGCTACATGCATTTGAGTTAAGTAATTTTGATAACAGTGGGTCATCGATAAATAAAGTTGAATCTGCATTTAGTTCTTTTCATCTGAATGAATCTAATGATTACAATGAGAGAAAGTATAAGTACTCTGAAGGAGATCACAGTGGAGCAAGTGAAAGATTTCGGAAGAACATGGAGGAGGTACATAAACTGTATGAAGAAATCAAAAAACAAGAAGAGTTTGAAGCACTATTGGCCAAAAGGTTACCGAGAGGCAAAGGTAAGTATAAAGGAAAACTACCTTTGAAATGTTTCAATTGTGATAAGATTGGACATATGACTTCTAACTATCCTGACAAAGATTTCACTGAAAAGAGAGATTACCGAGATGACAGACAAAAAGATAATCATTACAGAGGACACCAAGACTTCAGAAGAAGAGATAAAAAGACATGCTTAATTGCTGATGAGGAATCTGAAGATGATAAATCAGATGAGACTGATACAGAGGAAGTTGTTTATGTGGCTATCAAGGATGGATCAGATGAAGAAAGGTATGAAGAAAAAGCCCTAATATCTCACATAAACACTAATGATTCTTAGATTATAGATAGTGGATGCTCACATCATATGACAGGAGATAAACACAAGTTTGTTATGTTAGAAGATTATGATGGAGGCTATGTTAGATTTGATAATGATGCACCATGTCCGGTAAAAGGTAAAGGATCCATAACACTTCTTGATAAAGAAAGATGCAATGATGTTTATTGGGTTGAAGGTTTGAAATATAATTTGTTGAGTGTAGCACAGCTAAACAACACAGGTTACTGAATAGAATTTCAGAAATTAATTGTCAAAGTTCATGACAAGAATGGAAAGTTAGTTGCTATCAGGACACAAACAAAAGGTAATACATTTCACCTTGACTCTACTCACAATAAGTGTTTGCATGCAAAGATTGATAATACCTGGTTATGGCATAAAAGGTTTTGTCATGTTAATTTTGATAATCTGATCAAAATAAGTAAGAAGCACAGAGTAAGAGGTCTACCGAGTCTTGAAAAACCTGAGAATGCTATGTGCCGAGGATGCCAAATGGGTAAGATGACAAGATCCAGCTTTACAAGTAAGTCCTACACTTCTAAGGGAATTTTAGATCTTGTGCACACTGATCTTTGTGGTCCTATGAAAGTTCAAAGTTATTATGGTGATAAGTATTTCATATTATTTGTGGTTGATTATTCAAGGATGATGTCAGTAATGTTTTTAAAAGAAAAATCAGAAGCTTTTCAAATGTTTAAGTGGTACAAGGCTAAAGTTGAAAATGAAACAGGAAGACAACAAAAATGTCTTAGATCAGATAGAGGAGGAGAGTTCACATCTGATGAGTTCAACCTATTTTGTAATGATCATGGTATTAAAAGACAAGTCTCTGCACTGAGAACTCCACAGCAGAATGGAATAGCTAAAAGAAGAAATAGATCTATTGTGGATTGTGCTAGAACACTGATGATTGAGAAGAATGTTCCACAAACATTTTGGAGAGAAGCAATAAGCACAGCTGTTTACACCTTGAATCGAGTTCAATTGAAGAAAGGTACTTTGAAGACACCTTATGAAATCTGGTATGGCAAGAAACCTAATGTAAGTTACTTTAAGATCTTTGGAAGTAAATGCTATGTTCATAAAGATGATAGAAATGGCAAGTTTGATAAGAAAAGTGAAGAAGGAACATTTATAGGATATTCTTCTAGAAGCAAAGTATTTAAATGTCTAATCAAATCATCTAACAAAATAGTAGAAAGTGAAAATGTGAAAATTGATGAATTTGCAGAAAGAACTGATGAAAGGAATTCCAAAGAACCGAAAGACTATGATCAATTTGTCTATGTGCAACTGAGAAGTCCTACCGAGATAATTGTTGAAGGAAATGAGGAAGATATCCAATTACCGAGTGATGAAGAGGATCATACAGAGCCTATCAAGCTTGTACTAGCCAAATATGTCAGAAGACACCATGCACCAAGTCAGATTATAGGAGATAAGGATGATCCAGTGATGACAAGGAATAAACTGAGACAGAACACATGTTTGATATCTGAATTTGAACCAAGAATAGTAAAAGAGGCATTTAACAGTGAAGATTGGATAAATGCTATGACTGAAGAGATTGATCGAATCAAGAAGAATGACACATGGACACTGGTCCCAAGACCGAAGGACAAAAATGTAATCGGTACAAAGTGGATCTTCAGAAACATGCCAAATGAGAAAAGTGAGGTCATTCGGAACAAAGCAAGATTGGTTTGCAAAGGTTATGCCCAAGAAGAAGGAATTGATTATGGTGAGACGTTTGCATCTGTTGCTAGACTTGAAGGAGTTAGAACATTCTTGGCATATGCTGCTTTCAAAAACTTCAAGGTATATCAAATGGATGTCAAATCTGCATTTCTGAATGGAATATTAGAAGAAGAAGTTTTCATTGAACAACCTGAAGGATTTGTTGAAGACAATAATAAAGATCAGGTATGTAAATTGAACAAAGCTTTATATGGTCTGAAACAAGCACCTAGAGAATGGTATGAAAGATTGCACTCTTATTTGATTAAGATTGGTTTTATAAGGACAAGTGAGAACAGCAACATGTACATGAAGAATGATGAAAATGGAATACTAATCTTAGCCATATTTGTTAATGATATTATAGTTTGTGGAAATGACTGTTTATGCAAGAACTTTGGAAATGAAATGAGCAAAGAATTTGAGATGTCATTAATCGGTGAGATAAAGTATTTTATAGGCTTATAGATACTGAAAATGAAAAATGAGATTTTCATTACTCAATCCAAATACATAAAGGAAATCTTGAAGAAGTTTGGAATGGAGGATTCAAAGCCAGTAAGTACTCCTATGACTACCAACTGCAAACTATCAAAGAATGATGAATCTGCATCTATTGATGAGACACTCTACCGATCCATGATTGGAAAACTACAATATGTTGTTCACAGCAGGCCAGATATAGCACATGCAGTAGGTATTGTTGCAAGATTCTCTGCAGATCCTAAGGAAATACACATGACAGCAATCAAAAGAATTTTCAGATACTTGAAAGGCACTAAAGATTATGTCTTAGTTTATCAGAAAGGAAATGATTTTGATTTAATAGTTTATACTGATGTTGATTGGGCAGGCAACATTGATGACAGAAAAAGCACAAGTGGAGGAGCTTTCTTCTTAGGAGAAAGACTAGTGAGTTGGCTTAGCAAGAAACAAGGATGTGTTTCTCAGTCAATAGCTGAAGCTGAATATGTTGCAGCAGCACTGAATTGTACCAACATTGCATGGATCAAACAACTGTTGGAAGGTATAAATGAGAAAGTTACCGAGTCGGTAACTATATTCTGTGACAATACTAGTGCCATTAATATTTCAAAGAACCTTGTTGTGCACTCTAAGACAAAGCACATATCTATCAAATATCATTATCTTAGAGAAGAAGCTCAAGAGAAGAAATTTGTGTTGGAATATGTTAACACAAAGGAGCAGATAGCTGATATCTTCACCAAGCCACTACCTAAGGACACTTTTGAATATCTCAGAAGTAAGTTAGGGGTCCTACCCCTATCTTTTACTCACTGAATGAGTTTGGTGAAAGCATCACTTCGATGACTCTATCGAATATCTTTTAGGGAGCTGATGTTGGAGTGATACACTTTAGAAAGTTTTTCTGAAAGTGTACTGGAATTAATACTGGGATAATACAGAAAGTGATACAGGGAACAGGAATTGTAAACAAATGCTCTGACCGAGACTCAGTTGATACACAACAGTAGGAAATAACTTCTTACAGAAAGAAATTATGTTTTAGTTCTATTCTTTTTGGCATTGTTGTCAAAGGGGGAGAAAACCAAGGAGAAGACCTACCCAGGGGGAGAAAACTGAGAAAAGACTATAGATTGAAATAAAGACTAAAAATAGAAGAGAAGTCCGATGTATGGGGGAGAGCATTTCAGCATTTCAGAATCACAGCAATCTGAATTTTTAAAGGTCAAATCAATTAGTTTTTCCATCAATGCCAAAGGGGAAGATTGTTGGCAATATTACAAGGATATTGAGAAGGTTGTTAATGATTATGGACATAACTGATTAAAGATGTTTTACTATCTTGATATTATTATTTTGTCATTGATGTCAAGAAATTGATTTTCTAATTCAGTATGATGTTGCCATATCTTAAGAAATATGATATGAAGATTATAAAGAAGTTGGTAAAGACACAGGAAATAATATGATGAATAAGGGGATAAGTTATTCAATGGGAAACTCTACCGAGTCAGACAATGATGAGATCTTGATGTTTTAGATTGTTTTAACACCATAGATATGTTGTAAAATGTAAAGGTTAATACTATACTATGTTATCAAGCAAAGAACCTAGTCGGTAAACCCTAAGGAACCTAGTCAGTAAACCCTAAGGTTATCGCAGTCGGTTAATGAAGATAGAATGTCTACCGAGTAAAGTTTAGTATTCAACGAGTTGTAACCGAGCTATAACAGAATGCATTAAATGTTTACATGTGATATTTAATGAAAGAAGCTGATGAGCTAGAGCGGATCAACGATTGGCAAGTTGTAGAAGAAGTTTGTTAACGAATCTAAGGCAATGGAAAGTCAGCAAGAAGATCTACAGCTCATATTAGACCGCATTACCCTAACACAAGTTCCAAGGTGAATGTGCAAGTTCCGAGGCAGGGTAAAACATTTTCAGATCGAAAGATACAATGAACCTGGACAAGATTGAAGATCTGATGGCTATGATTGATCATGGGAAATGTGATCAAGGAGATTAAGCGGTTAGAAGATTGTTTATAAATAAGGAACAGTTGATAAACAATGTATGCAGGCAAGTGTATGCACAGGGATGCTACATAGTGATTACCGAGCACAGAAGCTTGAAGACCTATTAGAATAACAGAGTATTGATGCCCAGCAGATAGACAAGATTAGTTCTATGTCTAGATTATATTGAACAAATAGGAATCTGCTTTAGCATTTTAGATGTGAAGTTGCAGATAGATTGCATTACTGTTATTTTGTGAAAGTGATAGGAAATCTCTTAACCGAGTGGACTTAATAGTCTTATATGTAAATCCTCTAACAAGGTGACATTCTGATTGAGTGTTTGAAATCCTTTGATAAGGTCACTTCTAACAAAGTGAAGATCCTAACAGATCTGAGGGAAATCCCTTAACTGGGTCACATCTAGCAATGTGTTTTGTAATCTTTAACAGGATTTTCTTTTAACCGAGCATACTCTAGAAGAGTATATTTCTTAGTGGGTCCAAAATCCCATAGTGGTTTTTCCCTATTTGGGTTTCCATGTTAAATCTGGTGTTATGAGGTTTATATTGTTTATATGCTTTTGAGTTTGTATGTTTGACAGTTTTTGGTTATATGACTGATATATGTTACCGAGGTTGAATCTGATGTTTTATGGATGATTAAGTTTGTATGATTTACCCCCCCCCCTCTCATCTTGTTGGCTATTGGATCTATACTTATATTAAGTATCAGAACTATCACCCATAACCCTTGTGTATCTCTCTTCCAAGAAGAGAGTCTCTACACTTATAGGCTATCAAGCAGCCCTTCAGCCCCAAGGCTACTCTACCCTCCCAAGGGTGAGTATGGCCTTGAAACACCCATAACACATATAATCATACAACTCATAAAAATAAACACAAAGAAAGAAATTCAACATTCAACTTCACATATCACATTAACAACAAAAGCTAAATACACAACAATTTTTCCTTCACATTAACAATGGTACAATATGCATGGAAGAATACTACCAACCTTTGATCCTACAAATGGTATGAGGAATGTTTGAAGGAGAGCTTCCCAATCCACTAGTCTTTTCTTCCCAAAACTTAAAATGCAACTTCTAAATCTTAATTTCTAACAACAACTCTAAGTCTCCAAGATTTGACAGTGGGTGATCAAAATCCTCAGTTTGAATCCCTTCCCTAATTATACTCTTCTCACACTTTCCAACCTCTTGAAAAGGATTTGAGATCTCATAGGTTGGTCTTCCCAACCTCTTACATGCTTTCTAAAAATGGAAACTGAAAAAAGGTAAGAGAAAGTGGGGAAGAGAAACTATCACTCAAATGGAAGGTTGTCTAACCAAGGAGAAATCCCCAAAAGTTGAATTTCGTCCATCTTGGAAAACTCAAATTTTGAGGTGACTTGATAGTCACATGTGAGTGGTCACATGGTTAAAATTTACCTTCACCCATAGGTATAACATATGGGCCTTCAAAAATGCCCTAAACCTAACCTTAGGAGTTATTTTGACCCTCTAGAAACTCACCTAAAGTTTACCTACGGGTCAAACTTGAGTTGACCATTCTAATGGCTCTTTAACCAAGGCTCTATTAGGACCACACTAAGATATTTTGAATAATGCATTGGTTATACAAATTTCCTCCAAGGGACATGTCATTGCCAACTCACTTCATAACACAAGTGTCAAGTGACACCATAAAAATACTCAATACTTTAATACACATGGCAATGTGTCTTTTTGGAATTAACAAATTTAACAAATACAAATTAAACACACATTCAAGAATTCACATTTACAAATATAAACACATTACATACGAGGTGTTGTCTCTCCAAATAGACAACCCTTAGCTTCACAAACACACGTAGGTTTAGCTTGATTCTTCGAATAGTTTTCATGGTCACATGGATTAGTTTTCTTGCACATTAGTAATCTCAAATAATCATATGCAATATTAGTATATGAAAAGAGTACAAATCAAACACTTTGCATACAATTTACATAATAACAATCAAATCATCAATTATCTAATATTATCCACATAAAATAATTATCTCAATGGCATCATCATGATCATCATGAAATTCAATCATTCATAAGGCATGCATCCATGTTTTCTAACATCATGGTAAAGTACTACAATTCAAAAATAAATGACATACATCATATCAATGTTATCCAATCACTGGATCATATAGAATCTAAATCCATAATGCATCAAAATGTGCACTGCAAGGTAAAATTATTCCATAACATGGTTCAATTACTTTTCTCACTAATTCTCATATGGCCATATACTCATTAACAACACCAATGAAATCATATAAAACAATCGCTAGCTAGGAATGCACAATGAATCACAACATCATCCATCTAAGTACTTAAATCAATCATAATGTGGAGTTACATCTTGTCCAATAGTCTCATGAGGGTCTTATGCCAAAAGGGTCTCATGACCATGATGTATCAATGTTTTATGTTGAAAGATAAGTCCATGATGGAACTGAAAGATGCTCTTATGATGGGTTCAAGATAGGTCCCCAAACCCCTAATATATATATGATACACAAGCAAATTACATCTAATTATCCCCCAAGGGTCAACATTTACTAATTTATCTATCTAACATAGCCCGTCCTATTGAATCATAGCACATTTACATAGTGTACCAATAATCCATGCAAACTATTAATAAGGTCAACCATGGTCAAACTAGGTTAACTAGAGCTTGATCAGGGAGGGGTTCTACAGATACCACTTGAAGCAGTCATTGGTCAAGAGGGACCTCAAGGAGATCAGTTTGGACTGGTTAGCAAGAGCAAACACAACAGAAACACAAATACATGATGGAGGCAATGCAGAACAGATAGTTTTATTACATGAAATTTGATTACATCCAACCGGTAACAATCGAGTTACAACATACCAGCACACATGCCTGGTAGAATAGGTCACAACCAGGACCTTGAATCAAAAGATCTATCTTCTAGGCACAACCTATCTATATGATTCTCTAATTGATTCTAATTGATTACATTCTAGAGCATGATTATAAATATATATCGATCCAAAGGATCCAATCGTCCCAAAGAGATCAAAACATGAAGAACAAGACCTAACATGCAAAATGAACAAGGTTGGCCTCCACCAGAGATTCCTCTGAAAAATCCAAAGGATGAAACATAGAAGGTTGAAGACACACCAAGAAACATCAAGATCAATGCTCAAGGCTCTGCAAGCTTTGGAATGGGTTCTAGTAGATCACCAGAATAGGTCTCAGACAACCTATAACAAAAGAACAACTGGTAACAAGAAACTGTCATGGAAACCGATAGCGATATCTTGCCAGAAAGTGATCCAAATGAGATGTGGTTTGAAAGAAAGACATATGATCAAGTCTTCAAGTAGAATCCAACTCCATAGGATCTAGTGAACCAAAAACTGAGACACATAGAAAGAAAAATGAACTGCAAATAAAACATAAAGGAAAATGCTTTTGGTTGATGCAAGATTGTTGTGAACCAGGGATGTTCCTGCATCACTCCTTGAGGTGCAAAGTCTTGATGGGAAGAGTCATTGTTATACATGGGAAGATGACCTTTTTGCATGATAGGTGACACATTAACCATGTTCAATTGATGTCCAAAAGGTTATGTGTTTGTTAATACACTTGCATTCATTTGCGACGCCCTTGGTGGTGTATTTGAAGACATGGGAGGATATTCACAAACATGTAATGTGACTAAAGGAAAAATTGATTGTGTGATTGTTTGTGACCTTGCTAGTGGTTGACTTGTTTGCACAATTCACAATGTTGAGAGTTCTATATTTTTTGTATTGGTTGTTGGACTTGCATTGTTGGGCTTGTAATGTTGGATGATGAAATGGTGGATATATGTGATTGGTTTGGACTTTGGTTGAATGGGAATTGATTTTAGTTGAAAGGGGTTTGGATGTTGGGTTGATGTGATTGGTATGATTGATATGTTGGGTTGAAAGAAAAAGAAGGTTGACATGACACTAATGTTGGTTGAATTGAACTAGGAGAAATTTTATTGAAGAATTAAGGTTGACATGATTCTGATGTTGGTTGAACTGAAGTAGGAGTGATTTTATCAAAGAATGAAGGTTGACCTATTTTAATGGTCTCACAAGAAAAAGAAGGTTGGCCTGATAAAAATTCCCTCGTGGTTATCACTTCCCTCATCATTTTCTCTAACCAATCCCTATGGTTGTTAGGACTAGTCATGTCTCTTATTTGTTGTTGTCGAGTCTTAATTTGTTGACTAAATCTCTATGGATGTTGACTTTATAGGAATGGAAGGGATGAATTCTTCACCTTCCTTACAAAATGTATAACGCCATTCTATGATGTTTGCTTGATTGGTTTGGACCTAAGATTGCAACAGATAAGATGTTTTCTCCATTTCACTGAATGTGATAATGTTTGATTTGTTGAACTTGACAAACTTGTTTGAGTTGAGGTTGATTTTGATTGATCCTTTCATTGTGTTTTGGACATTTGGGGTATGACTTTCTAAGATGATAATGAGGACTATGCAAGGACTTATGCAAAGTAAGGGCATAAATGAGGACTATAATAAGGATGTAAATGAGGAATATGATGAGTATGTAAATGAGGACTATAATGAGGATGATAATGAGGATGATAATAAGGATGATAATTAGGACGATAATAAGGACTTATGCAAATTCTAAGGACTATAATGAGGACGTAAATTAGGACTATGCAAGGACTTGTGGAAATTATAAGGACGTAAATGAGGATGATAATGAGGAATATGCAAGGACACCTATGGTCACAAGTATGCAAAATTTTGAACTTTGTTGGATTGTCTGATGTTTCAAGGTAGACTCTGTTTCAAATTACTTTGTTTATAGGACAAGTCTATTTTTCAATTTTGAGAACATTATCTAAAGATAAGTATAGTTGGATGAACTGTGTTTTGAGTAACTCTGAGAATTCAGAGATATGCAAGGTAAGGCCTAAAATATCCCAAATACTAACTCAATACTGGTCTAGCACAACAATACATATAAAAACATAGAAGACAATCTTAGGCTGGATAGTGGAAACTATTTAATGGGGCCCCCACAGCAAAATATTGAAACAAGACAAACAGATAGAGAGTTTGGCAGCACTGTCTCCACTCCATGGCACACACTTCTTAGGCATGCCAATCTCTCTTACCCCAAAGATTTGAAGATCTTATCACCGAGGATTTTTTGTCTCATTATGCAAGGTACATGGAGGGTATTTAATGGGTACGATCCGCACACACAGAACCAATGAACGTGGGATTTGGGCTACTAAGTTGGTTCTTATTGTAAGTTTAGAGGGATCCTGATCCAACGATGAATTCTCAGAGAAATCCACTTAAGGCTTTAGTTAAGGTTATCGGTGCAGGAAAGGCCCCCACATATGTCAAATTCAATCAACACTCTAGCTGTCTGGCCAATATATTTATTTAGTGGCTAGAAAAACCCGCTCAAGAGTATGTTGGGAGAGATGATATCCCCAATGCATCCCAATTTGAAGTACCTTTGTGGGGTTTAATGAAATCCCCAGTCAAATAAACCCCTCACTACTAAAAAGAAAAGGTGGGTGTCGTTATCACCTTTCCCTCTCTCCCAAGACACCAAAGATGGGTGGAAAGGTACTTAATGCAACAATAGGTCCACCCAAGACACAAAAAAGTTCTTTTTTCCTTAAATATTGTAATGTGTAATTTATTCTATTCATAAGCTAAATTCACATTAATTTTAAAGCCCAAACTGAGGTGTGAGATACACATGTGCATGTCTATTTTAAAACACCAAATTGAAGTGTGAGATCATGCATGTCAATTTTAAACCCAAAGTCAATTTTAAGCACCAAGTTGAAGTATGAAGCACGCATATCAATTTTAACCATATTTGTTTTAAGCACCAAAATGAAGTGTGAAAGCATGCATGCCAATTTTAACTAGATTTGTTTTAAGCACCAAACTTAAGTGTGAAACATGCATGTCAATTTTAACCAGATTTGTTTTAAGCACCAAGCTGAAGTGTGAAAGCATGCATGTCAATTTTAAAGCCAAAATCCAAAAGTGATTTAACCCTAAAGGATCCTGCAATCAAAGTATCAATAATCTCAAAATAGTCTGGGATGATCAAGCCTTCTTTGTAATTTTGCCACACGCTGCAAACAGACCATTAGTAGTAGAAATTTTTTTAAAAAATGTTTTTTTACTTTTAACCCCAAAATAAAATTACAAAGAAGATACCCCTAATGAATTTTTGAGAGCTTTCCAGAAATGCAAGAATTTTAGAAAAAAAAATATTAATTTGCACTTTGGAGAGCAGATTTATGGAAAAACATGAATTTTTAAAGATCTTGCTTTACGTTAATTATTTGACATCAAAACAAAACATGTAAAGAAGATACCCCCTATGAAATTTCAAGAGCTTTCTAGAAATGTAATAATTTTTAAAAAAATCTATTATTTGCGCCTAGAATTCAAAACTTATTAAAAAGAAAAAATGATCATATCTCGGTCAAAACAGATTGTACAGATCCGAATGTTTTACCATTGGTGTGTCTCAAAATCCTTAACCTTCTGTAAAACAATGTCACATACATTTGTTTATTTTCTCCCAAAATCAAAGATTTATGAAAAGATTAAAACTATCATATCTCATTCAAAAATGATGATCTAAGGCTAATTGTTTTATTGTAGAGCCATGAGATGATCATTAACCTACAATAAAAAAAATTAATGAAGAAAATCGCAATCATCTCCAAGATATGATAAAATCTTTGAACAACCTGTAATCTTGCCAAGAACCTGATTTGCACAATGTTAATCTTGAAATTTTTGGATAAAACATCAATCAAGATCAGAAAACATCTTAGAATATGAATTTAAGAGAGAAGTGATAAACTTATTAGGAACTAAGAGGGGGGATGAATCAGTGCAAGCAAAAACTTAATAAATCTGATAACAACTTTCACCAACTTGAAAATCAATAAGCATGCAAGAAATATAACCACATAAGAAAACATCCAACAAAGCATGCAAACCATAACACAATGTTTTTTTACGTGGAAATCAAAATGGGAAAAACCACGGTGGGAATTAGTATCCACAAAGATCAACTAACTGCAGTATAGAGATCTGATCAGTTAAAGTCGTACAATCACCCTGTTAGGGGCACACTCGGTTAAGAGTGTTTTAGCTTGGTTAAGAGCTATACAATAAGGCCTATTTGGACCTAGCCCTGTTAGGAGCTACCCACATTACTTGGATTTACAAACACAAGCTAATGTGTCACCTTGTTAGAGGATTTCACCTTTGGACCTGCTAGGATCCTATCGCACCCTATTAGGAGTGACCTTGTTAGAGGATTTTCTTGTTGCAATTGTTAGGAAGACAACATGTTCAACTTATCTAAAATTAGCACCTTTATGCCTGATTAGATCCGCTTCTGCTATGCTTCTATCAGTGACAAAACATCAAACCCTAACTTATTCTTTCACTGCATGATCAAATTCTCACTCTTGATCCATGAAATCATACAACTTACATCTCCTTAAAACAACTCTATTAAGTCGGCTAAGAACCTTGGAAAAACTCCCTAGGTTCAATGAGCCCAGTCACCTTTTACATTTTCCCGCTCATTACACTTTTCTTATGTTGAAAAAATAAAACATAGCTCAAAAACACAACAATAACTCTATTGGTTAACGATCAAACTATCTCTGCTATACCGGTTCTTTGTTCTTCCTGACTGTAACTATTCTTATGATCATAACTCACTCAATAGACTGAATCTGTTAATGCGGTTTGGAATATAGGTGCATGTTCCTGTCTTCAACACTCTTGTAAAACTAAAACTTCTAACTCTTCTCCAATCATCCATACCGATCGCCTGATCATCACTTTGTTCTTGCTTACCGGTTGACAACAACTTAGCAATTTTGTTGTCTAACAAATTCCACTACCGATTAGGCTATATCGGTTCATCTAGATGACATAGATGACTAAAAAAACATGGTTACCATTAATGAGAACACAAATAAATTCATCAAACAACCTATTACAACTCTCTCATCATCATCAAGCCAACAATCTCCCCCTTTGGCATTGATGGAAACACTAAGGAAAATTTTTGTCTAAGTCTCACATTACAACAATCATGGCTTGACTCAAATACAAACTCCCCTTAGCAATTACATGCTATTACAAAATTTCAACTGACTGACTTATACTAGTCCCCCTTTGATAGCAATAACAAAGGTAAGCAAATGCATTTGAAACAAATTAATACAATATACCAAAATTTGCATTACCAAATGTATAAGAGTTCAAAAGTTTACATTTACATTTTGAGAAAAACATTAGCAAAATTAGTCTTCAAGACTTTCAAATCATTCTCTTATGTCTCCAAAAGAGTAGATGTAATCTCAATGTGTGTTTGGATCTAGTATGCAAGCTCTTCCATAGCATCAAGTGTACTCATTTCCGATGTAGTCAAAATTTCCTTTGTCTCTTTTTATCATCTCTACAAAATTTGTAACTTGGGGACTAGATGAGTTTTCAACTCCTGCAATGATGTAGTCCTCTTGATCTGTTATGCCTCATATGCTTTAAGCTTATGTTGCACCATTATAACAGATCTACCAAAATTTGTTGCTGAATCATTTAATGGATCAAATGATTCACTCAAACTCTTTAGCTCTTGTTGATCTTCCTTTCTCTTCTTGTCAATATCATCAAAGAACAATGAAAAATTGCATATTGTAGAAAGAATTTTACCTCCACTCTTTAATGCTTCTTTGATCTGGTCCATATTTTCAATAAGACCTTCTATGTCTTTGTCAATTGTCTTGATTAGCATCTCAACCCTTTTCTTTTTCATATTCTTTCTCTACATTGTGTAGAGCAGCCTCTTCGGGACTCTTTATTTGCTCCCCTGCTGATGTGACCAAGTGGTCCAATTTTTCAATGGGATTTGTGAGACTATTAGTATCAGTCTCCGGTAACAAACTATAAAATATATCAACTACAGTCTGTATAGTTTGAGATTCTCTCCTCTGAGCTCTTATCATCTTCTTCTTGGCCTTATATTGCATTGCAGATGCAATCTCCATCAGTTCAGTAGGACTCAACATATCCATGTTTATCGGTCCTTGGTTTGACTTTATATCATCATCTTCATCATCATCAATGATTATCTTTGAAGTAAATAATTGGGGGATCACTTTCTTCTCTTGTTCTTCTTCTTTCTGCTTGTCTTCTTCCTTCTCCAGTGTCTTTGTTGTTTTCTCAACATCTATTTGTTCAGTATCTTTTTGCATCTCTTCATCTTTTTCCAGTGGCTCTATGGCTTTCAAACCATCTAGTTGTGCATTTTCTTGTGTATCTTTCATCTCTTCATCTTTACCAATAGGAATATCATTCGGTGTCACTGGTTCTTCTATTATGATAGTGGGAACTGATGTGGTAGTAGGAATGGATGTGGCACCACCTTCTAGTTATTTCTCTATTTGAGTAAATATCTCATCAATTTCAAACATATTTGGTAGTTCACCTTCAATTACCAATGCTTCGAAAGAATCTATCTTCTCTGATTCCTCTTGGTCAAGTCCTAAAAACTTCTTCAAAATCTCCTCAGTCTCATCTTGCACCGATTGGGACTCACCAACAAGCAATCTTGTTAATCTCTTCTTATTTATAAATAATGTTTATGTTTTTAAAACAATTTATTGTATTTCTTCCTTGGGGGTCTCTAGTTATAAATGCATAAACACATATTCTATTATTTCTTTATCCTGCCTAATTGCAATCTATCATCTAGCTTCCAATTTTCTATAAAAAGAATCAGACATTTGTCCTTGTAACTTAATCAATGCTTTTCAATAAAGGGTCATAAACTAAAAAACTTAAAATCCTCAATTTATTTCTTCTCTTCCTCATCAAAATTATTATAGTGCTTATGTACACCAACCAATATACCATACTTATATTCTTCAACAAGTTCTCAAGCATAGTAATTTTAGTTACCTATGATTTTACAAATTTAACAGTGGGTGAACCAACCACTTTAGATTTCTTTCCACTTGCCCTCAACTCTTTTTTTTTCCTTCAGATTTGGTTTCCTCTACCTCTTCCTCTTCTATAGCCTTAAAAACTCTTTGTGTGTGTTCTTTCTTTCTATTTTCCTATAGCTTTAGGTGCTTGAGGATCATCTTCTTCTTTTTTTCTTCTGATTTGAATCTTTGGAGGAGGGGGCTTCTCCTTCTTGACATTTGTACTCCTAGTTTGTCTACTAGTGGAGACACTAGAGGTTCATGCCTTATTTTCTTAAAATTTGGTTCTTTCTTCATTCATCATCTCCTTTGTGAAGCCTTATGCAACAACAAATTCTTCAACCCCTTTCCTAGCCTTTTTGTCAATTACCAGTGTGGCCAATTCAACATGTACATGTAATAATTTCTCTTTAAATGTGTCAAACCTAGGTACATTAGAATCTACCAGTTTAGATAGGAGGTGATCAACATAAATAGTCAAGATATCTTTGTATACCTCATATCCCATAGGCATGACCCATGAAGTTCTTGGATCTGCAGCCTCCATCTGACAAGTATCTGTATCAACCATAAAACATATGGAGTCTTCATAACTTTTAACTGCATGCTCCGGTATCCTCTCTCTAACATGCATTCTCTTCTGGAAATCCTTGAAGTATCCCTATATAGTCTTTGTGAACTCATTACCAAGCATCTTAATATTGTTCTTTATTTGAAAGATTGTTGGTGTATCCTCAAACCATTGGATATCACCTATACTGGGAAAGAAATTTTGGAAGTAGAAAAACAGTCCAATAATCAACTGACCAAATTTGAACTTTTGCCACTTGACATTCTTGATTGATTCAAGATTCAACATCAATTGTGCTCTCAATACTTCTGCAAGATCATAATCAGCATTGTCCTTCAACATCTAGTAAGTTATGTGGATAGCAGCTCTGGGAATGCTATTCATCTGGCTTGAATGGTAAATTCTATAGCCGATGACCATGGATGCAAACTTCACTGTTGGATCGTCAATATCATTTACTATCATAGCATGACCATCCCACTTCAATTTTGCCAATTCGGATAACCTCATCCTTTGGGATTGATCTCAAAATAGGAACTTCATCGGTGGCCCATAATCTATTGACAACATGGATATCCTCTTTTTTGATCTTATGTGTTCTATCCAACCACATAAACTAATCATGAATTCTGCTCAAAACATATCTCACATGCTCTTCTTCAAAATTATCTATAAATTTTAAAGCATTATGAAAACCGTTATCAGTTACCCTTCTAAATTCATCCTTCATCACACCTTGTTTATCACACAGTAATAAGTATTGATCAAAGATAGCAAATTTGCCCAAATCTTCTAGTTTACAACGGATGTATGATCGAATGTCTTCAACATGTAAAACTTTGTAGGGTATGTTGGAATAGGCTCCAACTAGATCTATCTCCATTGACTTATGAGGATGTCTCTTGAATTCTGGTCGAGGCCTTTCAATAATATCAACAATGTGTGGTGTATCCATTGTGAAAATTCAAACACAGAATCATATTCTCGAAGAAATACCTTTAAATTTCTTCGCAACTAGGGTTTTTGGTCTAAATGCACTACCACTGATTCACTTTTCCACAAATCTTCACAATCCACTATCAACTTCACCAAAGTAGCAATCAAATTATCTTCTATGCTTCTATCTCTCCCTAAATGTGCTCTCGAAAAATGCTAAGTGAGAAATGAAACTGTAAAACACCTTTTTATTTGCCTTTTACCAACTGCATTTAATGCTAAACCTGTTGAACATACCCTAATCACTGTTCAACCCTAAAACTTGCTACTGGTTCACATATCTCATTCAATTTACCAGTTATAACTCAAAATAACTTCATAACATCATATAGCATCAAAACATGCAGATTTGACTTACCAAACATTATTTAAAGGGTGCATAAATGGATCTGACAAGATGCTTCCCCTAAGCTTCATACATAGCTTAGTTTTCTGGTGAGGGATTCTCCAGACCAGGTGAAGAATTGGATTCTTCCAATGGTTTCTCCTCACTTTTCTTCCTCCATATCTTATTCATCTCACTTATGGTTTCTTCCAAATCTACCTTCTTCTTTCCTTTCTGGTCAACGGATTGATTAATTGATTGGTTCATTCTAGCTCTACAAAACCTTACAATATGTCTTGGTTTATGACAATAGAAACATGCCATTCTAGATGTTGTCCAGGCTCCAGAATTGCCTCTATAAGTTCTCCCATAATTCATAGCAACATGACCATAGTTGTTACAGATTGAACATGTCACATTCCATCTCTTCTCCATTTCATATGGACTAGACCCGTTCCCATAAGGTCTCTACCAAGTAGGGTTTCTCCGGTCATTTTAAGATCTCTTCCATTCACCATTAGACCTTTGATCCATGTAAGATCTATGATTGTTCACTCTTGACCTACACTCAACAACTCTATGCCCATACTTGTTGCAATTGAAGTAATATCCATCAAAATTACTAGGCTTATATCTGTCATATGCATTAGGTCTATATCCATCAAAATTACTGGATCTACTTCTACAAACATTTGGAGTATGACCTAACTTATGACATTTAAAACATATTGGTTTGTAGGTTTTCTTATCGGTGTTCTTCTTGGTCTTCAGTGTAGATTTGTCTTTATGCGTGGTGTCCTTGGTATCAGATGGCTCTCTTTATTCAAAGGTTGTGTATCCCAAGCCATGTGTATCTCCTTTCTGCCTTTGTATCTGAATCTTCTCATTAAGCATTGCAGTGCTCTTGTTGAATTTAGCTAGTAACTCATTTACATCAGCCAACTTCTTGGTCTTCTCCTCATTCTTCTTCATAATACTTTCTCTAAGAGACATATTCATGTCTATATTATGTTGTATTTCCTCTTGTTCCTCTCTTTCCTCATGAACATGTGCATGCAGGGTACCAATCTCCTATTTTGGCTTAAAGATCTCATGCTCTTTATCTCTTATTTTGTCTTTAGTTGTCCTCCTAGATTCCAACTCTTTACTCATCCTGATGGTAAGGGCTTCCACCTCTCTCCTCGGATTTGAATTTTCATCATTCATCTTTTACACCTCATTAGACAAGGCATAAATGTTTTCTTCCTTAGATGAACTATTTTAACTGAGTTCCATCAACTTCTCATCCAACTCTCTTCTCTTAGTCAATGAAGCTTTGTACGTGACTCTTAGTTCACCAAGGGCTTCTTCAGATTTTGCAAGCCTGTTTGAAAGCTCTTTGTAACTCATTGAACCTTCCCCCATGTTATCCTTAGAGATCCTTCCTAAGTAGTTAAGCCTTAAGGGAATTAGACTCTGATACCAATTGATAAACTTATAAGGCACTGAGAAGGGGGGTAAATCAATGCAAGAAAAAACTTAATATATCTGATAACAACTTTCACCAACTTGAAAATCAATAAGCATGCAAGAAATATAACCACATAAGAAAACATCCAACAAAGCATGCAAAGCATAACACAATAATTTTTCATGTGGAAACCCAAATGAGAAAAACAACGATGGGAATTAGTACCCACAAAGATCAACTAACTGTAATATAGAGATCTGACCGGTTAAGGTCATAAAACCACCCTTTTAGGGGCACACCCGGTTAAGAGTGTTTTAGCCCGGTTAAGAGCTATACAATAAGGCATGTTAGGACCCAGACCTATTAGGAGCTACCCACATTATTAGGATTTACAAACAAAAGCTAATGTGTCACCTTGTTAGAGGATTTCACCTTCAGACCTACTAGGATCCTACCGCACCCTATTAGGAGTGACCTTGTTAGAGGATTTTCTTGCTACAACTGTTAGGAAGACAACAAGTTCAACTAATGTGAAATTAGCACCTTTGTGTCTTATTAGATCTACTTCTGCTCTGCTTCTATCACTGACTAAACATCAAACCCTAACTTCTTCTTTCACTGTATGATCAAATTCTCACTCTTGATCCAGGAAATCATACAATTTACACCTCCTTAAAATAACTTTGTTAAGTCAACTAAGAACCTTGGAAAAATTCCCTAGATTCAATGAACCTAGTCACCTTTTATATTTTCTCACTCATTACACTTTAATTATGATGGAAAAATAAAACATAACAATAACTCTATTGGTTACCGATCAAACCATCTCTATTATACCGATTCTTTGTTCTTCCTAACTGTAACTCTTCTTTCGATCATAACTTTCTCAATAAACTAAATCTATTGATGTGGTTTGGAACATAGGTGCATGTTCCTATCTTCAACACTCCTATAAAACTACAACATCTAACTCTTCTCCAATCATCCATACCGATCACCTAATCATTGTTATGTTCTTGTTTACCGGTTGACAGCAGCTTAGCAATTTTGTTGTCTAACAAATTCCACTATCGGTTAGGCTATACCGGTTGGTTTAGATGACTTATATGACTAACAAAATATGGTTTCCATCAATGACAACACAAATAAATTCATAAAATAATCTATTACAACTCTATCATCATCATCAAGCCAACAAGGATTAGTTATAAGATTTGATACCTATACCTATAGGCATACACAAAATTCCAAATCAAAGTGTTGTTGATTCACATCGGGTTCACCAAAATGTATATGCTCAAATTCATCATTGCTAAATAGGAAATAAAGGGAAATCATGAATCCCTATCTAATCAAAGAATCCTAAACAAACATCAATGAAATAATTCAAACAAAGTAATAGGAATATGATCTTTAATCAAAACTCCCTATTTCATGATCGCATGTAGCTTCCATTGTTCTTCTCTTCTCTGTGGTGTGATGGCTCTTGAATATTGTGCTAGCAACATACAAATAACATAAAGATTCAAATTTCTTGATTGTTGAAAATGGAAACTAAATGCTCAATTTATAGATTTTTGGAGAGGATTGAATGAGAGGTGGAACAGATTGATTAAGAGGTGGAACTTAGGTGAGTTCACATGTTGATTGATATTTGAACTATTGATTAGTACATGATCAATGAGATATTTTTAGGTATCTACAGTAATTAGTTCCATCAAATCTTGGACTATCCTTCTTAAAGATAACACCTGCAACTACCATCCCAGATCTCCTCAAGTGGTTAAGCATCTTTTAGAAGATATATCTCTAATACCAATTGTTGGTAGCAACAATGAAGAAAGACTGAGAGGGGGGGTCAATCAGTCTTCAGCGGCTCTACTAACTTAACCGCAAAAATAGATATGATAAACTACAACAATAATAAAGATAAGAAAATTAATAGCACAACACACAACACCAGGATTTTGATGTGGAAAATCCGGTTAAGGAAAAAACCATGGTGGGAAGCTACCCACAATAAGATGATACTCTGCAGTAGTATGTGAAAATATTACATTGGGAAATGCACATGCATTCAAGCACATTGCCTAGAGATCACTGCTCAAAAGATAATGACCCAAAAGGCTACAACCATCGGGGAAGTCTCACTGACTTACAACAAGATTCAGACTACAATTCAAAATAAATGAACTGCAATAATAGCATCTCGAAATGCCTGATGAAAGTTCTGGTTTGGCATAATTGTCTGACCTGCAACACCAATCTTTACTCAATCACAATGTTGAAGGATGAATCCTTGTTTGCACATACACCACTCTCTGAGAATATAGAGACAATGCTGACACCCAAATTACATGATAATATCACCTATATATACTGTATACACATAAAAATGGCTATGAGCAATTAAATAAATATTTTATATTTATTTAATAATTTTTCTTTTATTAAATAGTTAATTTGAAAAGATTAATTTATTTAATTCATTTTCGTGTTTTTCTATTAATTAATAATTTATTAAATAATTCATCTATACTATTCTTATAATTAATTAAATATCTAATATTTAGTTATCCTTTTAATCAAGTTAATTAAATATCTAATATTTAATTATCTCCTTCAATCAATTAAATATCTAATATTTAATAGTTATTCTCGTATCCTATAGTCTCAAATATTAAATAATTTCTTAAATTATTTAACCTTTCTTTTACAACTCATCCTCCATCTCCACTTCATCTTCCTTTTGCCAACTCATCCAACATGTGGTTAAGAAAATTAATATTTCTTAAATATTAATTTATCATTTATCTTCAACTACCAAAATTTAATGAAATTGTGTACGTACACATATTTCATAACCATTTCCTATATTCTCTCCAACACCCCCTACATCTTAGGAAGGACTTGAGTCCACTTGTCCTATCATGCCTAGATTTCCTCTAACCATCCCTAGATTCTCTCAGTCAGCAACCTAGTCAAGGTGAGATGAGTGACACTTGTCTTCTCCTTCCCCCTTTCTCTCAACCTTCACCTTTGCTCATAGCCATGCAAATCTACAGATCTGATCATCACCGTTGATCTAAGCCACATCATCTCATCCTCTCAAAGTCTATAAAATCAAGAGCTTCAATTGAGAGAGAGTTAGATTTCAAGAGTCTTCAAATTAATCATATGCGTCCGTGAGTTTTTTAAGCAAATAGCAAAAAGCAATAGCAATTATCATATAACATTTTAGCATAATCATTTTAGCATAATCATGTAGCATTTGCATATCATAGCATCAGTTAACTACAAGTTATCAGTCCATTCTTCATATGCCATCTTGGAAGCCATCAGTGCATTGTCTGAGAGCACACCATCTGCAACCAAGAACAGTGGAGTTAGGACAATGAGACATAAATCATGAAGGTAAAATAATGTTTTATTTTAGTATGTATTTCATGTAGTTTCATTGGTTGAATTTGGATTTCCTGTATGTATTTCCATTTGTATTTTGTGAAACTAATTTATTATAGGTAACATTCTAAGGATGAAATTCAAGCTCACACATATATAAATCATCAACCTTGACAACAATATTGACTAAACCCTCAACTCACGATTACAAAATTACATCACGTTAGAATCATCAACAATAGGTGCACCAACACCACTTATCAAATCTTCACCGATCAACACCTGAAACTCAATAACATAGCCAATCAGCAACTATCATGAAGAAAGATAACTTGCAGAGCACCAAATCATGAACTATCTGAAATGAAGATGCATAAGACTACCCCAAATAATCTCCCAAAAACTTAGCACAAGATTTGATCACATCGGATATACCAAAGGAAATACTAAACTATGCAAAGCACTGAACAATAATACAAAATTGCAAACACTAGAGAAAACCGCAGGAATATGTTGACACCAATGACAATAATGTATCCTAGCAGTAGCAATGTCCAACAAGGAATATGCAACACAATCCTTGCAACTTTTTATTACCATGAGATAAACTATTTGTGTTAACTTTAAGAAAACCATTAAGAGGAGTAGAGCATCCACAATTTATCCTCGCCTTCTCTAAGACTTGGGTATAAGAGATTGATTTGGAAATCAAGGAAGAAGACGTAGAAGGCTCTCAAATATTAAAAATGTTTTCATTAGAGAATAAGAGAGGCTTAATTGTATCAAATTTAGCTCCAATTGTCTCCTTAAGCATGTTTTTTACCTTATGCTAGACTTGCAAAATTTTATCATGAATCTTGAAGTATTGATGATTTTTCTCTATACATATCTACAAATGAATAAAGGAATGACCAAATTTCTATGATACTAATAAGAAGGAAGTTGAGGCAAGGTGGTGACACATACTCTCATAGAGTTCAAAAAGGGAAGTGGCAAAACCCATAGGCCTATTCCAAATGATCCACCATAACTTTCAGATTTCCATTGAATAGTAGAATTGAAAGAAAAGGTAATAAGAGTATTTTTCATTACCACCATAGAGAACACAAAAAAAGATCTTTTAAAAGTCTCTTTTCTTAATAATATCCTAGGTTAGACATTTTTTATGACTAAGAAGCTATCAGAAAAAATTGTAATTCAAACCATGCAACTTTATTCTAAATTCTTTTCCACCAAACTCAATATAATTCTCTTGTTCTGCTCAAGGAGTTAATACTTAGGAGCAACAAAATACTTATTCTTTCAAATTTTGACCCCAAGAAAGGACATCATAGCCCTCCAAAGAGTTATGAGTTCTATCTTCTAATTGAGGCCAAAGTATCTCAATCCTCTAGATTAAGAACAAATGATCATAATTGCATCTGGATCATAAATTAAGCTCAAAACTTCTAGAAATTCATCACACATATATGTCATGTTGAGAGGAGTCTCAACATCAAACCAGGAGGGGTCAAAAATATGTGTTCATTAAAGTTACCCCTCAAACTCTATTGTTTGAGTCAATTACCGGCTTAGGGAACTACATCTATAGTGGATGTCGAACCACCTTCAAAAATTCCTTTGGTCTTCTCTTCATATTTCTTTACCCATATTGTCATTCATTTTCCCTTAGAGTCCACCACATTATCCAAACAAGCATTCCTTCCTTTACTTCTTTTACAATTTTTTGAAATATGTCCAACAACGTTACCATTATAACATATCAAACTGCTCTACATCAAATTCCCATTCATATCTCTTGAAATTCTTATTCTTGCATTCAGAAACTTTGTGCCCATGTCCATTGCAAACATAGCAACATCCATTGAAAGATCTGACATTTTGGTTCATATTCATTTTGCTCCTACATTCACTAGGCTTCTCTCCAAACTTGTTGCAAAAATGACAATTTTCATTGAAAGAGTAATTCCTATTCTGATTTCTACATCCACTTACTTTGTGTCCTACTTGATTGCATGAAAAACGATTTCCTTTAAAAGATAAATACCTAGAAGAAATGGGAGGAGGTCTCTAGTCCATCACAAACTTCTGGAGATTTTGAGTTCTTTTTTTAGATTTGTCACTTCCTCTTCAAGTTTCAAGAATTACTTAGAATTCTTATCAATCTTTGTTTCATATTCATCAATAGCTCTCTTTCCTTTGTCGACTAATTTTTTAAAAAAATAATCTTCTCAACTATCTTCTTATACTTGTCTTTGCATTCATCCAAATCAGCCAAACCAGGTCTCAATTCTCCTTCCATATCAAAAACTCCTGCAACATCATCCCAATCATCTTGACCTAAACCATCTATATCATTTAGCTCTTCTTCAAACATGGTGTTCAAGACTCTGAATCTACCTAAAGTGGTTAAGATTAATCAAGAGGAACCTTACTTTGATACTAATTGTTGAACACACACTGGATGTTGAGAGGAGGGTAAATCAGTACACACCAAACTTTGGAACTCAATAATACATTTAACAACTTTAATACACTTAACCACATCAAGAAGTATCAAACAATCACAAGGGCTTGACTGGCTAGGAAATATTATATCACGTGCATTCATATTGGGGGGTTTAATATCCCAAAAATGAGGGTGCAATATATTGCATGTGATGAAAATAGGGTGTTTTTAATTCTATCTATGAAAAAATACAATATTTGGTGAAGATGGGGCTTTTAATTTCGTTTGTGTATTGGGAGGGAGTGACAAAAAAGGAGTTTAGGGCAATTTTTTTTAAATAGGGGGATTCTTTTGTATGCCATGAACACATGTTCTATAACCCATATTCACTAAGTGAAACCCACGTGCAAATAATGGTACCATAAACAAACACACAAGAACACCAATATTTTATACATGCAAAAACTTAACAATGAAAAACCATAGTGAGTGTTATCTCACAATATAATCCACTATATCAAAATGATTACAAAAGATAGAGTTAACTGCTCTAAACATGCAGACCAAGGCTAATTGCTCTTGGGCAAGTACAAAAAGGGACTTGCAATATTAGAAAGTGAATTGTATAAATAAAGGCATCTCATAATGATTCTTACCATCATTATTAAAGCACAAAAAATTTCTCTTATTGAAATATCTGGACCAGACCTTCCAGATCATTGCATCTATATCCATAGTAACTTCCATACTACACTATCATCTGATAGACTCTTACTCATACCCACTACATCACCATTTCATATATCTCACATATGCAACTTTCTTACATCTTATTCATATCCACATCTTTATACCATACATCTATATTCTTTTCAAAAAATTATCATGGTCATACATATATGACCATATATATATATCAAACCTGAACAAAAAAATTCTCACCTAATTAACCAAAAGAAAGATATACCATGTACACTCATTTTTTATCCAAGATATGCAACTGGATAAAAATATAAGATAGGAAACATAAACCAGACCTAAACCAACATCCATCATGCAACACCAGACCAAAATATTAATCCACACAAAATCACCAGACAAAATATACATCACATCCAATTTTGATATTATATCCTAATGCTTGCACCAATTTTATTCATGCACAAAAGAAAGAGTCCAGACCAAAATGTGAAATACTCAAACCATCTAGAACATACTTCCAATACAGACGCATCAATAAGAACATGTTGATATAATTCCAACACAACTTGCCAAAACATGGAATCAAACATAACAACCTCTGGTCCAAAACCATAACAACCCATACTTCTCAACATTCTATCCAATAATTTGTACTATAAGATTAAAACATAACAAACAATGTCTCTTGATCCCACCCACGCATTTTCAAATTCCTCCTCTCCTACTCACAATGGCTCCCCTACATTGGCCCATACCATTGCGAATAGCGTTGTTGGTGTTAGCGATGTTGCTAGTGTTGGCGTCACTGCTACTGTGGGTAGTGGTGGGGGTTGCTTCTCAGTACCCTTGTCCACTGCCTTCCCTCCCCTTTTTATTGTTGGGTGTGTACGTGTTGCTCCCTTGGTTGTGGGTTCTGGTTCCCCCATGATTGGTGTTCCGATTTTATATTTTGGATTCCCTAGTTGTTGATGATGATGCTCTGGTTATTAGGGAGTCTCCTAGGATTGGTGTTTCTCTTGACAACCCTCCTTTAGGTGCTAATGCTCTTCCCAAATCCCCTTTTGTTGGGATTCGTAGATTTTCTCATGTGGCCAAATCTGCTGCCCATCCTTCCAAGGGGGTTCGACCTCTTCCTTGTGCCAAGACTTCCCCTGTTGTGGTCTATGGCCAAGAGGTTGTGGAGAATATTGATTTCTATCAACGTTGTGCTTTGGTCTACAAATTTGTTGGGTTTTGGCCTTCTCTTCTAGACCTTCATCATTGGGTGAGTGATTATTGGAAGCCTTTAGTTTCTCATGGCATTGAGCTTTTCCCTTGTGCTAAATTCTTTTTCATTGCTTCTTTTACCTCTACTCTTGATCCTGATTTGGTTCTGGGAAAGTTGTGGACTTGGGGGGGTCTCCTTCCTTCAACCCCCTTACTGAATCTCTCTTTGTTCAACTGATTTGGGTCCACCTCCCTAATCTCCCTCTCCATTTATGGGAGCCTTCTTGTTTCAAGGCCATCGGTAACTCCATTGGCAACTTATTAAAGGTTGATGATGCCACGTTATCCATGGGTCATTCTACCTTTTCTCCTTTGTTAATTGATGTCGACATATCTTTGTCCCTCCCCAGGGATGTGGTTCTTATGGTTGGGGAGAGGCCTTGGACTCAGTCGCTGGATTATGAGGGCCTCCCCTTTCATTGTCGAAGGTGCTTCTCAATGGGTCACTTAGCTTCAGACTATTCTCTCTCTCACTGCAGAGGTGTTGCTACTTGGTGGAAGGGTGCTATTGAGCTCACTTGACTATTAATGCTTCAGAAACTTTTTTTGGTTGAATCCTCTCAAGATGAGGTGCCCCTTACTGCTGATGAAGACTTTTCTGATATTACCACTACCATGGACTCTTCTTCCCCCTTGGCTCCTACATTTGTTTCTCCTATGCCTCTTCTTTTCTCTTCTCCTAGTAGTTCTTCTCTTGAAGTTGTTCTACAGCAAGATTTTGTTGTTGTTCTGCAATAGCAGTCTGGAAGTGTCTCTACGAGGTCTTCCCCACCTGATTTTTATTTGATTCCTAATGACAGTGTCTTTCCTGATGGTTTACAAGCGAGATCCTTTCCACTTGGTCATTACCTTCATGGCCCTGAGAGTAGTATCGCCTAGACTGTTGTTTGTCGCAAGATGAAGGGGAAGTCCTCCCCACCCCCTCCCATGGATTGGGTGTCCACACCCCTCCTTGATTTGGGTTTGAGTTGTTGAAGATGGGACAAGTTCCCTTTGTTAGACCTTGTTGGTCTCGAGCTTGCTTTGATGTGTTGTTTTTCCTGCCTGCGGGCTTTTTCTTTTGTTGATAGTCTCTATCTATGTTAAGGGTCAGCGCCCTAGTTAACGTTGTTTTTTTAATCAAAAACATTGTATCCAATATAATATATGTCCAAACCAGTTTTTATTTGGACCACACTATTTGACATCAATGACAAAAAAACATATATCTGCAACACTTTGAGCCATTCTTTCATTTGTTAGAAACTTATATCGATGATTATTGCTAGGATTAGTATCTTGTAAATTGTAATTTGTTGTAAAAGGAGAAATTCCATTATGAAATAAGATAATTAGATAAATGTTGTTTCTTAAAAAAGAGAATATAGTGGTTGAAACATCTGAAGAATACTTTAGAAAATTAGAGGTGAGGTAGTTGCTAGATTGCAATAAGAAGGTAGTCTCCCCTTTCCAAGGAGAGATTCAATCTCATCACATGGTGTTTGAAAGGCACATTTGTAATCATCCTCTGATTACAAAAAAATTAACCAACAATTTTTGGTGACTCTATTGGGGACACAAATACATAACCATGCACCTCACACTTTTGGTTAAAGCATTCTAGTCACTTGTTGTTGGTATTTTCTTTTATTGCTAATCTAAATTCCATGGTAAAATGGTTGCTCAAAATCCTTAGTGACATGCTTTTGGTCCTTTGAATCTAACACCAACTCTACATGATCTTCTTCAAGGCTTGTGGAAGAATATTTTGAAGTTTTATGGAGACGACAAGCAACATCTGGACAAACATATAGCAACTTTTTACATTGAATGTGATGTTCCTAGTGTATAACACAAAGATATTTCAATAAGACTATTTATTGAAACACTCTAAGGTGTTTCTACAAATTGATTCTACCATTTAATACCTTAGACTGTTACCGACTAGCATTCTCTCATAACATAGTTTTAAGTGAGATTCAAGCCTAACCATGCTCATGCATTGCTAGCATAACTCACTCAAAATAAAAAAGAGCCACACAAACCCATGCAGGAGTTTGTGGCTAAATTCACAATCTGTCTAATAGAATTCCAACTATGGCTCAGCTCACCATTAAATTTTTGAAGTTATTCTTCATCAATAGTTGTCTAAGATAAGTTTCTTGTTGAGAAGGAAGCTCTGAGAGACCTTACAGTTGCATAAACTCTAGCAATTGAGGTCAAGGATTACTTGATCCTTGCTAGAAAGATAAGAAAGGATCCTAATAAGTTTAGGGTGAGTACATCTATGTAATTCTCTTCATCAAACACAACTAATCCTATTGTGCAAAGGCTGGCTAATGAAGTGTTAGCCGTTAAGAAGTAAAAATCATAAGGTTCTTCTTTTACCCTTTACAAGGATATCCCAAGAAGGACCTATCCAAACAATTCTTCTAATTATGCTACAAGGAATCTAAACAAGCTTCATTCACCACCAAATGTTTTTGTACTTATGACAACATCAACAAATGCAGAAGTGGGGAACTTTGAATCTAAACAAAGTGATCTTTCTAATCTCTTCTAGGAGAAGGAAGCAGACTTACATAGCGACTCTCATATCTAGTCAGTGCATTATGAATATTTTGTTAAACAAGAAGGAGATATTATGTAGGATACCATGGGGAATAAACAACAAGAGGTTGAAGGCCACTTTTCTAAGTTGTTGGTAAATGAGGACCATCATATCATGAGATGTGAAAACATGGATATACATGAAAATACTAGTCAAGTTGAATAAGAGGAAAATAATGCATCTATATTTCAAGATCATAAACTTGAACATATTATGCATGAGGAAGCTAGAAATGGACTTGATGAAGATAGTTTCACAAACATAACAGAGGAGTTTTATTCAAGTCTTGATGGAAATTCGATCTCCCAAATTTGAAGTTTGTGAACAGCATAATGAATTATGCAATGAAGCCATGTTTTCATTTGAACCCTTTGAGATAACTTATTCTAATCACCATGAGGTTGTGTTTGAATAATAAGCCAATAAAGGTGGAACCGAAAAGAAGAGTTTGTATTTTTTCTTTCAAATGGACATCCAATAAGACATTTATCTTGGTTGGAAGCTAGTAAGTCATCAAAGATCATGCTAGAAACAAAGCAAGAAAATGCGGTTGATAATGGAGCCAAAGATGTATTTGTAGTTGAGCAGGATCAATTTGGTTCCATTGATCCACTCTTGAACAATAGGTACATATGATCAATTTGAGGAGTGAAGTGAATTATTTCATGTCTTTCATGAAGTGATGCTTCAAGTCATGATACATATGTTTGTGCTTCATTTTTATGTGGTTTCCTATGATCATGTAATATATTCCACTTTGCTGAAGAAGGGAAGTTACTTTGGAGTACCAATTAGATTAGTTTTCCTTTCCAATAAGTGTATTTGCACAAAGTTGAGTCTTGTTTTCCTTCAAGTGTTGAATCACATTCTTGTAGTCAATTGCATCATTCTTTTTATATTCAGTATATTTTGTTGCCTAACTCTATATCCCAGTGGATGGATAAAGGCACTTAGATTTATGGGTCCTCCTCCCTCCAATCGTTTCAAAGAATCATTGAAGGAAGCTCCCCAATCAAAGCCAACAATTATCCATAATTTAAGCTTGCTCAATCATGGAATAACCTCTACAAAATTTGTTTATTTTGTATCCTAAATCCTCTAAGCATGCATCTTGAGGCTTTTTTCAAGTACCCTCACATGTAGTTTGATCCCTTAAAAATTCCTTTCGATCGGATCTCCTTCTTGTCTTGTTGTTTTTAGCAAGTCATTATTTTTTGGGAGTTAGATTCCTTTATATACAATTAGGGCTTTAAAACCCGAACTACATGTCTTCCACAATGCACAAAGTGTAAACCGGGTTTTAAAACTTGATTTGCATATTTCTCTCTGGTCCCACATGCACATTGGCATTCTAAAATCGGGTGTGTATTTTCCTTGTAGTTCCTCACACACATCTAAATCGGGTTTTAAAAATTGATTTACATCACTTTGCACTTGTCACGTGCACATTTTCATTACACATGCACATTGGACTTTAAAATCTGATGTGCAACCTTTCAAAACACTAAATGTGAAGTGTTCATCGAGTTTTGAAACCCAATGAACATGTTTTGCACCACAAGTCCATCATGTGTGTAAATTGGGTTTTAAAACCCAACTTGCATTCATAATCCAATCTTAAGTGTAAATTGGGCTTTGAAACTTGATTTCCATGTTTTGACCTATCTTGGTACACATCTATTTTTAAAACCCGATTTTAAATTTTTTATCCAAAAGCCATAAAATTTCTAACTCTAGGTATTATTCAATTCAATACTACAATTCCAAATTCTAGATGCCCGCTCCTACACACTAGGACTAGATGAGTTTGAAGCACATGCTACCTTACAATTATATGAAGATTTTCTCAAGAAGGATGATGATGAAGAAGATGTGTCTTTAGACACTTAGCCATTTTTCATGCTTTCAAGTTATGTAGTTTGTAGTTTGTTATTGGCATTTTATATGTCTTTTTGTAAATATAAATTTACATGTAAGAACAACACAAGTCGGAAGTCAAAAGGACTATGTTGTTGAATAAGTCAAAATTAGTTGCAACTTTCCCTCTATTTGCTCATTTTCTCTCCTCTATAAATATGAGGGGTTTATTTGTAAATATTATATTTTGGCTAATGCAAGGAAACACTATCAGATTGTAAATCTTTCTAAGACTTTGTGTTTTCAAGTGAAATCTGAAAATTCAATCAATAAAGAAATAGAGTTGTTTGCAAATCTTTGTCTTGGATTCACTTTATTTTATGGTGAGATTGTCCATATGTCATTCTCGTCATATTATCTTCAAAGATTGAATTGTGTAGTGTAAGAGATGTTTGAATAAAGAGTGTAAAGATATAATATTCTAGACTTTCAGCTATAGTATTTTATTATGAGTCATTTATTTGTGATTGATAAAATGATGGAGACTTTGTGCTACATTTGGTTATTTGTTTAGAGTGCAAATAATGTGATATATAAAGGGACTTTGAGCTATCGATATACCATAATTTTGTTTCAAGAATTAGTTTGAATAATCGTGCAATAATTTAGGCTTACAAAGGTTTCTTAGTTATTGTAGACTTGCTGGTACATATTTGAGTCATTCTTTCATTTGGCAGAAACTTATATTAGTTATTATTGCTAGAGTATCTTATAATTTCTAAATTGTTGTAAAAGAAAAAAGTCCATTTTGAAATAATAGAATTAAATAAACAATGGTTCTGAAAAAAGAGAATACAGTGATTGTTACACTTGAAGAATAGTTTAGAAAATAGAGGTTAGTTAGATGCTAATTGTTAGATTGCAATAAGAAGGAAACCTCCCCTTTGCGAGCAGAGATTCAATCTCATCACAATGTGTCTAAAAGGAACATTTTGTAATCATCCTCTGGTCACAAATTTTTAACCAAAAAAACTATAGAGAGGATAGACACACTAGGTGAGATTTCAAGGAAAAAAGGCTAATGATGACACATTCCACAAAATTGGATTGTTCTAATAGAGAAGGTGAAGATGTGTTCTTGCAGACATCATATAGTGATGAATAGTTGATTGATTCTAAAGCATCTTTTCATGTGACTCCTCACAAGGCCTGTTAATTAGGATATAAATACTTTGTTGGAGGTGATGTCTTCTTCAGTGATAACAAATATCATCGATTGTGAGTTGAGGTAAGGTCAATATGATGTTTACAGGTGGGAGGGTGAAGTCAAGTTTTGGAGTCTTTCAAGTTTCAAGGCTAAGTAGAAATGAAATTTACGTTATCAAGATTATTGATGTAGCTATACTAGTATCTTTTATGAAGAATAGTTGTAGAAAGATTAAAAAGAAGAAAACTATCTATAATAAAATTTTGGGATGTGAATTTATACAAGTTAGATGCTAGCACTATGTTGTCCATTTTTTCCCTATTAGTAAGAATTTTATTGGTCTCAAGAAGATATCATGAATTGAGTATCAAAGTTGAGGATGTTAGGAAATGAGACATGATACGATGGGAAGCTCTCAATCACAAGTTGAGTCTTTTGGTAATGACATACTTGTTTATAACCTATTTGTTTCAAATGTTCATCAATGTTTTGAGGATAAACTATGCTACCATAATATTATCTAGATCACAGTTTATTGAGAGATTTTTGTAGGGACATAAATGTTTGTGGATTTGTTAATTGAAGATAAATAATCCTTAATTTTTAAAGATATTAACCATTTTTCCATGGTAGAACATGGATCTAGAGTTGGAGTCTTGGCAACACATGGTTCTTCATGTATTTGTGAGTAGGAGATCGATAGTTTTCTAGAGTTAAGGACATAAACCATTTTGTCTTTATGAGCTCCTATATCTTTCAATGTTGTAGTTGGAGTGTTTTGGAATGAGAATTGTTTATGAATTTATTGGGCTTTAGATGTTTTATGGTGCACCTAAGGATCTCTTGGTTGTAAAAGATGGAAATCTTGGTGGCTTGGAAGTTATATTGAGTAACACTGAGATGATTTTTCTTGTTGGAGTGAGTTATGGATAGTATACTTCATATCTAGAAGGAATGGGAATCTTGTAGGAACCCCTTAGTGGGCTTGCAATAGACATGTTTCTCTTAGTGAACATGTATTAGACTTGCTACAAACTTACAATAGTCTTGAAGAAGTCCCTCATAAGTCATGTAATAGTCATGTAGGAGTTCTGCAGTAGTCTTATAATAGTCCATTAGTGATCTTGTAGCAACCTTGCAAAAGTGTTAGTCCATTCCTAAGGAGGATTTGACATTAGTTGGATAATGGATATGTAGAAATTCAATCATGTAGACTAGATTGGAAGTGTGGATAGATAAATACATAATATTTGTTACTTTTGTAACCTACTTTATGGTGTTGTAATATTTATGAGAGGGTGAAAAACTATAACAAAATGAGAAAAACTATAACAAAATTGGTTGGATTTAGCTATGGGCATTTTATCCCCTAACAATGAGTTTATTTTTTTGAACCACTTATGCTTTTTATGTGATGAATATATTAAGTGGAATAATGTAAGGATTAGGTGGTGTATAGGTTTCAACTCTAAGAAAAATTATATTTATTTAATATTTATAATGTGTAAGTGATATTAGGCATATTGAAAAGGGCACCCTACTCGGGAGGTATTTCATAATTTGTATCATGATGTGTATAAGAAAATCTATATTATTGTAAGATGAGTATGAGAATCTATAGCACTCATAAAATCATACAAGAACTATTGAGCATACGACAAGACCAAGAGAGGTGCGTAAATTAGCATATATTAAACCTTAACCATTCATTTATCAATCATTCCAATTATAAAATGTGAAAAAGTAAACAACTAAAAATAAAAGATCAATCATAAAAGGACAACAAGATTTTAGATGGAAAATCCAATGTGAGAAGAACCACGGTGAGAACTATCTCACTATATGAAAATTGATTACTAAATTTTAGGCTCTAAGCCAAGGAAGCCCACTACTCCTAATTTGGACTTGCAACCTAACACGCAGAACCTTAGGGAAAGATACAATGGACTTGCAGATATACAATTCTCCGAGATTGTTTATAGTCTTCCATTGATAAGATCTTTCTCTTTAGGTTGTTAAACCCTTTTCCAAGATTCAAGCTCTAATACCAATTGTTAGGCCCAATATGGAAAGCTAACGTACTGAGAGGGGAGGGGTGAATCAGTACTTTAAAACCTTTTATCAACAATATCTTTACTGTTATGCATAAACCAAAAACTATTGTAACATAACATAAAGCTAAAACAGATGAATAACAATCACACATGATTCACTCTATAACACATATATTTTGGCTACGCATAAACTCTTGGTTAGAGAGAAAAACTGCGGTAGGAATGGCACCCACACACTAATACATTTGGGGTAAAATTGCAACGGAGGTTTCCAACGGACAAGGAGCATTGTGTGAAAATTTGAATTTTTTTTTTTAAATGCCCGTGGTCGTCGGAATTCCAACGACCTATGCCCGTGTTCATCGGAATTCCAACAACCAAAGGCATTTTATTTAAAAAAAAGCACAACGCATTTTCATTTTGAAAGCACAAGCGGCGACCATCTTGCCTCCCTGCCCCTCCCGCCGGAGTGATCTCTGCACAAGCAAGGTAAGGTTTTTTTCGAATTAATCCATTTTGTGCATTCCTGCGATCTTGGTAATGTATTTTATCATAGGTTGAAAACGATAGGCTGGGGATTCTTTCAAAATCGTAATTCCCCTCCAATTTCTTGCTATATTTTGATTGGCCTGCAAAGGTGGATTTCAAATTGTTTGAGACCATGCCATTATTTACTTCTCCTCACCACAAATCGGCTGGGTAATACTTTTAGTATTCATTTGTTTGTTTTGTTTGTTTTCATTTCACAGTTTCTGCAAATCATGGCAGATATATATATATATATAGTATCGATCTTTTATTGCTTAATTTCTCAATGTTGTCTCTGCTCTAAATTAAACCCACCCAAATATGCCTTGATTATTTTTGTTTAGCACCGATCTGGCGAAGTACATGGGCAGGGATCGATTTGGTTTGTTTGAAGGCTTAATCGGTACCCATGAGGGTAAATTCGCACCCTCCATATCTCCCTTTTTGAAACCCTACATCCTGAATCTTGTTGGACAAGAACCGACCTATATTCCAATGCTCTCTTGATTATGCTTTGATGGATGTCCATATCTTGTTTGAAATCTCCTATTTTAGCACACGCAGGGAGGATGCTGGCAAACATTTAATTATTTGCTATATGTCTGTAAAAAAATTCTTTCGTTGTCAAGGTAAGGTTTATTTATCAACAATAAATATGAGAAAACATTAGTGTAATCTCTGAGATAGTATCCAAAATAGTAGGGTATAAATGAGGGAGAGATGAATGTCAAGACAAAACAAACACTAGTAATGATGAATTCTTATTAAGACAAATCAAAAGCCATCATCAGAATTCTTGACCAAAGACAATATTTTTGGAATCTTAGAGGGGCTCGTGGAAGTTGCAACTCTGAAAGTTTGTAATAGAAGTTTGTAATGGAAACAAGTGCATGGACCATTAGCTACCATGATAGTTTCTCACACCTATTAAGGAATAGTCTCCACACTAGAACCAAAGGTTCCATATGGACAAACATCCGAACATGAGGAATTTGTACCATGAAGAGGGAAAATTAGTAGTCCATTGTAAAGAGCCATTACTACAAGTAAGAGTGCAAAAGTGACAATATGAGAATAAGGATAGTATGTCATATTGTCATGTATTTTTGTGATGGTATAGAGCAAACTCTAACAAGAGAAAAAGAAAAAGCAATTTCCTAGAAGTTTTCAATTAGTTGGCATATCAATAGTACGGTCCAAATCTTAATGAGCAAGGATCATGCTAGTGACAATCATAGACTTTGAGGATGTTCCATAAATGGAGGTCAATAAGCTATAGAAAGACAATAATGATCATCCAAAAATAAGGTTTATAGAGTCCATCAGATAGAGACAACCAAAGACAACCAAACAAAAACAATGACACAAGTTTCAATTGAAATCTCCTTTTTTCATGCAATCACATGATACAGTGTAGCCATCTAAAAACAATGATTAATGATAGCCAAGTTGTTGTAGACAATGAAGATACCTAAAAGATTTTATATATTGAAGAAAACCTATAGAAAGGACTTACAAGATTAGTCCTATGACTATTGAGATAAGAGCACATCAAGTGACTAGAAGAAAAAAACATATTATTTGTTGAGTCCATTGGCCTTTAGGAAGGCACGAGTCATAACCATTCTCAAAACATCACTCATCATTTCAAAAAAAAAATCTTTACATTTTCTATTGTAGGAGTAGCTATATGTAGTATTTTGCTTTCAGTTTTAACATATTTTCACCTTGTGCCAACCAAATGATAGAGAATAAGGAGTGATTGAATCAAAGTTGACATAAAAAAACTAGTTAGGGTAATTTATGGGTTTAATTATGGATCATGTTGTCTATTTCCATGCACTATTGAACTTATTTGGATGTATTGTGATTATTTTAATTTTGAAGTTATAAATAAATTATGTTTGTACCTTAGAAAGGGTAACTCCAATTGATGTTTAGGCAATTTATTTGAAAACTTATGGTGATTATTGCCCTATGGTATGTAATGGAGTTATTTTTACACTAAGTAATTAACTAGAAAAATGAATTTGTATTGTTGTACAAGTATGATGAAACCATGCTTGTGTGTTTACATGTTTGTGCATCCTATTGAGAACCAACCTCGATGTTGAGGAACTCAATAAATGTGGTGTTAAGTAGAAGAATGGAAAACTCAAGAAGCTATGGTGACATATTGTGGCATTAGTAGGGATTATCTCTATTGACCACACCTTTCAAAGATAGTATCCCCTAGTTCTCCTCATAGAATGGACCATTGGATGGCTCATAGTGGTATCTTATCCTACATTTATCTTGATGGCATTGCCGATAGTTGGTATGTGGTTCTTGGTACGGGTTTCCTCTTACCCTATTATCTTATTTATATCTTTGTTCCAACATGTGGAGATTGATTTTTGTCATGCTATGATGATTTTCATGTTTGCATGTGTTTTGACATTATGCAAATAGATATGATGTCACACCATACTTATGTTTTGATATAGTGTAGGTGATGGTTACATGTTGTTGATGGTAGCGATTTGGGTTCAAAGACACAATTCCACACACACACACAAATATTTGAAGATACATTTTATATTATTCCTTCTTAGTGGCGATTAGTGTTGGAATATTTGCACATGTGTAGAGAGGAACTCATGTTAGATACAATAGGTTGTGTTTGATAACATATGAATGTGCCTCATGATGTATACATATAGCTTTGGTTTGTGACATGCATGCACATTTTTCCATAAGACACATTGCTATGTGGAATGTGCCCTATGCATGTCTTCTTTGTGAGGCACGTTGCTAAGTGCAATGTGGCCCTAGGCGTGTCTTCTCTATGAGGTGTATTGCCATGATATGTTAGGATTTGTAGTGTGCAGGCCACAAATGCATGCATGAGGGACTATTATTATAGTCATGTTTTTTGGGCATGTAGCCTAGGCATGTCTTCTCCATTAGGTACATGGCCATGCCGTGTGGGAGTTTTTGTGTTCATGCCACAAATGTACACATCAAGGACTATTATTGGAGTCATGATGAATCTTCACTCTATTTAGCCATAATTTCTAGTCGTATAGTTATGTAATGTGCATTTTTAAGGATTGTGAAGTTTCCTTCAATTATTGATGATCTCTCATCTTTGTTGCATGGGCCAAAAATTTTATTTTATCTTGTTTGAATTAGTTTAATCACTATTGTGAGTTTTCTCTATTGTGTAGTTATTGTGGCTATGTTTGATTTTCTATTGGAATTGAACACATTTATTTGACTTATTATTGTTACTATTTTTTCTTTCTTTCAATATTTATGATCTTTGGTAGTTTAGTGAAACTCTTGCTATTTTTAAACGTTGCCTTCTTTGTTGTGATGCAATTCCTCACCAAGATCGACGTAGATAACCTTGGATGAGTGTATATAAGGAATCAAACATTGGGAAAATTTGAGTATAGGGGTAAGTGTTTGTTGTATGGGTAGCTATGATCCACTTGTACATTCTTAGTGATTATTGACGGCTATGTCTTGGAGCTGGCTAATCCCATTAAACAAACAAGGGGGAAGTCATACATAATCATATGGATCCTCCCTAGTTGTGTGTGGATTCAAGACCATCATTTCATATGGTTCTTGGTTACTTTGTGAGACCATGGCATCCTCTTAGACCAATATGTGAGCCTTGTATTGTTATCCCTGCAATGTGGATGAATAAGTGTATGTTAAAATAAATGCTTTGCTTAGAATACTCAAAAATGTCTCTCAGAAAGTCTACAATAGGCAAACTTTTAGTAAGAATTTGCAGACACAATGCTCAGAAATTCACACAATCAGCTACATTAAATACGTTCTCTATTAAGTTCAATGTTTTAAGATGAAAAAGAAGAGTTAAATGGTTTTGGTTCGATTTGCAATTTTTGTGAATCTTTTGCACAAAAGTTTCCATAGCCTGATTTTTTTGCCTATGAAGAAAGACCATGTCAGATAATATCAGCGAAGAACAAAATAAGGAGACAATTGCTAGATTATGGTCTAACTTGAAAAGAAAAGGTGATGGGAAATGTTATTGTCCCTACAAAATTTGTAAGGGCTTAAAGACTAGAAGACTTCTAATCAAAACAGCTAAGAAACATTGTAGGTAGCATGGTCACATTGAAGGGGGACATGATTATCATCCACTCATAAGTTGTTCATTATATCATTTTAACAATTTATATACATAAGAAATCACTTGATAATGAGATCATGATCACGGTTTATTTATGTATATCAATTTTATATAGGTGGAGTACCCTGGAGCACATGGTATGGATCAACAAAACCCTGAGAATATGGTTTTTGAAGTGGAGGAACATGGAGGTGTGAATATCAAAGATGAAGATAATGATCCCATGGAAGATGATGATCATGCACCAGAAAACACAATTGAAGATGATGGTACAAATACATTGATCCATGACACATTTAGTACTAGCACAGCTGATCATGATGATCAGGATGACCTTGATGTTCATGATTTACCTCTTCTTGAGAAGGCATATGAGCCCCTTTACAAAGGCTCCCAAACAACTCTTCTCTTTGTTGTATTGTTGTTGGTGAACTTGAAGGTTATGAATGGTTTATCCAACATAACAATCTCACGTATGTTAAGGTGTGTCATACATGTCATTACAGTTAATAAATGGTGAATCATGTAACATTAATATTCTTTATATTAACACCTCAAACTTTTTTTTTGTTGTAGATTGATAGGTGAGTTTTTCTTACCACCATCAAATATTCTACCTCGCTCATACCGAGAGTTATCTGCCATTATGAAAGATATTGGAATGGAGTATCAAACAATAGATGCTTGTCCCAATGATCATATTATATATCATAAACAACATGAATTTGGAACAGAATGCCCTGAATGTCATATCAGTAGATATCGAATAGATCAAATAACAAAAAAGGTACCTCGCAAGGTTCTTTGTTATATTCCCATTATTCCACGTATGCAACGATTATTCAGGTGCACTAGCTTGGCACAATTTATGGATTACCATGCATGCAATAGAAGTCGAGATGACATTATTCGAATGCCTGCGGATGGTTCAGCATTTATGGACATAGAGGAAAAGTGGCCACACTTTAAAGAAGAACCTTGTAATCTCAAGCTTTCATTGGCAGCGGACGGTGTCAATCCATTTGGAGAGTTCAGATCTGTTTACTCGGTGTGGCCTATTTTTGTTATCAACAATAATATTCCTCCACGGATGTCAATAAAGAGGGAGCACATAATGTTGGCAATGATTGTTCCAGGTATTTTATCATTTAATAGTCATCTACATTTAATTATAAATATTGCAGTAAAATGGTCATAATAATTATGTAATGTTTTTGTTCATTCCACTAGGCAAGTACCAAGTTAAAGATATGAATGTATATATTGAGCCTCTTATCGACGAGTTGCTGGAGTTATGGAATGGTGTGACCATGTAAGACATCTCTAGACCAATAGGACAAAGACAATTTCAATTCCATGCAATGCTTGTATGGACAATACATGATGCCCCAAGGCTAACACATTTTTGTGGTACGTTATAGTGTTCAAGTTGCGCATGATAATTATAATTATAAAAATTAATAGATTTAATAGAATTATACATTATGTTGTAGGTCTTCAAACAAAGGGAAAATTTTCATGTCCAGTTTGTGGTCCAAAGATGAAATCTCGTCATTCAAAAAGTTTAGGAAAGCAGGTGTTTGATGAGTATAGGCACTTCCTTCACAAAAATCATAAGTACCGGAATACTGAAAAACATCTTTTCAATGGGAAAGAAGAGACTACATCAAAGCCACAAAGAATGACTCCTCACTTATGGAAGTTGGAATGTAATAGAACTAATCGTCAAGGTAATGTCATTCCATCTAATGGTTTATGTTTGGAATTTGAATTTTTCTATTGTGTTTTGTTTAATGATGATGTAATTGATGATACTGAAGGTCATGAAGGCATGGATGGCCACCTTCCAAAGGGACTAAAAAGTTGTCCCAGACAATTCAGTAGGTTGCCTTACTACGAGCAGCTACAAATTGTGCATTTGTTTGATACAATGCATATTGGAAAGAATATAACAGAGACATTATGGAAAATATTGGATGGAAGGCGCGACAAAGAAAAAATTGTCAAAATTTGTAGTGACATTGTGGAATCCAATCATGCAATGAAAAATGTCATTCAATCAAATAGCAATGGAGATCAGATTAATATAAGTGCCCTTCCTTGGTTATTAATAGAGTAGCAAAGCAATTCTATAAAAGAAGTCATACGAAAAATTCGATTTCCCACAGGATTTGCTGCAAACATAAACAATCTCATATCAAAGAAGAGTGAATTTGGGCCAGGGATGAAAACACATGATTGGCATACCTTCATTAAGGTAATTCGTGTTCTTGTGTATTTACTATATATTTGTATATTGTGCATGTACTTTTCATTGTATTATGTTAGAAAACAATGAAAAGATCATTTTATAATTGTTGCAGTACGTTCTACCTCTATCTCTCCCAGACCACTTCGACAATAATATCAAGCAAGTCATATATGATCTTGGAAAATACATGAGGTAAGTAGTGATGTTTATTCAATTTGTTGTTTAGATATTATATTTGCCATTTGTTTTACTTGTTATGCAATATAATGTATATTATTTTGTAAAGTCTCGTTTATATATTTTTGCGTCTTCAATCTCTTTAATTAGGTGGTTGTCATCTAAAGAAATCCACAAGGAAGATATAAAATATTGGAAGAGAAAAATCCCTCATCTAATGTGTGAAATGCAAAAATGTCTACCTTCAACTTTTTTCAATGCACAAGAACACTACCTCATACACCAAGTTGAGGAGATCGAATTGTGTGGACCTGTACACACTAGGTCAATGTGGATGGTTGAGAGGCACTTGAAATTTTTGAAGGCTTTGGTTTGACAAAGAGCACACCCTGAGGGTTCTATGGTGGAGGGATATATGGTATACAAAACTATGGTGTACATTACTAAATATCTTCCTAAGTTTGCAGCAAAAATCCACGTAGATCGCATTTGGGATCCCAACCCCATTAATAAATTTGAAGGGGAGCACTTGATGGGGAAAGGTAGATTGAAGAAAGTGAGAGGTAATTATAAGATGTTAATGTAGTAAATTAATTCTTCATCTTCTAAATAAATTAGTTGTAAGTGGTCTATTAATTATTTGTATAGTTGGTCGGGAGTGGGATGCGCTACATTTGTATATTGCAAACAATCTTGATTGGATGACGGTGTGGATTGAACGATGTCAACATTCTAGTCACACATTAACATGGGATGGTGTCACTTCATTGGTTAAAGAAGCTCATCGTAATGGAGATTCCAATGTTAAACAAAGAGAAATTGATTTAGCATATGGTTTAAGAGATCAACAAGTACGTATAATTTTATTAATCACCCGTATGTTTATCAACTCATGATGCAATAATTTTAATATGTTAGACATATTGCAGGTCAAACACCACAAGGCTATGTGCTGCAATGGTCATAAATTTTGCATCAAACAGTTGGATGACACGAAGAAAACTTGTGATTCTGGGATAACTGCAGTCTTTGAGGTGACCAATATTTCATCTAGAAATGACATACATCCTCAAGTGTCTCAAAATCGATAGTATGGCATTTTGGATGATATACTTGAGTGTGACTTTAATTCCTTCAAATTAGTTATGTTTGTCATCAAATGGTATAGGCTATGACTAAATATAAATGATCCTGATAGAACTGTTATCAAACATGCTAATGGATTTACAATGGTTAATACAAGGTCATTTGAATGAGTTGGGGATGAGCCCTATGTTCTTCGAAGTCAATGTGAAAAGGTATTTTACTCGGAGGTTCCACATAAACCGGGTTGGTCATTTGTTGTTAGACATGATCCAAGAGGAAGGCCAATAATGTATAATGTGATGGAAGAAGAAGATACCGAAGAAGTAGAAGATGATATAGATGATCACGATCAACAGTTACTCAATGATGTTCTTGACGGAAATGTACATGAAGAAGAAGTTGATGATGATGATGGTGCTGTTGATGATGATGATGGTGATGGTGATGGTGATGGTGATGGTGTCGGTGATGGTGATGGTGATGATGATGACGAACACAATGACGATGACAACAATGACGAGGATGATGATGATGATGATGATGATGATGATGATGATGATGATGATGATGATGATGATGATGATGATGATGATGATGATGATGATGATGAGTTGGATGAAGAAGAAGATCAATGACATGAATGAAATGTATGAGATGCGATTATTATATTATCTATTTAATATTGATATCTTGATAGAAATTGATTTGACTTATATGGTTACATAAATAATTCATATGTTTTGAATTCTAATGCCATTACTTAATTAATTCATGATGCACCTCTAGCTATGTGATAGATGGTGATTTAAAATACATATGTGATGGATTACATGCTTATGATGATACATGTGACAGTTTTTGAACTTTGTGTTTATTTATGGAATGTGGACTACTTATTAGCTATGTGATGGATGGTGATTTATGATACATATGTGATGGATTACATGTTTATGATGATACATATGTGATTCTTATGATGCTGAATTACATATATGATGATACATATGTGATGCTTATGATGCTTATGATACTGCAGTATTTATTGTTTATCAAATTACAAATGTAATGCTTATGATGCTCAATTGTTGGTGCAGGAACCTGAACCCCTTTGACGAGGATCCTGCACAGTCTCATGGATCGATAGGTACAAGTCAATACACCTTATAGAAATAATATATTTTTAAAAAATTACAAGAAAAACAAACTTCCTTAGTTTTTCAAACCTCAACATTAGCAGCAAATCTAATACAGTTGTCAACACTTGAGGCCCTAGTTGGACTTACTCAAATTTTAATCTCAACATCAACTTTATGGCTGACTTCTTCATCAATATTACCCTCATTTGCAAAATATCTCTCTCATTACCAACTAACTCTCTCATTTGATGGTGCACAGGTATCACCAAATAGGTATTTGTCAGATGTGTCTTCCTCGAGTGAGGGAAATGCAGGAATAGAAGAGGAAAGTGAGACATGTAGTAGATCTCAAATAGGGAGATCAACTAGAGGTCAAAATATTAGAAGAAAAATCAATAAATGCATGGAATTTTTTCTTGCTCAAGGGGGGTCATGTTCTTATGATGATGAGACCAAAGGCGATATTGAGGTGCCCTTCAGGTACAAACATCTACTGAAACAATGTGTACCCAAGGAACCTCCTCCAATAAACACTTATTTTTGTGTTAATGAGAGGATATATCGCATAGCACCTTCGTCGTTACATGGTTTGGACCTATTTTCCATGGACAGCATAAAGGTCTGTTACAACAAAGTTGCTGAATTGATGGAGTTTGTTGGACCTTGTTATAATTATAATGATTGGATGTAGATTGTTCGATATAAAAAAAGTATGCGTAGGTATGCACTGTCAGCCAATTATATACAACAAAAAGATAATGATCAAAGTAAACGAGTGGCTGTATACATTGATGGAAGGCCAAAAGCAACAGGGAATATTGTAGGTTTTATAAATAGTACATGACCTGGGTCAACTAATAAGCAACCCAATTGCATATTTGAGGCACGTGAGGGAAATTGTGTGTTTGTATGTGTGATAAAATCAATAAGTGCAGGGGAAGAGATGCTAATCGATTACAATTTGAATCGTATAGATACAAACAAAGTTACTATCATGGGGGTGGTACGTACTATATATATACCATTTAAGCCAACTTCCAATTAATGAATCCAATAAACCATTGTATTATTAAGTTTTTTTGCTAAGTCTATTGGTTTTATTTCGCTAATGTTTTTATATTTTTTCTTTGTCACAGGGCCACATGGATCCACCACATAGCACAGATAGGGTTGTAGGTCCCAACACTTCTACAAAGCAGGTAAACCTCATTGTAATTGTACAAATTAGATAGAAGCAAACTGTTACATTATGATCTTTTCTTGAGTGTTTTGAAGTAATTTTGATAGTGTTAATTATATTCTTGTCACAGACGGATGTTCAGGATAAGGGAAAGGAACTTGCAGTACCTCAGCACCTCCATAGGGATGTGGGGCACTCGACAGTGTTATGCACTGATGACATTGCACTTAGCACAAACTCTATGCAATTTGTACAAAATAATATTAGAAAAATTAGGCAAGAGATTGTTGATTTGGCAACCATAAGCCCTCAGACTGATGAGATAACAAAGAGGGTGCAACTATTGTTGACGAAAATGGAAAACTTGCAAGTAAGCAGTAATGAAAGCTTTAATCATAACAAAAGTTCAATAATGGTTTATATTTTTATCTCTTTTATGTCATTAACTAAAATATGTATGTGTTGGTTTTACAGAAATTTATAGGGCCTCATCATCCTGGTGGCGATGATCAGGGTATTGCGAGTAGTTCAGGTGATGACCATGTTCTATATATTAAAACCACTCCTTTGGACTTGTGAACTTGCTTTTTTAATGTTTTACATATTTAATGTATTACTCTTCAGGTGTTGACATGGGTCCGAGGTCGAGCCCAACTGTATTGCCGACTGCAATGTCGGCAACACGTAGCATGCAGACATCATCTGTTGCACCGGCTCATGTTGACCCGCCCACTGGTGGTAGATCCCTCTTTTTCTCTCTCTTTCGTTATGTGTTTATTACCCTTGAAGTGTTCTTTCTTGGAGGCATTTCATAGTGGATTCATTTACTGTGACAGGAGATGCACATGAGGATGTGCCAGAGGTGAGTACTGATGATAACATACCATCATTTTCTGGATCTTCCCGTATTGCTAGTACGGGAACATTGCAGGCCACATTAGTGGTGAGCGATGAAGAATTGATTCCCTTGAAGATACAGAAGGTTCCAGGTACTTTAAAAATATTATTATATACAGTCTAATTGTAATTTACTTACTGATCACTCATTTTGGACTAATGATCCCATGTTTTTTTTGCAGGAAATGATATTTTTTATAAAAATCTTAATGACATTTCATTGCAGATATTTGGGCCCACCATACGTAAAAGGTGGAACATCATACGTGAACTAACCCTTATCCACTATTTTGATTTCATATCATTGCTAGAATAGTTTTCCTTTTATCCATTTCTTGAACTATATCAAAGGTAGCTTCAGTTTCTTTCTAAATCTAATAGGTTTGTTTTTGCTTTAAAGGTGGAATGACCAAGAAAAAAAGTTAAAAGATGAACTCACAAACCGTATGGTAGGGTTGTTTGGAAATGAAACATTCGACAAGACTAAGCTCCTGAAAAAAGCTGGCACATATCTAAAGTATGTGAGGGACCAATACAGGACACATTTAGAGAAGAGAGATAGTAGAGAGGGATAGAGAAGAGAGATAGAAGAGAGATACCAATGTCAATCTTTTTCTATAAAAAAAAATTTCCGAAAAATCGGCCTACCATCGGAATTCTGACATCAAAGGGTAAAAATTCCGACAAAGAAGTGTCATCGGATGCACAGCATCCTCGTCGGAACTCTCCTAGAGGCCATCATAATTCTGACACAAAAGGGTTAAAATTATGATGGCCTCCACGACAGTTCTGACAAGGATGTTGTGCATCCGACGACACTCCTCTGTCGGAATTTTTACCCTTTGATGTCGGAATTCCGACAGTAGGCCGAGATTGCGACGGTATTCTTTCTGGATATGAGCATCCATGGCAGTCGTCGGAAAGGTTGGAGTTGATGTCAGAATTGCGATGACCACAAAGATAGTCAGAACTTCTGACAAAAAGTTTTCGACGGCTATTTTTGTCAGTAGTGCGACGAAATTGCGTCAGAATGACGATGATTTGCCGTCAAAATTTTGACCCAAATGTACTAGTGACAACTTCACTACTACAATAATAAAGGGTGCTCAGTTAGAGCTACATGTTTAGCTATTTCTGATAGCTTACCCTATTAGGAGTATCAAGATCTATTAGATCTACCTTGCTAAAGGATTTAACAACACTTAATCTAAATGTTGCACCTGGTTAGAGGCTTTACAATTTATAGACTTAGTTAGAGTCTTTTTACCCTGTTAAAGGTTTCTCTTACAGTTTCTAAATATTACAATAAAATCATTACAAATATCTGCAACTTTACATCTGAAATGTTATAGCAGATTCTATGTGCTCAAATAAGATTACCTAGCCTATAGCATACCTCAGTAATCCATAAAGTAACTCAGTAAACCCTTATCTTTACTCTGTTCTTCGACTGTTCTCTGAAATCCTTCTCGGTGACCTCTGTGTCTCTGTAACGGTCATAACACTTAGTGCTTTCATATGTCTTGCTTCATATATTTCTATATCTTCCTTTCTGTCATACTACATGTGTATATGTGATCTCAATCCATGTTGTATAAATAGATCTCTTATGTCGGTGATCCATTCATTGCTTCGATCTTACAAACATGATTTATCGAATGAATAACCATGCAAAATATTTCATTGGTTAGATGACCTCAAAATCATACACAATCTTTAAGTGCAATTTCCAATGTGATAATGGTTCTATATTCCTCGATGTTGTAACACGTTTTCATATGTGTGTCCAGGTTCAATGAATCTAGTAACACGTTTAACTCAGTGTGTCATCTTTGTTGCTTGGTAAACATGGAATGATACTCGGTAGATAGCTCGGTGCATACTGGGCTCTGTGACTACTTTCTTCTATAATCGACTGGATTGTGAATACCGACTCAATATTTTGGTAGTAGTAACTGACTAGAGTATATAGAATGACTTTGGATACATAAAACTAATGGCAATTTGATAAGTAGTAACAATCTCCCCTTTTGACATTAGTTGAGATGTTTGACAAACTACTTTCAAAGTCATAACTCAATAATCTATATAGTTTACAAAATTTGACTAAACTGATAGTATATACATTAGTCAATGAAATAGTATATTCAGATATATTCCCCTTATCAATATATTGTACAAAACTTTGATTCTGCATGCTCGGTGATCAATGATCAGTGTGCCGCTCTTGTTTTTTGCTTACTGTTATGTTCACTGCTCAGTTCACTGCTCTTGGATACTCTGCTCACTCTGCTCGGTATACTCCCCCTGTATACTACACTCCTTTTGTTTGATACTATACTTTGATGCTTTGAAACTATATCACTCCCCCTTTTTGACAAACATCAAAAATTAGTTACCATTCGGTGGTGGTAACTGGTCAAAAATGGATTTGTACTTTGTCCGTGCTTCGATGAGAGTGACAGAGAGGGAATCCTTTACACTGTCCATTAAAGAATTATGTGCTTGAATATCATCTAATAAAGAAATTAAGCCATCTAATGTGCTTCCCTCTTGTGTAGTAGATAGATGAGTGGCTCGGTTAATCTGTTCTTGAACGGATGAAAGATGAGGAAGGAATAATGTCTGAAGTGTCATTATGTCCATCCTGATCTTGTGTTCTTCATTTCTTAGGTCCAATTGTTGAGCCATGAGCTGTTGTAACTTTGCATAGAAATTCTAAACTGAATTGGGCTCTGGGGTCAACTTATTTGAGAGATCGGTGATCTCTTTCTCAATTGCTTCAGTTTTATTTTTGATATCTTTAATGAATAAAGAAAATGTATAGAGTTTCTGAAATAAATAAAGAATGTGCTTGAGTTGAGGGGACAACTCTGCAATAAATTTGACAAGTTTAACTTTGCCAATAGCTATAGCTTCTGTACTTCTTCTATCATTTTAGCAGTGAGCTCCTTATCTTTTAGCTTGCTCAAATATTCTTATGCATCTACTCCAGATGTCTCTATCTTTGTTAGGAGTTCATCCGGTTGAATGTGGATGACTGCATCTTTGGTTATTGTAGCTTCAGGTAGCATATCCGTTAAGAGTGTTTTCACCTTTTGAAGTACTTTATTTTTCTTTTGGATGGCCATTTGTTTTTCCTGTTTGGCCTTTGCTTTGCATAGTTCACCGAAGTCAATGAGTGCTTGCCCCTTTAATTTGGATATATCAACATTGGGAAACACTATTGGTTTTGTCAGATCTACTTTGAAACTATGCTTTTTCATATTCTTTTCCTTTCCTTTCACCGATTGAACTAAGACAATGGCTTGTGAGGCTTGATGACCCTCGGTAGGTTGCTCAGTAGAGGCAACACTTTGGTCAGTTTCTTTTGCCTCTGTAGTGTCCTTTGGTGTCTCGGTACTTGGTGTCTCAGTTGCAACATTTTCAGTGCTAGAAGGTGCTTGATAAGTCTGTCCCCCAGTGGTCTAAGGAGTAGCTTCTCCTTTTGTAGACTTGAGAACCTCTACACCTTGTTCAGTATCTTGAGGGGCCTCTGTTGGGACAAGTTGATTGACCGGTGGATAAGGCCGAACTTGTTCCAAAACTGATTCACTAGATACAAGTTTTGCATATGCATTGCCTTCTATTATTTCATGTTTCGATGCCTCTATATCCATGATATCTTCATCTATTTGAATGGTGTCTACAGGGTCTTGCTCGGTGATATCAACTATTTCAACTTCAACTTGCTCACCGCCATCCTTGATTCTAAAGATTTCCTGCCACTTTTCTTTTGTCTCATTTTCCACTTCAATATACAGACTATTCATCAGTTTCAGAGCTTTTTGCTTGATGAGGAACTTTGTGTGGTAGGTTGTCAGATGTTCTTTTATTTCAACTATCGACATATCAGGAAAGAGATGTACCAGACTTCCTTCTCTGATCTATTTCTTTGAGTCCAGGGCATATTGCCACCTATTGGCAATATGTGCATACAATTCTTTTGGAAGAGAATTAGAGACTTCTAATGGGACCAATCGGAATTTTAGAAGTGTACAAATGACAGCTTCTTCAATTTGTCTCTTTTCATCATCATTTCTGGTTTCATACTTAACATATCTGAGGGATCCAAATCCACCATATTCCTTCAGGTTAGTACAAAAAATTTCAACACTATGTACATTGTCCTTCTTGCTCTTGACAATCTGAAATTTGCTTGCATCCTCAGATTCGGTATCACTAGACTCTTTTTCCAAAATGAGTCTCCAAGTAGATTTCTTGTAAGTTTTTGTTACCTTAGGAGCAATAACACTCTTTGTTTTCTTACTTGGTGAAGTTGCAGATGCTCTTGTATTAGGTCACTTAGCAGGAGGAGTCGGTGAGGCCTTTGATGTATCCTGTTTCTTTCTTTTCAACACTTTTCCCTTAGGCAATTTTGTGCTTAGTGTTATAGCTGCCTCTTGGGCTTCAGATTCCTCTTCGGTAATGGCTATAGTGCCTTTGACAGGTGTGGAGGAAGAATCTTCTCCGAATTTCTCCAATAATGCCTTTATCATCTTTGTTGCCTTTCTTGTAGCTTTGGGTACTACAATGCTCATTTTTACTTTTTCTTTCACTTTTTCATAGGTTCCATACCTCAGCTCAGTAGCATGCCTTGGTAGTGTAAGAAATGCATCTATTTGCTGTTGTGTGATGTCGGAATGCAAAGATTGAGTTCTTGGTTCCACAGCATTCACATAACAGTAATCAGTGTCTACTTCAAAACATATGTCATCTTTGTATTTCTCCACTAGCTTGGGTGGAATCCGGTATCTGTTATGCATTTTCTCCTGAAACTTACTAAAGTAATCATCCATAATATCATTAAAATTATCACCTAGCTTCTTGATGAAGTCATTGATCTTATGGGTGATTGGTCGGTGTAGTTCCCAAACAACTTTACCGACTGTTGGAAAGAATTTTTCAAAATAGAAAAACATGCATACAAGTAGTGATCCAAACTTTAGTGTATTAGCCAAGTTGTTCTTCTTTGGCTTTCTGATGGTGTTTAGATTCTCAAACAGGTTTTTCAGCAACACCTCACATAGATCAATTTTTATTCCCTTTTTCACAATTTTGTATGCTAAGTCTACTGCTGCACAAGGTACACTGTTTTCCCTTGCCGATTGGAAGAAACAGTAACCAATTACTCTAATTACCAATTTTAGTTCTGTATCAGTGACATTATTCAGTTTCAATCCTCAGTAATCTTATTCTACTCCAGTTAAACTGATCAATTCTTTATGTGATATCATCTTTTGAGTTCGGGCATGATCATAAATAGGGTAACCGATAATCAGATGAATGATTTCCTTGGTAATCTTAAACGGTTGCTCCTCTAACCACATGAAATCATCGTGAACTCTACTCAAAACAAACTTGACCCACTGGAGTTTGAACACATGGGGATAGGTTAGGGCTTAAGTTAATGTCTTGATCTTAATGTGCTCATACTTGCTATCCATTTTACCATCGGTGCAAAATTCATCATAGGTATCCTTGATTTCAATGTGACCGAGTTCTTCAACATGACATTTGGTGAAGAATCTCACATCCTCAACTAGTAAAACTCTATCCGGGATGAGTGAAAATGCAGTTTTGTCATTCGGTTTTGATGCTACTTTGGGAGTTAAAGAGTATTTTAGTGAGGGATTTTCAACATTCTTAACAATGGGATCTTGGATCTTAGGTGCCATTTGTAGATTTCAAATAAAAACTAACAAAAGATCCTTAGGGTTTGAAGATTTTCAAACGGTAGATGCTTCACACTTAACAGATAATGACAACTTGATAAGATCGGTAAACCAGCTTAACAATACATTGAGATTGATGTAAATAACTTGAATTTTGCTTTGTAGGAGGTTTGATCGCCTTTGAATTGCTTGCTCTGCTCTCTCAAAAACTTGGTGAGTGAAAAATGACCACGTAAATGCTTTAAGTACATAATATATCGTATCGGGCTTCATGCAGGTTAGGTCATAAGCATTAAATGCACTTGGTTCCACTAAAGTTTCTTTCTTTTGTTTGCTCTTTAACCGAGTAACCAAACTTCCTTCATTTACCAACTTGACAGGTTTCCTATATACACCGACTTGACAGGTTTCCTGTATAGTGCTCCAAAAGACTGATAGAATTTCAAACTTACTACTACATCTTAACTATGCAGATTTTGAATTAAGTACATAATAAAATAGGAATTGTTAAGATTTAACCTTGAGAGAATGCAGCCCCTTCATACCTTTACCGATTAATTTGGAATAGGTGCACCTAACTCGGTAGGTAAGGTGCTTTCTTCATTTGACACAATTTCCTTCTTTTTCCAAACCATCTTTAATTTTTCTTTTATTTCTTCAGTGTCTCCTCTAGGTTGATCTTTGCAATCTCCAGCTAAGTGTCCCACTTTGTGACAATGAAAACATGTCATACTAGGATTTCTCCATGATCTTCGGTTGTTCATTCCAAACCTCATAAAGCAGTTGGCACTTATGTGTTCATATCTTCCACAACATTCACACCATATCCTTGTATTGTAATCCCATGGTACTGCAGAGTATTGTCGGTAAGGATCTGTGTGAGTTCGGTAACCTCTAGTATTTTCTCGGTGTGCATACCACATATAGTTCTTTTGTTTATACCAACACTTCTCGATACTATGTCCATATCTATTGCAGTTTTTATAAAACCTTTGAATTTTTCCTTCTGATAATTGTTAACAAACTTTGTCCTACATTGATTAGATGTGTGACCATATTTATTGTAATTGTAACAATAACCATTGGACTTAGTGACATTTGGTTGCTTACCTTTTCTGATTTATCACATGTTGGCAGTATGACCTTGATTTCCACAGTAGTTGCAAATAGGCTTCTTTCTTTTGATGCTCTTCTTGATTCCAGCTTGCTTTGATAATTCTCCTCTCTCGGTAGTATGAATTCCTTTCTCGGTAGAGTCTTTTCCTTTCTAACCAAGTCCTGCATCTTTGTTGGGTTGTCTTGTATTTAGTTGCTCATCCAACATCTTTGATGCTTCATAACTCTTCTTTAGTGATTCTTTGGATTTCTTCTCTATTTCAAGTTCATTGGTCAACCTTGATACTTCAAGTTTCAATGCTTGATTCTCACCATCTTTCAGATCTAATTCATGATGTGCATAACCTAGTTGATCTGACAGGTTTTGTTGAATCCCAGTCAATCTTATGATTCATCATTCTTTTCAGATACTAAGGCTTCAAGTTGTTGTTTCTCTCTTTCTAGATCTCTTACTTTATCCTTGGCTATCCTCAATGCATCAAGATTTTCAGTCATCTGTGTGCTGAAATGTGCATGTTCTCTTTTCATTGCTTTTAGTTTATCAGCCAGTGCTTTGTTCTTTTCTCTCAATACTTCAATCATTTCTTCATTCTCTTCAGACATACTATTCTCAAATCATGTCTCAATTTGTTCTACCAACTCTTGAGAGTCCTGTAAATCATCAAATAACCTCCTTCTAACTTTCAATGATTTTTGCATTTGTTTCTGCATGTTTGCAATCACTTGACTAGCATGATCCAACTCTTCTTGCAGATATACAATACTCCGAGATTGTTTATAGCCTTCCATTGATAAGATATTTCTCTTTAGGTTGTTAAACCCTTTTCCAAGATTCAAGCTCTAATACCAATTGTTAGGCCCAATATGGAAAGCTAAGGTACTGAGAGGGGAGGGGTGAATCAGTACTTTAAAACCTTTTATCAACAATATCTTTACTGTTATGCATAAACCAAAAACTGTTGTAACATAACATAAAGCTAAGATAGATGAATAAAAATCATACATGATTCACTCCATAACACATATATTTTGGTTACGCAGAAACTCTTGGTTAGAGAGAAAAATTGCGGTGGGAATAGCACCCACAACTTCACTACTGCAATAATAAAGGGTGCTTGGTTTGAGCTACATGTTTAGCTATTTTTGATAGCTTACCCTATTAGGAGTATCAAGATCTATTAGATCTACCTTGCTAAAGGATTTAACAACACTTAATCTAAATGTTGCACCTGGTTAGAGGCTTTACAATTTATAGACTTAGTTAGAGTCTTTTTACCCTGTTAAAGGTTTCTCTTACAGTTTCTAAATATTACAATAAAATCATTACAAATATCTGCAACTTTACATCTGAAATGTTAAAGCAGATTCTATGTGCTCAAATAAGATTACCTTGCCTATAGCATACCTCGGTAATCCATAAAGTAACTCGGTAAACCCTTCTATTTACTCTATTCTTTGACTATTCTCTGAAATCCTTCTCAGTGACCTCTGTGTCTCTGTAATAGTCATAACACTTAGTGCTTTCACATGTCTTGCTTCATATATTTCTATATCTTCCTTTCTGTCATACTACATGTGTATATGTGATCTCAATCCATGTTGTATAAATAGATCTCTTATGTCGGTGATCCATTCATTGCTTCGATCTTACAAACATGATTTATCGAATGAATAACCATGCAAAATATTTCATTGGTTAGATGACCTCAAAATCATACACAATATTTAAGTGCAATTTCCAATGTGATAATGGTTCTATATTCCTCGATCTTGTAACACATTTTCATATGTGTTTCCAGGTTCAATGAATCTGGTAACTCATTTAACTCGATGTATATCAACTCAGTGTATCATCTTTACTGCTCAGTAAACATGGAATGATACTCAGTAGATAGCTCGGTGCATACTGGGCTCTGTGACTACTTTCTTCTATAACCAACTAGACTGTGCATACCGACTGAATATTTCGGTAGCAGTAACCGACTAGAGTATATAGAATGACTTTGGATACATAAAACTAATGGCAATCTGATAAGTAGTAACAGGAATGTGGATCCATCTTGGGTCTTGTCCGATGTTCTTTGGTGTGGGGCCAACCTTCCTATTGAACCACATCTCTTGGTTGTTATTTTCCGGAAGGATTTCTTAAATCTTAGGGCCAACCTATTTACATGTTTCATTTTCTTGCATTGGTGAATATAATCCTTTGAGGCCGACTTGGATAAGTTTCGATGGGTATAAATATGATGTTATGTAATCATTTGTAGGGGCAGAGGAAGTAGAACTTATAAGGATTAAGATTCACATGTTATGATCTGGTTGATTCTTAGAGCCCCAGTTGGACTAATTCTGGCTTGAAGCCTGCATGTAACCGATTAACTACTAGATGTTCCTTGATGATATTCTATTGATTATGAAATGATTGTCCAAAGTTCTATGTCTTGAATATGATCTATTTATATGAATTTGTTATGTTTTCTTACTATTTTTTTTGTGTCTCTCTTGCTGCATAAGTTGGTTGACTCTTTTGAGGGTTTACACCAGTTATGGCTGCATCAATTGGTATCAAAGTTGGTTATGGACCAGCTAGTGGAAGAATCATCGAAGGCATTCCTTGAGATGGATAGATCATCGATTGGAGGCATGATGCATGGATGTTCAATAAATCACCGAGGGAAGGCAATTGAAACCGATAGTTAAATCACCGTGTTGAGGCAGTTCACTGGAGTGGAAGGAGAGATGTTGTCGATGAGAACAAACCCCTAGAGGGTAGAATAGATTATGGAGGACTTCAAAAATGAAGTAAGGAATTAAATCTAGAATGCTTTGGCTGGTTTACAAAGAAACCCTGACTCTGAGGATGAGTATGAGGAATCTGGTGAAGAGCTTAAGGAAGCTAAAGGACTGGAAGATGAGAGAGAGGAAATATTCCTAAGAGCAGTGATGCAAGCAAGTAAATTGCATAAAGTTGAGGTTTCTAGCCTTTCTGGAACGTTGAACCTAGAGGATCTAATCAATTGGATCAGAGAGTTGGAGAACTACTCTAAGTTTGAGGATGTCAAGGACCCATGGAGAGTCTGGTTGGCACAAACCAAGTTGAAAGGGCATTTTACCTTGTGGTGGAAAGAGTTGCAGAAAGACGAAGTGGAGAATGGTGAATTCAAGATCACCTGATGGAAACAGATGGTTGCAAGGTTGAAGGCCAAGTTCATACTGGGAGTGTGAATTTGATTTGTTCAAGAAGTTGTAGAACCTAAAATAGGGAAACATGACTATGAAGGAATATACTAAAGAATTATACAAGGTGGTAATTAGATCTGGACATAGAGAGATGGACAGAGAAAAGGTGGTGAGGTACATCAATGGACTTTCTTTTAACATTCAAGATGAGATGAGTATGTTGAAGTTTTCAATAGTTGAAGAAGCTTACCAGTATGCTTTGAAGGCCGAGGAGAAGGTGAGAAGAAGACAACCAAATAAGGGAAAGGAGAAATTCAAGATGAAATGATAGTATGAAGAAACCTGTTGAATAAGGGGATTCAAAGCCTAAGTGGGGTAAGGAACTGGAACAGAAGACACCAAGGAAGGGTAGTAGCAGTACTGGTCGATAATTTCTTGGGAAATGTTTCAAATATGGAGAAACCAGATATAGATCCTATGAATGTAAGCAAGGAATGGCAAGAAGTTGTGTGGCAAGTGAAGAACTGGATGATACCGGATCGCTTTGAGTTCCCATAACTTGGTTTTACAGACTTCGCACATTCCCGAGATAGATAGGAACAATCTCCTTCATGCAAGATTCTTCACGCACACAAGGCTTACATGGCAACATGATCTGTTCTTATTTACCATGCTAACTCATCACACAAAGTCACTGGTTGAGCCACACAGGCTTGAAGCACTTCAACCCGAAACCCTGAGGTGGAAAGTACCAACTGGTAGTCATACAATGCTTCCATGTGCCGGTTCCCATAACTATATGTCGGTTCACCTTGAACAAACACACCACTTCACTTTGGCACAAATGCTGGTTCACACTGTTATACTGGTTCTCACATATGTTAGTTCTCACCTCTTCAGCATATTGACATCAATGACAACATACAATGTCATTATGTCCTCATACCGGTTCACATAATGCCAACAATCTCCCCCTTTGGCGTTGATGGCAATATAAAAAGATATCTCTCCGCTTCACATCTTCTCCCCCAATTTTTGTAGATATCTTCTTCACTTCACATCTTCTCCCCCTTTGACAACAATGCCAAAGTGGAGGCACAAGCTTCCTTGTTCCATTATGTTGCTCCCCCTGAGGAGTAGCAACCTTCAACACATCAATCCTAAAGAAAAATTTGACTATGCAATACCTGACTGATGTGGAGCATATACCTTTAGTTTACCTCCTGAAGGGGCAACACCCCTAATTCACCTCTTAAGTACATAAATGTAGCCTTTGGGAGAGGTTTGGTGAATATGTCTACTAACTACTCCTGACTAGAAACATGTTCCAGTGCAATCTCTTTGTTCTGAACCTTTTCCCTCAAGAACTGATACTTCAGCTCAAAGTGCTTGGTTCTAGAATGTAAAACCGGATTCTTGGAGATGTTAATTGCACTATTATTGTCACAAAATATACTTACCAGTTCAGATATAGGAACTTTGAAGACATTTAATACATGCTTCATCCAAATTGTCTGAGTGCAGTTCATGAAAGTTGCAACATACTCTACTTCCATTGTAGACTGAGAGATACAACTCTGCTTCTTGCTCATCCATGAGACCAGTCTAGCACCGAGAAAGAATGCACCACCGGTTGTGCTTTTCCAATCATCTACATTGCCTACCCAATCAGCATCTGTGTAAACTTTCAAGTTGAAGTTCTTGCTATATGGATACCACAATCCATTGTCAACAGTTCCCTTCAGATACCTAAGAATCCGCTTGACTGCAACCAAGTGGGATTCTCTTGGGCTTTTCTAGAATCTTGCAGTAATGCCAACTGCATGTGCAATATCTGGTCTGTTATGCACTACATAATGCAACTTACCAATCATTGATCAGTATTCCTTCTCATCAACCAATGCTGAGTCATCTTCTTTGGATAGTTTACAACTGGTCACCATCAGAGTGCCAACCGATTTTCTATCTTCCATGCCAAAGGTCTTCAACACCTCTTTGACATAATTGGACTGAGTGATAAAGATTCCATCTTTCATCTACTGGATCTACAGTCCAATGAAGAACTTAATCTCCCCTATGAGTGACATCTCAAACTCTTTCTTCATCTCATCTGTAAACTCATGACTCATCTTGTTATCTCCACCAAGGATAATGTCATCAACAAATACCTCATAGATCAGGATTTGATCTCCTTCAGACTTCAAGTAGATATTGCTATCTTCACTTGTTCTCTCAAATCCAATCTTCACAAGATGGGAATGCAGACGTTCATACCAAGCTCTAGGTGCCTGCTTTAGACCATATAAGGCTTTATGTAGCCTACATACCATGTCATTGTCTTCAGATAGGGAAAACCCATCTAGTTGCTCTAGGTACACCTCCTCTTCAAGTACACCATTTAGGAATGCAGATTTTACATCCATTTAATATACTTTGAAATCTTTAAAAGTTGCATATGCAAGAAGCATACGAACTCCTTCCAATCTGGCTACAAGAGCAAAGGTTTCTCCATGGTCTTCTCCTTCTTCTTGAGCATATCCTTTGCACACCAATCTGGCTTTGTTCCTAATCATTGTGCCATCCTCATTCAGCTTATTTCTGAAAACCCATTTGGTACCAATGACATTTTTATGCTCCGGTCTGGGTACCAAAGACCATGTACCATTTTTCTCTATCTGGTCAAGTTCCTCTTCCATTTACTTGATCCAGTCTTCATCTTTATGTGCCTCTTTGAATGATTTAGGCTCAAATTCAAAGATCATACATGAGTTTTCTCTGACCTTTCTTCTTGTAAGGATTCCTACATCCTTATCTCCTATGATCTTCTTAGGATCATGATTCAGCTTGACATACTGAGGAATGGTCTTGATGGATTCCTCTTACTTTTCTTCTTCATCCTCATCTCTATCAGTACCAACATCTACATTTGTCAGTGTAGGAACACTGTTACTGGTACTTGGTTGACTGACAACTAGTTCCCAGAAGGTTGCAACCAGTTCATTTACCACTTGCTCACTGCCAGTTTCCTCAGTTTTCTCAGAGGTTTCATCAACTCTTACATTGATGCTTTCCATAATTCTCTGAGTCCTATTGTTGAAACACTTGAGAGCTTTGCTCTTGGTGGAATATCCTAGGAATATTCCCTCATCACATTTCACATCAAATTTGCTCCGGTGTTCACTCCTCTTGATGTAACATTTGCTACCAAACACTCTAAAGTAGATAACCACAGGTGTCTTACCAGTCCAATACTCATAAGGATTTTTATCCTTACCTTTTTTGATGAGTACCCAGTTCATTGAGTAGATTGCAATTCTCACCGCTTCTCTCCAAAAGGTGTGAGTTACCTTTCCTTGAATCAACATGGTTCTAGCTACTTCAACCACAGTCCGGTTATTCCTCTTTGCTAATCCATTCTGTTGTGGATTCTGGTGGGCAGACAGTAGTCTCTTGATGCCATGATCTTCACAGTACTTGTTTAATTCACCGGAGGTGAATTCCCCTCCTTGATCAGTTCTCAGGCATTTGATCCTTTTACCACTTTCCTTCTCTACTAATGCTCTGAAAGCTTTGAACTTTACAAAAGCTTCAGACTTGTCTTTCAAGAATGTGACCCACATCATTCTTGAGAAGTCATCAGTGAGAATCATGAAGTACCTATCACCCTGCACACTTCTAGTTTTCATAGGACCACACAAATCAGTATGCAAAAGATCAAGCAAGTTGTCAGCAGTGAAAGATTTACCTTTAAAGGTTGAGGAAGACATTTTCCCCAATTGACACTCTCTGCACAAGGTATTATCTGGTTTTCTTAGCACCGGCAACCCTCTAACTGCCTTGATCTTACTAGCCTTCACAATGTTATCAAAGTTTACATGGCAGAGTCTCCTATGCCATATCCAGCTATCATCAAATTTAGCCATAAGACATGTACTTATATTTGCATTCAACTGAAATAGGTTACCTTTGGTCTGCATGCTGGTGGCCACCAATTCACCATTCTTTCCTTTGATTCTGCACAATTCATTCTTGAATTCCAGAGTGAGACCACTGTCATTCAACTGAGCAACACTCAGAAGGTTGTGTCTGAGACCATCAACCCAATACACATTGTCAGTACTACTCTTTCCATTCAGAGAGATGGACCCTCTGGACTTTCGTCAACTTGACCATACAATTTCTGAAACATATCCCAAGCCTCTTTGATTGTAGTACACTTCTCAATGTGAAAAATGAGGTCATCTGATACATACTTGCGCAAAGTTCCAATAGCCATGCAATTCTTTGTGAGCCATTCTAATTGGGCATTTGGATCATCCTTAGGATTAGGTGGTGTTGTTATTGTTCCATCTATGTAATGTGTGAGACCCTTTTCCATTAGTTTACTCCATACTTTAATTTTCCATGATGCATAATTATGTGGAGTTAAAGGTGGAAATTTATGAGGACTCATTGCAACAAAAATGGAAAGATCACAAAGAGAGGCACAATCACACAAGACACCCCCCCAAATTCACTCAATCAAAGAACCCCCCCCCCCAAAAAAAGTGATGATTTGGCACTTTATAATTAGTGCGTATACAATTGGCCACTTGCAAAAAATGGCAAAGTGGACTTCTAATTACAATTTTACAACTACCTCAATAAGGCCAAAAGAGATGCAAACTGATAATGTAAGAGATCTAACTAAGATCCAAGCAATTTACAAGTACCTAATAGGCCAAATAAGACCAATATCTAAAAGTAGAATTTCCACTCAAAATCTTTGAAATCTGATCATAGATTATGAAAGTAGATGAAAAAACATGCACTTTCAAAAAAAACAGCACCTGAAAAGGAGGTCGCATGAGCTCAAACGAGGCCTTTGAAGTTGCAAAATTGAGGACTGGACAGGTACAGCTGAGAGAATCCAAAAATTTCAAAAAACTTGTGCACCAAAATCAGAAAATAACCACATCACTATGAAGATCATGAAGTTTTAGCCCATTTCAAAAAAAATTGCACCAAAAAAGGAGCAAAAATGAGCAAGATATGGCCTTTCAAAGTTGGACTGCAAAATTGAAAAGCCCAATGGAGAGGGGGTCAAAAAATTTCAAAAAGCTGCTGATGTGACGCTGATGTTGGCAGTTTATTGTCTTAAATTTGATGGTCGTATGACCGTTGCGAAAACTTCACCTCCTTGCTGACTAGGCGTCCGTACTGTACGAACTGCTGACTGGGCGTACGGTCTGATGACGTGCTGGTCTGACAGTGCGTACGGATAGATGACGTGGCTCTGTGACTGGGTGTATGGTTTTGACCATGGGCCGGTGGTCACCTACCATGTGGTAGGTGCGGGTCCGCCGGTTTTAGTCGCTGACGTCGGAGAGGAGGGAAGCGGGCTGGTGGAGAAAGCTTTGGTCGGCGGCGGGCTGGGAGCCGAGGTCGCCAAAGGGGGAGGGAGCTGCCGGCGGGTGGTCTGGGCAGCCGGCGGGTGGACTGGATGATCGGCGATGGCGACGATGGCGAGAAACCTAGGCACTGGTGGGAGTCACGTCAGCGGCGGCGGGTACACGTCGACGCGGGAGGTACACGGCAGGCACTGCAGAGTACAGTCGGGTATGACCTGCAACCTGCAACACGTAGGTACAAAGGGCACAGGGGGGGTCAAAATAGGTCGACTTTATAGTCAAAATTTATGGAAATGGCCTCCTGGATTCAACGGTGATGTCCAAATCGTTGTACGACGCCCCAAAAAAATGAAGATCCCCAAATTCGAAAATAGAAGCCTCCAAAATGTCTCCAAAAAACTAATCAATGAAGCCCCAATGGCTCTGATACCATGTAGGATTTTGCCAAGATCAAGGGCACAATGAAAAGCATAAAAAGAGACAATAGAATGACAAGAACAAACTGTATTCTCATCAATATGCAAATGATCAACTGGATTAACCAATACAATGAATATAGGCCTGCTTATATAGGCAAGGCCATATGGATGTATGAGCACACAATTATGACATGTGGCTCAATGAGAAACAAGGGTAGGTAAGAAATACTAGGGGTAGGTAGGAGAAATAATATAATATTCCACAAGAGGTGGATGACCCACCGAATGTGGAGTGTAATAGCAAAATAAGACCACAAAAGCCGGAATTTCTCCTACAAGCTCTATTCCTATGTGCACACTTCCCTAAGTGTCTCAAATCTAAACTATGAAGAGATGCATTATCCTAAGTTAACTTAAGTAAAGTGTAACAATATCCAAAATGATTATTTATTTACACCAACACATCTGCATGTCTTCAAACTTCCCTCTAAGGCTTTCTTCCTTAGCCTGTTTTACATGCTCATCACCGCCATAGATATTTTCAAGAGTATCCCATGCCTCTTTGGGATTTACCTTACCTTGGACATAAATAAACTCAATGTCAGATAAACTTCTAATTAGGGCTTCCATGACTTGCCCATTCTCCTGCATCTCTCTCTTTTGGTCATTGGTGAGAGTATCGATAGGGGCAACATAGGCATTCTCAACATAGCTCCAATGTTGAGCACCCATGCTTCTGATGTATATCTTCATTCTGTCTTTCCATATACTGAAATTTTCCCTGTTAAACTTTGGACCTTCCCTCTTCATCATTAGACCAGGATCTTTACCTCAAGTGGTTAAGCTTATAACATAGAGGACCTGGAGGACGTTTTGATACCAATTGATAACTCAATGATGAACGGATAATACCAAACTAATACTGAGAGGGGGGGTGAATCAGTATAGATAAAATCCTTCACAATCTTGTTTTTGAACTCTTTAGAAGTCTGCTTTATTAGGAGCCTTGTCCGGTTAAAGACTGATACAATAGGTTTTGTTAGGAACCGATCCTGTTAGGGATCACCCGCTTAAGGGAAGGGATGGCTAGAATACCCAGTTAAGGGTTAAACCCTATTAAAGGTTACCTTGTTAGAGGATTTCAAGAACTCAATGGTTTTGAGTCACCCTGTTAAAGGATTTACAGCAAGCCGGTTAAAGCTGCCCTGTTAAGGGATTTCTCAACTGTTGAAGTGGTTAGAGATCAACAGGCATTACAATGATCTAGTAACAGCACTCAATGCCAATGTAGATCCGCTTAGGCTCCTCTTCACCTTTTGCACTTACACTCTGCAGGTAGCACTTCTCTCCTCTGGTCTGGCAAGAATCACATATCCCTTCTCTTGAATACACACACACAACTTTTGCGAACAACCTCAGAAAAAGACACAACGTTGACCTTATAGGAAAATAGATAGGTAGATAGCATAAACCCTAAACCCTGAACCTGTTAGGTTAAGAAATTCAAACGGTTCAATCCTGACCATTGAGCATACTGCATTAAATGCAAAAGTTCTTGATCCAATCTGAAGACTTTCTCCATCGTCTATTTTCCACCGATTTCATGGCGGTTGATAACCCATCACACGTTATCACCGTTTACAGACTTCGCACATTCCCGAGGTAGATAGGAACAATCTCCTTCATGCAAGATCCTTCACGCGCACAAGGCTTACATGGAAAAATGATATGTTCTTCGTTACCATGCTAACTCATCACACAAAGTCACTGGTTGAGCCACATAGGCTTGAAGCACTTCAATCGGAAACCTTGAGGTGGAAACTACCAACCGGTAGTCATACAATGCTTCCATGTACCGGTTCCCATAACTATATGCCAGTTCACCTTGAACAAACACACTGCTTCACTTTGGCACAAATGTCGGTTCACAGTGTTATACTGGTTCTCACAAATGTCGGTTCTCACCTCTTTAGCATATTGACATCAATGACAACATACAATGTCATTATGTCCTCATACCGGTTCACATAATGCCAACAAAGAAGTTGTGTGGCAAGTGAAGAACTGGATGATACCAGATCTGACTATACACCAGAGCAAGGAGAATCCCTTATGTTCAGAAGAAAGGATACTAGATCTACTCAGAGGAAGATTCTTTTCCAGAGTGTATGCAAATCAGGTGGTAAGTGTTGCAAGGTCATTGTAGATAGTGGAAATACTTATAATTTAGTATCTGAGGAGATGGTTGAGAAGCTTGGGTTGAAAAGGATTGAGTGTCCTTTTCCTTATGAGGTAAGCTGGTTACAATATGATAAGAAGGTAGAGATAAAGGAGCAGTGTTGGGTAAGTTTCAATATTGGGCCTTTCAGAGATGAAGTTTTATGTGATATTGTGTCAATGAATTTTTGTCATATCTTGTTGAGAAAACCTTGGCAGTATGATAGAGGACCTATTTATGACTTAGAAGAAACCTAGTTACCATTGAAAAGGATGGGCAGAAGTTCACATTGATTTCTTTGAAGGAGAAAGAGAAGAAGGTGAAGAATCTGAGTCTTGAGAAAAGTTGTCAGAAACCAGTTGCAGAGGTTATACCGGAGGGTTTGAAGAAATATTTGATAGAACCAATTGGAGAGGTTATACCGGAAGGTGATATGAGTTGGTAGAAGGATCTGACAGATGAGTCTGATGGACAAACAGAACCGATCGATAGAGAGCTTATGGTGACAAACCGGATGAAGACTTGTGGTAGAAAAAATCCTGAGTTGCAAAAGAAAGAAGGTAGTATATAGGGAGAATGTGCAAATCTAAAGAAAAGATAGAAAATGAAAGGGATTCAAAGGTTAGAGAAACCAGTTGAGGCACTGGGGGAGATAGAGTAGAGATTGGCAAATAAAGAAGATGTTTAGATCAGGAATGAGCATGGGATCTTCATCCCAAATCCTTTTAGATGTTCATGAGTTGCCTCTCATGGAACATCTTTTTCTACTTGGTTTGCCTGATGCAGGTTCATCCCCAGTCGATGAGCAATCTTGCATCAACCAAAAATATGTCCTTTCAGTTTTGTTATTATTTAGTTCCTTGTGCAGTTTTCTGTATTCTTACTGGTATGTACCAGTAGTTGCTTGTCCTTCATGGCAGATCTTGTTTGCAGTTTCCTGGTGGTTTCATGTGGTTGATTCCATATTTATAGTTCATTTGGGTTCTTCTCCGGTATGTTATCACTTCCGGTTGGTTATTTTTGGGGTTCTCGGGATAGCTCTTGTGCTTACCGGTTGGTTTTCCTTCACTACGAATGCAATTCTTTGCATGTGGATTCATCTTGGGTCTTGTATTATTTGGCATGGGGCCGACCTTCCATCTAAACCACATCACTTGGTTGCTATTTTTCAGAAGGATTTCTTAAATCTTAGGGCTGACCTATTTACACGTTTCATTTTCCTGCATTGGTGAATGTAATCCTTTGAGGCCGACCCGGATAAGTTCCAGTGGGTATAAATATGATGTTATGTAATCATTTTCAGGGGCAAAGGAATTATAACTTATAATAAGGATTGAGATTCGCATGTTATGATTTGGTTGATTCTTAGAGTCCTGGTTGGGTTGTTTCTGGCTTGAAGCCTACATGTAACTGGTTAACTATCGGATGTTCCTTGATGATAATCTATTGATTATTGGATGATTTCTGAAAGTTCTATGGCTTGAATATGATCTGTTTATATGAATTTGTTATGTTTTCTTACTACTTTCATTGTGTCTCTTTTGTTGCATAAGCCAATTGACTCTTTTGAGGTTTTTCACTGGTTATGGCTGCATCACAAACCAAAAACACTCAAGTCGGCTTTGGAAGATAGATTTGATAATGCAACCAAGTTAAACATACTCAAAATGTGATGCATACCTCCAAAACACATGCAAATGCACAAAATAGCATCATCTAACACTAACAGTACTATATCAAAGAACCACAACATCAAAAACATCAGAAGGAAGAGGAAAAAAATGTTGGATTGGTTGAAGGGACCAAAATACTAAGAGGGGGGTGACTCAGTATTACCACGGATTCTAAAAACTTTCTTACAAATCCTAAACCTTTTACTGATATATAAATTCCATTAACCACAACAACATCAAATATCAAATGCATAATAAACATGAAAATATAGCCACAAATGGAACACCATATTTCATATGTGGAAAACCTAAATGGGAAAAACCATGGAGAGTGTTAGCTCTCAAGAGAATATAATTGGTTATATGGTGTTTAAAAAATGGTGGCTCACTATCAAATGGCTCACTACCAAATTCTAAAAAATGGCTCACTGTCAAAATGGTCAGTGCAAAAGATATAGATGAACTAAGGAAGGTTGCATCTCCAAATGTAAGAATTCAATTCTAAGTTAAACTCAAATCACAACTCATAAACCTACAGCAAATCTAATGTAGGATATTTTTTCTACTGATCACAAACACCTACAAATGAATCGGGTGAAGTATTACTACACTGCTCTTGTAAACCAATTACTTGCAGCAGATCCGATGAAGGATTACTACAACACTAACCATACTCTGACTCTGCTCCAACTAATTTGCTAATCACAAATCTCTCTTCACACTCTACTTCTTACTTGTCCTTACTACGACACTCATACTCTCTCATCCATGCAAACTGTAGACACCTAAAATTGTCATGTCTAATTAAATAAATATTTTATTTATTTAATTACTTAAGCCTAATTATTCTATTAATTAAATAAATCTTTATTTATTTAATTAATTCATTTATCCTCTTCTAGCCTTATTTCTCATTTAAATAAATACATTTATTTATTTAAATTATCCTTTTCCTAAATTAAATAAATATCTTATTTATTTAATTGATCCCACTTCCTCTATTAATTAAATAAATCTTTACTTATTTAATTAATTCATTAGCCTTTTCTACCTATGACACATGTCATTCATCTCTTAATTCATACACTACCTACCCTCTTATTATTTTATTATTTTCTTTACCTACCCTCTAATCATAGCCGACCTCTTTTACACCTCTCAATCTTATCCCTCCATTTATTATGGTGTCTTCTATAGAAGGAGATGCTTCCTTCATTATCAAACCCTGGCTAATCAATTTACGCACTCGACTACACTACACTTTGCACTTTCATATGTGATCCTACTTGCAACCACATTCCGTTCTTTGTTGAGCTCTTGTGCACACATAAAATCTGAGAGCAAATATATCAAGCAAGATCAATGGAGATAGGAAGAATGGAGATCAAAACCCTATTGGACATGCGATGGTATAATCTTTGTGATTTCATTTGATTTGCATTGTCTTAGGTAATCTTCATATGTTATGGTGGATCTTTGTTGTTGTTAGGCTAGGGTTTTGTGGTTGAATTCATTTAGCCTTTCAATATTGTTGCTATCCATTTTCACCATATACATTTTGGCACGCCCCATGGGACATGGATTTTTGTTAGACCTATGTTTTTTGCAGGTTTTTCTAACCCTATATTGCTGTTTTGTAAAACAATTTGGAGAATAACCTTGTGCAGCTAGGGTTTTGGACACAAAATCAAGATCTTGGAGAGATTTGATTATATCTCACAAATAGCTTAAAAATTTTACACCAAATTTGTTTTGCAGATTGAAAAAAGTATTGGGAGCTCTCAATCCAAAATTCAGAATTTTTTGAGCAAATTTTCATTTTCTATGATTTTTTTATGATTTTTCATAAAAAATTAATTTTTAGAGCAAATGAGAGAATTTTTCAGATTTTCTTACATTTTTGGAAATCTCTCATAATTATACATAGGATCTATTCTTTGTGATTTTAATTTTGATGCAAAATATTTCTCTAAAAATTGGATCTTTAAAAATTAGGGTTTTTCCTTATTTTGATCAGATCTCACACACAGCTTCGAATTTTGGCATCAAATTTTTTGCACAAGTTAGGAAAAGTATCAGAAGGATTTAGTAAAAATTTCAGATTTTTTGGATCAAAGTTTCATTTTATATGAATTGTTTATGAGTTTTCATAAAAAATTTATTGTGAGAGCAAATTAGTGAATTTTTTGGATTTTCTTACATTTTTGGAAATATCTCAGAATTATACATAGGATCTATTCTTTTTGATTTTAAATTTTATCAAAATCATTCCTCAAAAATTGGATCTTTGAAAATTAGGGTTTTGCATTATTTTACTCATATCTCACAAACTTCTTGGATTTGTTGTAGAATTGTTTTTATGTAGGTTTGGAAAACCATCAGGACTCTCCAGTAAAATTTCAGATTTTTTGGATCTATTTTGCATTTTATATGAATTTTTTATGATTTTTCATAAAAAATTAATTTTTGGAGCAAATTAGCAAATGTTTTGGATTTTCTTACATTTCTGGAAATCTCTTGAAATTTTACAGGTGGTCTTTTTTTATGATGAATCAGATCTTTGGATTGGTTAACAAAATGCATTGTTGAAGGCCCCTATTTCACAAAGTCTTTTAGATCTAAAATTTACCTAACTTGTGTGCTTGTAGGAAGGGGTGATTATTTCAAACAATCCAAACTACTAATAGATCTTTGTTGTCGGACCTTGGCAAGGGTTTTTGATCTTTCATTGTGTGTCTTATTTTCATAGATTATCAAACACTTCAATTGGTGCACTAAAATTGAACCATTATCTTTTGTGTCTTGAGCAATAGGCTCTTTTTGTTTCATCTTTAGAGGGCCTATCTCCCCATGTAGTCATTAGGACTACTAGTGAGGAGAGAACAACCCAAGTGGTAGTGAGGAAAACCCACCTCTTCTGAACCACTATAAACAACTGTATTCATGGTGAAAACTATGGATAACGTGTGTTGATTAGTTCATACTGACACTATGTCTCCCCATAAACCCGTTTGATCAAATTTATTTGATCAGTTGTAGGGCATAACCCCTACCGGCTGGGAGCCTTTTGTATTTATAGAGCTGAAAGTGCCACATGTATGGCCACACGAGCGGATACCCTTACTAGCACCTTTTTGTTTTAGAAGCCAAAATCCTTCTAGTTGTTGAGGCAGGAGGTCGGACCTCTGGTAGCGGCCCACACACATACGGTTCTTAGTAGAGATACAAAGTTTGCCACAAGGAGTTTTTGTAGGGACTGATGCTTGGCTACCCTGAGAAGTGAGTGTCGAGGGTGGAGCCACTGGATTCAAGCATCTAAGTATCCGCTCTGAATAGCGTAGCCTCGGGGGAAACTCCATGTGGGATCAACAACTATTGTCCTGGCCAACCATAAGAATTGTGCTTGTCTTATTTTGAACTATCAAACATTCAAGACCAAACAACAAAACATTGTGTCTTTTGTGTCTTCAAGTGTATGCAAAACATTCTTACATCAAACAAAACACTTTTCTTGGAGTCATTTTGAGTCTAAACTCTTGCAAACATTGAGTCCTCATCAACATTGTGTCCTCTTGTCACGAAAAACAGTCAAACATTCAGATTTGGTCACAACAAAACAACTTCACAAATTGGAAAATTTATAGTCCAGCAAACAAACACAGTCAATTATGGAATTCTTGAGCTTCCTAGGTTATTTCTCCAGGTTTTCATCTAGCATTCAACCGGTCTTTAGGTCTCACACAGTCCATCATTGATTTACACTTTGCATTACATTCACATTTGTCTAAACTTGAGTCAAAAGGTCACTTGCTTGTCCTCATCATACTTTGTCAACACACTACATACAACAACATTTTGCTAAGTGGTCCCTCATCAAGGTCTATCACCTTTGGGTCTCATTTGGTCTTACTTAGAGTCAAGGTCAACTTACCTCATCAAGAGAAACTATCATCTCTTTGGAAGTCACACCTACTCTACTACATACATACTTTGGTCTCACATTTTGGACATTGCAAGTAAACCTCAGATTCATTTACATTCAATCCAACTCTTGGTCTTCCATACTTTTTCCATTTTCATCTAGTTTTACACATCTTGGTCAATACCTAGTTCATGGTTGAAACTCATTTCCAAAAATCTAGGAAAGAAGCTAAAGAGGCTCAAGAATATACAAACATGAGTTCTTATGAGTATGACAATGATATCTTTTTCAATTCTGATCATACTACATTACCTGACATGGATGCTTATAGAAACATTCCAAATGTTGAGCACATGGACACTACAAACAACAATGATACACACAATGACAATATGGACAACTTTTCTGTACATTCAGCAGAAGTGGAAGACACCATTATGAATCCTCATTTTAATCGATTGGTTGAGGAAATAATGAGGAGAGATAGACAATACTTTCTCCAAGTGATGGCACAAAGTGGAGCCAAGATACCTCATGATTTTGACATGTCTCAAATAATGGAAAATCGACCTTTGCAACAAACTCACTCCAACATGGATCAAAGGAGGCCTAATAGTGGAGGCAATAGAGGACCACATCTTGTGCCTGAATCACCATCATCTTTGTTTCAAAAATCAGAGGTCCCATACACACATGGCCAAACATATGATACTCACCTTCGCAGACCATTATGGAAGTCTTATGTAGAAAGATATGCTCAATCACATACCAATGCTAAGGATCAACCACCAAAGCAATTGGATATTCAAAGGCATGCTCAAAATTTGGACACAAGGAAACCCCATGTCAAATTTGGGGGCAACACATTAGAACATGACATGCCTGTAGAGTATGGTATACATGGACAAAATAGATATTTTGTTCCTCAACATGAATCTATACCAAATGGTCCATATACGCAGCATCATTATAGACCTCCTCCATATGAACATGTGTATGATCAATATCATCCATATATGTAGCATGCTTCTCCTCAAATTGATGCCTCAAGCATGGGGTATGGTCCAAGGAGTCTATCTCCACCTAAGAACAATTTGGAGCAACAAATCAGGGACTTACAAAAGAAAATGGAGGACATAAATATACCAAAACCAACATACACAATGAGAGACATATGTCCTTATCCATTTGAAAAGAGTATTCCAATGCCTCCATTTCCTACACACTTCATGACGCCTAAGTTTGATAAGTATAGAAGCAAAGGGGATCCTAAGGCACACATAAGATAGTTTTTCACAGCTTGCATTGAGGTAGCTTCTGAAGAGACATATTTGATCAGATTATTCCCACAAAGCTTAGGTGATTAAGCTATGGAATGGTTCTCCCAACTTCCACCTGGAATTAAGTCATGGGGTGACTTAGCAGAGGCATTTATCCAACATTTCTCCTACAACATAGAGACAGACATATCAGTCACTACTTTGTGCAACACCAAGCAAAAAGATGGAGAATCTTTTTCATCATTTTTACAAAGATGGAGGAATCTAGCTAGCAGATGCTCTTGTGAAATTCCAAAAAAACAAATGGTGGAGATGTTCACCCAGAATGTTAACAAAGACATTGGCTATGATCTAAGGAAAGCTTGTTTGTCCACCTTCAAGGACGTCATTGAAAAAGGCTTAGCGACAGAAAAGGTCCTAATTGAACAAGGAGTCATTAAGATATTCAAGGAAAACAAAGATGACTTTAAAGGAAAAGATAAGCCAAGATTTTGGAATAAAAACAAGAACACAGTCAATGATGGTGTTGTTGATGCCAATACAATACGACCAAAAATCATTTTTTCTGGATCAAGCTCTACAAACAATCAAGTGAATACTCAAACAACTTCTAGATCACGAAGGAAGTACACTCCATTGGGAGAACCACTTGAGTCAGTTTTCAAGAAGCTAGTGGCAAACAAAGTAATCACAATTCCAGATTTTCCTCCATATGAGCCAAAGGTTAAACCAAATTGGTGGAATGATGATGAATATTGTGAATTTCATAAGAGAAAGGGTCATAAGATAGGAAATTGTCATCAATTGAATAACATCATACAAGATCTCATTGATAGAGGTGACATTGAGATCGAGGGACACTCATCCAATCAAGAACATGAGATGTTTAAGGAACCATTCCCAAAACATGACAAGGGAAAAGCTGCAGCCATAGATGACCAGACCAACTATACAAGAGCATCTTATAACTATGATTCAACTATTAATCACATCTCGATGGATAATTATGTCTCTACCTGTAAAGCGGAAAAAATCAAACCCTAGTCGTTCTCCCCTCCCCAACTCCGAGGAGAGAGAAGGGAGAGTCACTAGGGTTGATGGTTTTCACTTAGGAGGGACTTTACATTCAAAAGAGGGGTTGAAACCCACAAGATCCAATCCCACGCAATGCAAGATTGGATTCTAAATGAGTTTCAAGGGTTGTGATAGCAAGGATACCCTCTTTTTTAAAGAATGTAGATAGAATGATTAAGCTAGGAATGCATGCAAAGTAGGAAAGATTCACTTATAAACAGAGATAGAAATATGATATGAAGCTGCGGACCTGGAATTAGCAGTAAAATGTTGAGACGGCGCTGTCCTACAAATTTGAGCAAAAGTTGACGGGACGATGGCGCCCGGCGTGCACACGGTCCTCCGAAAAATCCGCGAAACGAAGGGGGATCTGTTTGTCTCTGCACAAGGATTCCAGATCTTCAATTTCAGCCGCGTACCTACAACCTACACACAGAAAAGAGAAGATGATTGGGGGGTTAGGGATTAGGGGTTTGCCCTTAGGTCAAACCCCAGTTTTGGAATTAACCAAGAAATGAGAAATGTTGTAAATGTAATGTAAAACAAGTACTAATACCTTTTTGTAAGGATGTTTGTATCCTTATATGCGAAGGTATAGATGTTGTTGTTTGTTGTATGTTGTATGTTGTAGTATGTGATCTCCTCTTCAATGGTTGAATCCTTGTCTTGAATGCAACACTTAGCCTTGAATGGAGACTTAGAATGATCAATTGCTTGAGAGAATGCTTGAATGCTTGAATGCTTGAATGCTTGAGTATAGTTTCCACGCTTTTTCCATCATGTATGTATCTATCCTTCTTATTTTCATCTTCTTCCCAAAATGAGAGAGAAAATGTAGTTTATATACTTGCCAATTAGGGTTAAAAGACTGATTTTCCCGACCTTAGGCCGACCAGGAAAGATAATTTTCCAATTTGCAAACATAAAGACCCGAAGTCCAAAAGAGACCGGGCCCAAACTAGGACCCAGGGACCAGGGCGCTGGGCGCCATGGTCCTGGGGGACCAGGGCGCTGGGTGCCCTGGTCCTGAAGGACAAGGGCGCTGGGCGCTCTGGTCCCACCTCCCGGGACAGCAGGGTGCAAAGGAAGTTCAGGCCAGGGTACAAGAAAATGCAGTTTTTGGTGTCATAATCAAGTTTCGGGGTCTCCATTCAGGTTGCGTGTTGCGTCGCCATCATGAAGATCGAAATGCAGTCGAAATTGCAAGTGTCACAATTTTAGGACGCTACATTTAGCCCCCACTTTAGCGGGAGTATAGGCATACGCTAATACTTCCGGTAAAGTACAAGGAAACAACATTGAAAAACTTTCACCACGTCAAGGAGGCAAGATACACCAAGCCCCCAGTGGACTAAGGATCTTACGACTTCGATTGACAAAGTAAAAGGGAAGATCACGAGGGAGAACCATGACTGTCAGTAGTAAGGTTCCCTTACTATGAGTCATGCAAGAAAGATATCAAAAATTTTCAAGGCAAAGCTAAATTTGTCAAGAAATTTTCAAGTATCTTGAAAAGATATGAACGGGATGTATGCCCCCCTACGTTAAAGCGATCGCACACACCTCACCGGGGGTGATTGCTTTAAGGTAGTGATACATATAAGAATGAGAAAGGAAAGGAGTACGTTATCACAAGGATTTAGCCCCCAAGTGTGAGATAAGCCCAAGGATAATAGACACAAAACACAAAGCACAAGGTGACTTCACTTTCCTCGGGGTCAGTATGCTGTATGATAATTCATGTATATCATATGTATGTATGCATAATTGTTCTTCATTCCCCAATCAAGGAAGGTCACCTAGAAGAAGGGAACACATGTGTCTTTTGAGTCAACATGAGAGAGACCAAGAGATCTCAATGCTTTGCATCGTCCTCAAGTAGACAACACTAAGGACAACAAATAGAAGAATGAGAATAACATATAGAAGAAGTAACAAAAGAGAGGAGGAGAGAATCTGCTATGCTAATGAAACTAGTCTAGCACGTCATCTACCCCCCGATCTTGCTGATCAATATTTCGGGAAGGTAGGGAACACGCTAGAGGAGGAACATCCAACACAGCAGATGGAGCTATCACAAGATCCAAACAAGGGCTATGTTCATGTTCCGAGCCACATTGTTCTTGTCTAGGAGCTAGGATAAGTGCTTTAGAAAATTCATTAGATAAATGGTTATCAATATCAACAAGTTCATATTCACTATCAGAATGAACAGGAGTAACATTCGCATCATGAATAACATTTTCATCTAGATCATCATCAAGATTTATAAAAATAGGATCTTTAACTCGCACAGGATCAAGACCATCATGCATCTTATGTTTAGGATATTTAGGCTCAATTTCCGGCTGAGGAGAAAATGGAATAATGCTTGTTGAAGGTGTTTTTGGAGATTGCAAAGTTTGAGAAGCAGCTGCTTGAGCCCTAAGACGATGCTTTCGTCGGCGTTCACGTGCAGAATAATTTCGTCTAGTCTTAGTAGGAAGTGGAGAAGATTGAGGAGGAGGAATGTTCTCATCCTTATCACTTGGGTGTTTAGGTTGTGGTCTCTTAGGTTGAACAATAGGAGAAGAGGAAGGTCTCTTCTCTCTATAAAAGGATGGAGGAGGAACTGCTCCATATAAGGGAGGAATATTTGGTTTAGGAAGGAGACCAAGTCCATCATGACGAGGAGGTATAGGTCTACTTTTAGAAGGTTTATTAGGCATAGACATAGTCACATCCATAGGAATGGGTTGGGAATCTTCTTGAGGAAAGACATTAGTTTTATCTTTCAAAGGAAGAACTTCCTTCTCAAGAATGATAGGAATGTCAAGTTTGGGTGTTCTAGGTTCACTTAGAGAAAGGATCATATCTTTTTTCCACTTTTGATAAGATTTGAAAAGATGATCACTTCGCGGAGGAAGAGATTGAAACTGTTTAGGCCAAAAGTAATCAATAGGAACGCTAGAAGTTCTTTCAGCTGGTTTAAAGAGACTATGATTGACAGTAACAACTTCACCATTATGGGGAAATTTCAAACACTTGTGAATAGGAGAAGCAATAGCTTTCATGGAAGACAGCCAAGGATAGCCAAGCTTCACACGAAATTGTTCGGATGAAGGAATAATAGCAAAGTCCACATCAAGAGATTTGTTATGGACCTCAATAGGCAATGTAATAGAACCAATTGCAGGAGAAGAAAATGCATCAAATAATTTCACAACCACATTTGTTTCATCATAGATCACTTGATTCAATTGCAAAGTAAAAAGAAATTCTTCAGTAATGACATTAACCATACAAGAAGGGTCAATAAGCACTCCACGGCAAGGTGTATTCTTGGCTTTTGCAACTATATATAAAGGACCATTAGGTGCTCTGATAGTTTCACTGGAATCAAATGTGATGGAAGGTTCTTTAGGGATCTTTTGTTGCTCTACAAAGTTAATCACATTCGGAGTCATAGACACGAGATCATCAGGTGAGACAGAGGAATCAGTAGTATCAATCGCATTAGAGGTATGAGAAGGTAATGGATCAGTGAAAATCTGAAGATTTTGGTTAGGAGGAGCTACAGATTTGTTGCCTTTATCATTCACACCAGAAACAGAGATAGTATTATTATCAATCAAATCTTGAATTTTACCCTTTAAAGAAAAACATTTTTCAGTATCATGCCCAGGTTGACGATGAAATTGATAAAAAGATTTGTTATCAAAATAAGGTGAATTAATCTTTGCAGGATCAATTTGCCTTATAGGAGGAAGAGTAAGCACATTTTGTTCCAATAACTTATTCATAATACTATGCAATGATTCATTCAAAGGAGTAAACTTTCTTTCTCTCTTGAAAAACTTAGAAATAGGAGACACACCTGATGCTGCATTCACATTGTTGTTGATGATGTTTTCATTGAATTTGATGGACTCTTTGTTCGGTTTAAACTTCCCAAATGGTTGTTGACTACTATCACCCTTATCACTCGGAGTCATAGGATGTGATTGTTCCATTTGACTCACAATCAGTTGATAATTGTGAAGAGTTGCGCACAACTGTTGGAAAGAAGTAAACTCAGAAAATAGGAGTTTGTCTCGAATATCTTTTTGTAAATTAGAAATGAAGATTCTCTGAATATCATTGTCAGGCACTGGAAAAGAAATTTGAGCATACAAATGCTTATATCTACCAATGAAATCAGTCACTTTTTCTTTAACACCTTGTTTACAATGCATTAAATCAATCAAAGTAACTTTAGGACTTATATTGTTTTGAAATTGTTGAATGAAAGCATTTGCAAGTTGTTCGAAAGAAGTAATAGAATAAGAAGGCAACGAGCAATACCATTGTAGGGCTTTGTCTCTTAATGTTCTAGTAAACAGTTTTGCAAGCAACCTTTGGTCATAAGCAAAATCGGTACATATTGTTTGAAAGGTCTTAACATGTGTTAGAGGATCACCCTTACCATTATAAAGCTCCAAATGTGGAATTTCAACATGTTTAGGGGGAATAGCTCGAACAATATCAAGAGAAAGTGGGCTCGCAACATCAAATGTGGGCACACTAAACTTAGATTGATTCATAGAGGCAATTTGTTGCTGTAAAGAAGAGACAGTTTGTGCAAGATTGTTAATGGTCGCTTCAGTCGAAGAGTTCATATTAGACGTGTTAGATTGTGATGGAGGTGTTATGTTATTGAAAGAAGGTAGAGAGTAAGGTGGTGGGACACTATGATAGTTAGTCATAGGAGATGATTGGAAAGGAGGCACACTACAAGGAGGAATGGAAGGGTTAAATGAATTGCCCCCTTGCGTCATGTTCATTTGTGGAGATATAATAGGAACACTTATTGAAGGAATGAATGAAGAAGTCAGATTGAATGAAGGAAGAGGGTTAATTGAAGAAGAGGAATTGCCCCCATGACTAGTCATCATAGGAGGAATGTCTTGTATAGAAGTAGTCATTATGTTTGATGTAAAAGTAGGTATACTAGCAATAGAAGTCGTCAAAGGAATAGAACGATTGTCTTGAGTAGGAGGTTGTGTATAACCTAAGGTTTCGGCACAACTTTTCATAGGCATCACATTCGAATCCACAATGTGTGCAATACCACGCAAAATATCAATTCCATTCTTATCACTTTGAAGCATACGTTTTAGACCCTCAATTAAAGGAAGAGCTTGACTATCAGGGTATTCTTGAGACATCCATTGTTGAAAATCGTCAAATTGGTTATCCAATTTTGAAAGTTGTTCTACAGAAACCTCATGGAGAGCTTCTTCATCATTAAGAGGATTAGAGGAATTACCCATGTCCTCGTTAAAAGGGCCATTCAAATTAGGTTCCATCTCCTCAGTAATTAAAACTTGGAAGGACTTAATTCTAAGGCTTCGTCTAACGGGAATAGTGTAGGTAGGGCTTATTGTTGTAAAACTCATGCACTAGAAAGAGAGAGAAGATTTTGAATTTTAGAGGTAGCAAATTTCAGTAAAACCGGCCAATCTTCTAGATTTAAGCTGTTAAATACAATCAGGACAATCTCCCGAAATTTCGGAAAAAATGTCCGGGACCGTGGCGCTCGGAGTGCACACGGTCCTCGCAACTTTTTTCCAAATTTGCAGGGATGAAAGTTATGATGATTTTACAGCTAACCTGAAAAAATTGAGTGATTTTACGATCTGTAGATAGGCCAAATTAAAGTTGCAATTTCAAAATTGAACCCTACCAAGATTGTCGAAAAATGCAAAATTTGAATTTTGAAAAAGAGAGGGAAACTGAAATTTTGAATTTTATGATTTTAGAGAGAATACCAAAAGCAATGTAAGTTTCGAAATTTGAAGGTTGATTCAATTTCACGCAAAATTCGATTTTGGAAGCGGAAATCAAAGTTGTTGTAATTAAGCACTTAATTTCAAAAGTCACAAATTGCAAAAATTTGAATAAATCACTGAAATTTCGAATGAATGATAACACACTTTTCAGATTTAGGATAGTAAGAACACAATTTTGACACAAAATTTTAATTTCAACAATTTTTGAATGATTAGAAGCCCTAAACCAAGCAATCACAAGACCAACTTTGACTGTAATTTTGAAGGTGTTAAAATTGATAAAATCAGCCAAAATTCTGGATTTTAGCAGAAAAATACAGTAAGATCTCGCTCCCGAAATTTCGGAAAAAATGTCGAGGACGATGGTGCTCGGAGTGCACACGGTCCTCGCAACTTTTTTCCAAATTTTCAGGGATGAAAGATATTATGATTTTATTGCGGAATCCAAACTTACAGCTGATTTGGAGATGTTTTGATCAGTGAAATTGTCGGACAAAGGTTGAATCAAGAGGGTTTCAAAAATTAGGGTTTTGACACTTAACCACTTAATTTTTAAAATTAAAGCACAAATATGAATTGATAATTTGTAATAGAAGGGCAGATCTGAAACAAGCATCAACAATTAAACATTTCACAAGTTTAATTACTTAAAAAGAAAATTTAGGGTTTTTATGCAATTAACCTCTAAAATTTTGCCAAAGGTCAAACATGGAAATGTAATCAAGGAATCCAATTTTCAGATCTAACTATGAATAATCAGAAAGGATGTTCACGTCGGGTTCACCAAAATGTAAAGCGGAAAAAATCGAACCCTAGTCGTTCTCCCCTCCCCAACTCCGAGGAGAGAGAAGGGAGAGTCACTAGGGTTGATGGTTTTCACTTAGGAGGGGCTTTACATTCAAAAGAGGGGTTGAAACCCACAAGATCCAATCCCACGCAATGCAAGATTGGATTCTAAATGAGTTTCAAGGGTTGTGATAGCAAGGATACCCTCTTTTGTAAAGAATGTAGATAGAATGATTAAGCTAGGAATGCATGCAAAGTAGGAAAGATTCGCTTATAAACAGAGATAGGAATATGATATGAAGCTGCAGACCTGGAATTAGCAATAAAATGTCGAGACGGTGCTATCCTACAAATTTGAGCAAAAGTTGACAGGACGATGGCGCCCGGCGTGCACACGGTCCTCCGAAAAATCCGCGAAACGAAGGGGGATCTGTTCGTCTCTGCACAAGGATTCCAGATCTTCAATTTCAGCCGCGTACCTACAACCTACACACAGAAAAGCGAAGACGATTGGGGGGTTAGGGATTAGGGGTTTGCCCTTAGGTCAAACCCCAGTTTTGGAATTAACCAAGAAATGAGAAATGTTGTAAATGTAATGTAAAACAAGTACTAATACCTTGTTGTAAGGATGTTTGTATCCTTATATGCGAAGGTATAGATGTTGTTGTTTGTTGTATGTTGTATGTTGTATTATGTGATCTCCTCTTCAATGGTTGAATCCTTGTCTTGAATGCAACACTTAGCCTTGAATGGAGACTTAGAATGATCAATTGCTTGAGAGAATGCTTGAATGCTTGAATGCTTGAGTATAGTTTCCACGCTTTTTCCATCATGTATGTATCTATCCTTCTTATTTTCATCTTCTTCCCAAAATGAGAGAGAAAATGTAGTTTATATACTTGCCAATTAGGGTTAAAAGACTGATTTTCCCGACCTTAGGCCGACCAGGAAAGATAATTTTCCAATTTGCAAACATAAAGACCCGAAGTCCAAAAGAGACCGGGCCCAAAATAGGACCCAGGGACCAGGGCGCTGGGCGCCATGGTCCTGGGGGACCAAAGCGCTGGGTGCCCTGGTCCTGAAGGACCAGGGCACTGGGCGCTCTAGTCCCACCTCCCGGGACAGCAGGGTGCAAAGGAGGTTCAGGCCAGGGTGCAAGAAAATGCAGTTTTTGGTGTCATAATCAAGTTTCGGGGTCTCCATTCAGGTTGCCTGTTGCGTCGCCATCGTGAAGACCGAAATGCAGTCAAAATTGCAAGTGTCACAATTTTAGGATGCTACACTACCATTATCATCAAGGACAAAAACCCTGAGAATTCTACCCAGAGACCCAAGATTGTCCTAAAAGGAATTGGATCTTCTTCCAAACCTACCTCTGAATGTCATGTTACAACCCGTCAAGGCAAATTCACTTTGCAAGGTGCTCCAGCTAAAAACACCACTTCTTCATCAACCAAGCCTGAGTATGACCTTGTAGAACAGTTAGGGAAGACACCCATGCTCATTTCAATCCTTGAGCTCTTACGCATATCCCCTGCACATAAAGCTATTCTTGATAAAATCTTGAGAGAGACTGTCGTTCCTAATAATCTAAACATGGACCAGTTTCAAGCCATGGTGGGATACCTTTCCATTCCACACTCACTTACATTCACAGAAGCTGATGATGCCTCCATAAGTCAGCCACATAATGCACCACTACACATTGAAGCCTTCATACACAAACATCGAATAAAACGAGTCCTGATAGACGGAGGAGCAAGTCTAAACATTTGTACATTGAGCACTATTAAACAATTGGGATATTCTGATAAAGCTGTGAATTCTACAAACAAAATTATCTTCAAGGCATATGATGATGAAGAGCATTCATCCAAAGGCACAATCACCTTGCCTCTCAGAGTTGAGCTAGTTACAAAGGATGTGGTTTGTCAAGTCTTAGACCTAGATCTCACATACAACATATTGCTAGGACGTCCTTGGATTCATGAAATGAGGGCAGTCCCATCTACATATCACCAATGCATTAAGTTTCCTCACAATGGAGTTGAGATAACAGTTAACGGTGATCCTAATCCATTCATATACTGCAATAACTTGAGATCAAAAACTGAGACCATCATTCCCAGTAATTGCCAAGCTGTTCCTTCTTTGGCATACATTGATCGGGAGTCATTAAAACCTTCGACATCAAAACAAGGTGAGCTCAAAGGCAAATTTCAGGACAAGGGCATGGGTGAATACACTTTAAATCAGACCATGTACTTACAACAAGTCATGAGTTCACCAAAAGAATATGGATGACCACATCCTAACAAACAGGTATCTATCATTGTACTCAAATGGGACCCTACTATCTTTCAAAGATGGGGTGAACTGGTAGAGGAAGAATTATACAAAATGCTTTACAAAGACCTTGAAAATGATACACAAGATCACATCAGCATACCATGTGAGAAATATGGCAAAGGTTTCAAGATCCTACAAAAATTTGGGTATGATGGCAAAAGCCCTCTTGGGTTAAGAAAGGAAGACATCATTGAACCTTTACAACCTGAATTGACATTCAAAAAGGGATGCTCGAAGGGACTTGGTTTCATGACTTCCAAGGTCCACACTCAAAGGATAGAAGAAGCATTACAAATAAAAGATGCCAAAATTCAACAAGAGAATCGCTATTCCACAGACTCCAACGAATGGGAATGGGGTTCAGACAAATCCTCCAGTGACTACAAGCTCACTGAAACATTCAGAGAACCAGATGAACCCACAGAAGAAGAGGAATTTTATGAAAATTCAAAGTTGGTCACAAAATAACTCCTGAGGATTCCACACAATCCTTGTCTCTAGGTCCTAGGTTGAAATCACATAGAATGAGAACACCTATCCCAGAATGCGCTACTAGTGATGATAATTTGGATTCGTTCATGATCGAGACTGATGAGGAGAGTGCCAATGATGACCTCGATAACTACCTCGACATACCTGAATATAACTGCATCTTCACTCTTAGCCCCGCTAACTTCGAGGACATTAAAGGCCTTCCCCTTGTCCACCACCAACTTATTGACTAGGATCATGAAGGACCTGCACAATTTGACACATTCCAAAATGATGAAGCTTTTATTGACTATCTTGGCATACGAGATGACCTTCCCCCTGGGGACCATAAAGCGGGATACACTATAGAACTCAATAGCGTGGCATATTTTGGTGAGGGTGTCGGGCCTTCTAGTCGCAAAAATATAAAAATAAAAACAAACTAAGGGTCTTATGGCAAAAACCACACTGTGGCGTTGTCTAACCCCAAAAAAGTAAAAAGAAAAGACGTATCTGAGGGCAAAAACCTTTTTGAGGCACCCGAAGATGGAAGGCTCGACATTCTCCTAGCATCATATGAGGAAAAGTCATCCATGTTGGTAGAGGAGACTATCAAAGCAAACATTGGTACAAAAGAGGTTCCACACAACATATTCCTGGCTCAATCTTTGACGGAGTCATAAAGGTCAAAATTCATAAGTTTCTTGAAAGAACGACAAATCAACTTTGCATGGTCATACACTGATATGCCTGGATTGGATCCAGATTTGGTAATGCAGCATTTGGCAGTTAAACTAGGGGCAAAACCAGTGAAACAAAAATTAAGAAAGATGCATCCACAAGTCGCATTATTGGTCAAAGCAGAACTTGAAAAATTATTGGATGTCGGATTCATACGCCCAATTGATTATCCTAAATGGATCTCCAACTTAGTACCTGTCAGTAAACCAGATCACAGCATCAGAATATGTACAGATTTCAGAGACATCAACAAAGATTGTCCTAAGGATGACTTCCCATTACCAAACATAGATTTGCTTTTAGATCTCACAGCAAGTCATGAAATGTTATCATTGATGGATGGATTCTCTGGTTATAATCAAATAAAGATCGCGTCTGAGGATCAACACAAAACATCATTCACTTGTCCTTGGGGAACTTTCTGTTGGAATGTCATGCCCTTTGGGCTAAAAAATGCAGGCACTACATATCAAAGAGCCCTGACTACTATCTTTCATGATCTCATGCACGTAACTGTGGAATATTATGTTGACGACCTCTTGGGAAAATCAATAGACAGAAATACACATTTGGACATACTTTCAGTCGTCTTTGATCGGTTGGAAAAATACAAAGTAAGATTAAACCCCAAGAAATGTGTCTTTGGAGTAACCTCTGGGAAGCTCCTAGGATTCATTGTATCAAAAAGTGGAATCGAAGCCGATCTAGCAGAAGTCAAGGCCATCCTAGAGATGCAACCACCAAGAAATATCAGTCAACTTTGGTCTTTACAAGGGAGACTTCAGTCCATACGAAGATTCATAGCACAACTTGCAGATAAGTGTAATCCTTTTCAGCACTTGTTACATAAAAACATCAAATTCAAATGGGATGATAACTGTCAACAGGCTTTCCAGATACTCAAAGATTATCTTCTGAATCCGCTAGTTTTGACGCCACCAGTTCTAGATCAGCCTTTATTATTATACATATCAGCTACTTCAATAGCACTGGGGGCACTCTTAGCACAACAAGTTGCTAGGGGAAAAGAAAAGGCAGTATACTATATCAGTCGCACATTGGTGGGATATGAGCTAAACTACACACCAATTGAGTGTGCATGTCTCGTCGTGGTCTTTGCTTCACAGAAATTATGACATTACATGCTAACTCATAAGACTAAGTTGGTTGCAAGGATTGATCCATTGAAATACCTTCTCAATAAAGCAACACTTTCTGGGCAACTAGCCAAATGGGTAATGATCCTGAGTGAATTCGACATCAAGTATGTGGATAGAAAAGAAATAAAAGGACAAGTCATCACAGATCAATTAGCAGATGCTCCCATGATAGATGATGTTCCTCTAATTTCAGAATTTCTAGATGAATCCATTTTAACAGTGTCACATGCAAAGCCATGGCAACTATACTTTGACGGCTCATACACACAGCATGGGGTAGGAGCTAGCATCCTCTTCATAACTCCTCAAGGGGATTCTATACCAAAATCATATTGATTATCATTTCCCTGCACTAATAATATAGCAGAATATGAGGCATTAACAACTGGATTACGGATTGCGGTTCAGTGGAAGATCCAGGAGCTTCATGTTTTTGGGGACTCTCAACTTGTAATCCGTCAAGCAACTAATGATTACCAAACAAAGGATGAGAAATTAATGCCTTACAAAAGAATGGTGTATGACCTGAAACAACATTTCACAAAGATAGACTTTCAGTAGATACCAAGAGAGCAGAATCGAGTTGTAGATGCCATGGCTACAATTGCTTCACTAATCGATCTACCTCCGAATGAGACCCGCTATGAGTTCTTGGTGGATAACCTTTTGGTTCCCTCATATGAAATCACTCCTACTGAGATGATATGCGTCGTTGGTCCTAAGTCCCAGTTATATGGTTCCATTTTCACATACCTTCGTGACAATACCCTACCTCCTGATCTATCCAATAATCAACATTGCACTTTCATTCGCCAATCTTCTCGATACGTCATTTTAGCCGATGTCCTATACCATCGAGGTCTAGATGGCACTCTTCTTAGATGTTTAGAAAGTGATGAAGCTCATATTGCGTTACGTGAAGTACATGAAGGGATATGTGGTCCACATTCTAGTGGTCCTACCTTAGCCAAGAAACTCATTAGGACTAGATATTACTGGCCCAATATGGAAAAAGACTCATATCAGTTTGTCAAGACATGTAAGCAATGTCAACTTCATGGAGACCTAATTCATGCACCAGCACAAGAACTTCAACCAATTGCAACTCCTTGGCCCTTTTGTCAGTGGGGACTCGATCTCATAGGCAAGATTCACCCTCCTTCTTCCAACGGTCATAAATTCATTATCACTACCACAGAGTATTTTACAAAATGGATTGAAGTCGTGCCTCTCATGCAAGTCACTGGAAAATAGATTTCTACATTCATTCTCAACTATATCATCTATCGATACGGTATTCCTATTTCCATTATCACTGATAACAGGTGTCCCTTCAAAAATCAAGATGTTCATGAACTTTGTGACCGCTTCCATATTTCCCATCATTTTTCCACACCATATTACCCCCAAGGTAACTGTCAAGATGAGGCGTTTAATAAAACAATCCTTAAAATCTTAAAAAAGACAGTCGACGATGCTGGCCGTAATTGCCATATCCAACTTAATCCTGCACTTTGGGCCTACCGCACAAGTGTCTGCACACCTACAAGAGTGACACCCTATTCACTTGTCTACGGCACTGAAGCCATCTTTCCTATTGGGGTCGAGCTACCCTCTTTATGAGTCTCTTTGCAAAACATTATCAGTGATGAAGACTATAGGGTCTCTCGCTTACAAGAACTTGAACTATTGGATGAACGAAGACAAACTGATTTTAATCATCTCAAGGCTTATCAACAACGAATGAGTCGCAGCTACAATCACAAAGTTAAGCCTTGCACATTTGAGGTAGGTGATTTGGTTCTCAGAGAAAACCCCAAAAATCAGCAAGACAGAGAGAAGAAGGGCAAGTTCGAACCAAATTGGCTTGGTCCTTACATCATTACAGCAGCATATGGATCTGGGGCATATCAACTCTCAACCATAGAGGGTGAACATTTAGAGGATCCTATCAACAGCATGCACCTTCGCAGGTTTTACACATAGCTCTTCAGAGTATCCTAATTCAAAAATACAAAAAAATTCAAAAATTTCAAAAATACAAAAAAATCATAAAAACACAAAAAATCATTACTTGGTGAAAACCTGGCAAACAGGCACCTTGTGACAACAAAAAAATCAAAAAATCAAAAAAAAAAAAAAAAAAAAAAATCAAAAAAGTAAAGAAAAACATTTCGTCCAACGGTGAAAACCACTTCAATAGCGCCCTGGGCAAGTACCATGGTGAAAACTAGGTTACCAGTGCCATGTGTAGAGACATTGCTCCTCCCTCCTTCAGGATTCACTTGCATCCTTTCACTTTGCACACACTCACAACCTATTCGTTCATAATAAACTTACCCATTCCCCATCATGGCTTGTTATTGATCTACCCAAGATTGGTTCGCCATTCATAATAAACATTCCTTTTCACCCCTTTCCATCCATAATAAATCAACTCCTATATGTGGCTAAGGCAAATCCTACGTCTATTGATGGGTGTGGAACTGAGAGCATCATGTGTTTCGAGGAGTACAGTTTCTTCTAGTTTCCTTCGGTCTATTCGTGCACAATCCGCAATAAGGCAGCATTTGCATCACAATCCGCAATAAAGTTCCGTCTTCTCTGCAATAAATCATTGGTTTCATGGATTCAGTCAGTTTCAGATGAGACACAGCAGCAACAATGGGCTTCAACAAATCAAATCTTTCAGCAGACTCAGACAACATATGGTTCAGTGCTATTTATCCTTTTTGTGAAAGTAAACATTGTGACCACAATCAAATAGACTTATACAAGTGACAAGAGACACTAAACTTCAGGACTACAGTGAATGTTGGTGTCGAGTCTTGGTTTTCTTTTGATTTTATCTTTCTGGTGGCATGTCTTTTAGCTTTTCCAGGATGTCTCTGACTAGAGATTCTATCTCCAAGATGTCTTTGACTAGAAAGGCGAGGATGGGGTATCGTCACCTATTTTTCTTTTGCTGTCTGTGGATTGTCTCTTAGTAATGCTATGACTTGTCCAAGGATATGAGGACACTGTGAGTCTAGTATGAACTGGGGCATTCCTTGTTTGTGACTATCTTATCTCAATGCAAACGGGTACAATGACTTTCTGGGTCGCACATATGCCTCGATTGTCATAACCTACTTGCCATAATAAAGCTCAATGATGATAACACACAAGAAGCTCTTTCACTTTCATATCTTCTATCTTCCATCCCTCATTCTTGATTGACCTCCATAGTCCTTCTTGAGTTCGTGTAGCCCGCTATCACATGACTGAGTATAATGACATGCCAAAAACATTTGCATTTCATGTAGTTGCACCTGCATTACCACATATAAGCATTTCATACATACATATAGATATTACAATTGCATCACATCCTGCACACAACACATGTTAGCACATCTTACATTTTCATCATGTAAATAATCATTTGCATTATCATATTCATTTGCATTTCATACATTCACATTTACATTTGCATAACCTATAAGACATAAACGAAAAAAAAATATCGCATTGCATCATATACATATTTGCATCCATAACATAAGCATCATATAGAAGCATCACATAGGTACACATGCATATAGCTTCCGCAAGGATGAATCTTATATATATATATATATATATATATATATATATATATATATATATATATATATATATATATATCAAAACCATAAGTGTCATGATGCAATGATGTCAAAATACATATGGCTACACAACCAACCCTCATGTCGCCCTATCCGGACAGAGGAATCCATGAATCACTCCTGCCAGTACTGCTGGTAGTGCTAATCCTGTCCGTGTCATGGTATCCCAAGCCACATGTCCAGCCCTCATCTCTAGTCTTGGATCCTAGAACACTCATCTCAGTGCATCCATGTCTCCATCTTGATCGTAAGGAACTAACTCCCCATCGATCGGTATCCTCAAAATCCTATATACATCCTCTAAGGTGACTGTCATCTCACCCATCGGCAAATGGAATGTGCATGTCTCAGAGTGCCATCTCTCAGCAAGTGCAGTCAGCAAACCCATGTTCGCCCAAAACTCAGGCACATACAGAATGTGGCGCGGACCCATACCCTCAATGGCAGCTCTGTCCTCGAATGTCAACTCTGGTCGCAACCTCTGAGTCAACGGGAATCTCTCTCGCGACTCCAGCATAGGTAGGTACTCCTGCAATCAAGCAAATCAATCATGTCAGTCAAAGTGACACTCCCTATTCATCACAAAGTGTTGCTATTTATCTTAGTGGTACTCCCTGTTCATCACAAAGTACTACGTGTTCTTGCACTCCCTGTTCATCACAAAGTGCTGCTCATATTTGCACTCCTTGTTCATCACAAAGTGCTGCTCTTTTCTAGTACTCCCTGTTCATCACAAAGTACTATGTCTTGGTACTCCCTGTTCATCACAAAGTGCCTCGATCTATCTTATCCTAGGGCTATACTTGAGTGTATCCTCTTGAGTAGTTTCCTAACTAGCAACGTATGTTCTATCACAGAATTGTCAATCCTAGCCCTTAATCTATTCTGGTCTTCCCTAGAGGACCTGCTTGAGTGTATCCTCTCAGCAGCTTATCCAATCGACAGTGTATGTTCATCACAGAACTGTCAATTCAACCTAGAAGACATATTACCCTACCTAACATGCATTTATGACAACATTTATTGCAACAAAGTACAAGGAGGTTTTGTGGTACTTACCGGCTCTCCTGCATCTGCTGGCCTCTGATATCAGCGAACACGATTGAATCTATGCACCAATGCCATCGCTGCTAACTGTTGCTACTCTATTCTCTCTCTGCACTCTGATCTCTTGGATGTGTGGATGACAATGAGGATGTATTCCCCTCGTGGTCTATTTATAGACTGCCTTGGCCCTAGCCCTAGCCCTCGTTTCCTGAGTCAGTCTTCTTTATCCCGTGACTCTATCACTCTATCCGGTCAATCCATTCTAGCCTTTCTTTCTTATCAAGAGATTGTCTATGATCTTTTCAGACATTTTCATCCAATCTCTCGAGGGGGCATATCATTCCCATCGTGGGGCAACTTTGTATCAGTTCATATTATCTTCTTTGAAACAACGCAACAAACCGCATTGTCTCAAAGAGGGGCAAAATGTAGACACCTAAAATTGTCATGTCTAATTAAATAAATATTTTATTTATTTAATTACTTAAGCCTAATTCTTCTATTAATTAAATAAATCTTTATTTATTTAATTAATTCATTTATCCTCTTCTAGCCTTATTTCTCATTTAAATAAATACATTTATTTATTTAAATTATCTTTTTCCTAAATTAAATAAATATCTTATTTATTTAATTGATCCCACTTCCTCTACTAATTAAATAAATCTTTACTTATTTAATTAATTCATTAGCCTTTTCTACCTATGACACATGTTATTCATCTCTTAATTCATACACTACCTACCCTCTTATTATTTTATTATTTTCTTTACCTACCCTCTAATCATAGCCGACCTCTTTTACACCTCTCAATCTTATCCCTCCATTTCTTATGGTGTCTTCTATATAAGGAGATACTTCCTTCATTATCAAACCCTGACTAATCAATTTATGCACTCGACTACACTATGCTTTGCACTTTCATATGTGATCCTACTTGCAACCACATTCCGTTCTTTGTTGAGCTCTTGTGCACACATAAAATCTGAGAGCAAATATATCAAGCAAGATCAATGGAGATAGGAAGAATGGAGATCAAAACCCTATTGGACATGTGATGGTATAATCTTTGTGATTTCATTTGATTTGCATTGTCTTAGGTAATCTTCATATGTTATGGTGGATCTTTGTTGTTGTTAGGCTAGGGTTTTGTGGTTGAATTCATTTAGCCTTTCAATATTGTTGTTATCCATTTTCACCATAAACACAAACATACATACATACATCATAGATATATGGTGTACATACATACATACATACATACATACATACATACATACATACATAGATATATATATATATATATATATATATATATATATATATATATATATATATATATCGGAAATCTTACACACTACAACAATATGTCATCCAAGTACAATTCTTCTCATAGAAACACGTTATCTAATAAATCATGATAATCAAGTCGGCCTCTGTAAGATCTCTACACACTTCCTTTACACAATTCATTCACTGATGCATATACCTTAATTACCAGAATGAGACAAGGGTCACTTGGACCCATATATACAGACCTAAAAACATAAAACTCCAAGCACAACAATTCCAAACTCTAGGATATGAATGCCACACATACCATAGATACCAAACCATGAGATGTGAAAGATATAATTGACATAACTGAAATAGTTGATACAGGAACACACAACTAACACTATGACCAATGTAAATGTAACTCAAGACTTTGAAGATAAGGATCTTCTGAAAATGACTCCAATAGATTATTTACACCTTACTGCATTATATCTCATAGTAGTACAAAAAATTGCACACATCCATCTGCATATACCATCTGGACCAAACTAGATAACCGGTTTGACATCAATGACAAAAATGACAATTTTCACATGAGTCTAACAATCTCCCCCTTTGTTATTGATGGTAAAACATCTCAAAAAGAAAGAACCGTATATGTTGCACACAACTCCCCCTAAATCATATATCTCCTTACTCTAAAACCTTTCTACAAATTCCTTTCTCCCCCTTTGACATCAAGGAAAAAGGGTGCCTTTGATGAAAAAGAAAGAAATAAAAAAATACATTCATCTGCAAAAATAATGTCAAAAAATTCATACTAACCCAAAGAATTTTCAACTTCTCTTCTGTAGAAAAATTATATTGTACTTCTTTCAATTCTGAAAGAAGAACCTCCTAAGAATTCATAGTTAGTTTAATGCTAACTGAAAGGCTCATGCAATCTACCAGCAAATCAATAGCATGAGAGAAGTTGTTTGCGGCAGATGGATTATGCTCATATTCAACTACATTATCAAGCAATGCTGAGAAATGCTCCAATTTTGCATCTATAATTTCTTTCTTTCCAGAACACGCTCACAAAATCTTCTCTTTGCCTTTGCAAATACAAGAGTTCATTTTGAAGAGAATTTATTCTTTTCCTCTACTCTCCATCTTTGTCACTCATAAAATCAAAATATTTACCCAATGAACTCAATTCATCTTCAATCGCATCAATCTTATCTTTGTGCTTTACTGCAACTATTGGCCATGAGATACGGTACTTGTAGACTTTGTTGGCACTACAGATACAGTCTCACATCTCTTCAATGCATATAAAGAAGTTCTTTTGCACATCAATGCTCTCTTTCACCAAATTTTGCATATCAAAACCTTTATCCTCCAAGAATTCATCTTCAACAGATTGCTCAAACATCTTCTCCTTAACCATTTCACATGGAGACTCTGAAAGCACATTGGTAACATCTTCAACGCTGATAGTATTATAGACCAAATGGTTTATCATACTATTTTCAATCCTCTCTGACTCAATAGAAGTCAGCCACATCTCACTAATTTTCCTAATTCTATAAATGCTACCAGTGATCTCTAGCAAAATTGACTCATTATCAAATTATTTAACTTCCTGCTCTGCAACAACCAATTCTCATTCAGCTACACGAGACTCTAGATCCTCAATTATAACAATATCTTTGTCAATCTGATCCTTCTTTTCTTTGATTTTGGGACACTCCTAGGTAAAAACTTTCTTCTTTTCCTCTTTCCAAAGGAAGAGCCTCCTTTAGCAGAATTGGTAGCAAGGGATACCAGACCGACACTCCACATATCCAAGAAATAATTGAAATAAGCATTGCATGCCTCCTCTTTACTATCTAAATTATTCAAATATATAAATGTTTGCCTCTGCACTGGAACACTGGACTCCCATATCACATTTTCTTTAGCCGGAAGGGATCCTAGACAATACATGACTAAGAAAACAAGCAATGATCCAAACTAGAAGGGGTAATTCTACTCTTTGAAAGCTTAATGTTTTCTAAAAATAATTCACATAAGTCAAACGATTTGTCTTCCATCACAAGCATATGTGTCATATACATAGCAATAGCCACAGTGGAATCTTCCCTGTTTCTGAAATAAATTTTGTAGGAAATGCCATATGCAGCATACCTCACAATAGGATTGATGATTTTGTCAATGATTAATGCTTGTTGATCACCCTTTACATCAGTTATGGTTTTCACCTCTTTGTTCTTCATTGACTTCTTAGCTAGAACATCTCTATTGTCGCACAAACTAGCGATAGCCGAGATAATCTCATTCATGATTAGTAAGGGTTATCTAACATGATATTGTCATTCTACACACAACTAAGGATCACTCTAATTACTTCTGCATCATCAAACCAGAAAAAAATCATCCATACATTCAGACCTTTGTGCTCTAATTCCTTGATCCTCTACAAATCTACATCACTCAAACTGATTTCCACATTCCTGATCTTCTCTGAGTAAAATCCATCCAAGAATACATTTTTCACAACCTAAAACACTACGTTGCTCGATTCTCCGACGATCACCTTGACTTCCATGATTAATTTCTCTACTGCTCTTAAACTATTCACAATACCTTCAAGCACAAATGAAATGATAAATAAAAATTAATTCAAACATCGATACTTATATTGCCAAAAGCCTCCTTTAGGGTTTTTCCACCAAGAAATGTCATGTCAATTATATCAACAAAAACCTCAGATTATCAAATAGCCTTCTTTAACTCAGTCATTCTAGATGAACAACATAATCCACTCAAACAGGGAGGAGTAAAATATTTTTCTTTAAAAGAACTCCCCATGAGCCGAAGTAATATTCTCAGTTATTGGAGGAAGAGGTGCTTGCACTGGATTTTGGTACACCAGGCTTGCTTCCAATATTCAAATCCTTTCTCCAAACCAAATTTTATTTCTTCTTTGATCCATCATTCTTCATTACATTCTTCTCAGCAAATTTCTCCACATTTCCATTTCCACATTGATTAGCATAATGTCCAGATTGCTTGCACTTGAAACAACTAATGTCCTTTTTGACTAGAAGAGTTCTAGATCTGCAATGTTTAGCTTCATGACCATAACCATTACAAGTATAACAATATCCATGAAAGTTATAATTCACCTTATTTTCTACAATCAGATTATGATTCTAACTCATAGCATGATTTCTATCATGGTTTTCTTTATGACCAAACCTCTTGTAATTATGACACTAATTGCTTCTATAGTTTGTAGCTTTATGACCAAATTTGTTGCATTTAAAATAATAACCATTAAAAGATGGGTACCTTTGTGCATTAGCTTGATAGACTGATGGTCTTCTTACCTTTGTATTTTGATTCTAGGTCTTACCTTCATCTTTTGATTCTTCTCAACTTCTACCTTAACCTCTTTTCTTTTGCCTTTGTCATTCTAATCCGAACACTCACCGAGTTGAAATCCAAGTCCAATTTTGTCCAAATGAGCTTTTTGCATGCGAATCAATTCTTCCAATATCTTACTGCTATCAAGAACCTTATTTTTTGCCTTCGGCTTCTTCACTTCTTGCTCTAACTTCTCAAATTCCTCAATCTTTATCTTGGATGATTCTTTCAAGGTTTCTTCTATATTATTCCTCTCCTCAATATTATGCATCAGATCTTTAACAGTTTCGTTCTCTTTCTTCAATTGATTGTTAAACTCCTTATGCCTCAATTTAAATTTTTGGATTTTCTCTCTCAGCTTCTACACACATTCATTCGCTAATTTCACATTCTCTTTCAATTCCTCATTTTTTGATTCAACAATTTCCAGATCTTCAAGAGTTGTCTACAACTATTCATCCAACTAAAATTATTCGGTCATACACATAGGTTCCATAATTCAACCAACAAGGATCTCCCTCAAGTGGTTAATCTTTCAAGTAAGGGACCAAGGCTCTGATACCAATTGTTGGATTGGTTCAAGGGACTGGAATATTGAAAGGGGGTGAATCAATATTCCCATGGGTTCTAAAAAATTCTTACAAATCCTAAACCTTTTACTAATATGGCAATACTATTAAGCACATCAACATCAAATACCAAACAATATAATGCAACCACAAGTGGAACACCAGATTTTATATGTGGAAAAACCAAATGGGAAAAACCACAAAGAGTGTTAGCTCTCAAGAGAATACAACTAGTTATATGGTGTTTACAAAAGAGTGGCTCACTATCGGAATTCTCACTATAAAAGATATAGATGAACTAAGGAAGGTTGCATCTCCAAATGCATGAATTTAATTCTAAGTTAAGCTCAGATCACAACTCACAAAACCTACAACAGATCCAGTGAAGGATCTTTGTTCTATTGTTTACAAAAACTTGCAGCAAATTTGGTGAAGGATTACTACATTGCTCTGCTAAACCAATTTCTTGTTGCAAATCCGATGAGTATTACTGCAATACTAACTGCACTATAACTTTGCTCCAAGTGCTTCGATGATCACAACTCACTCTTCACACTCTAATTCTTACTTTTCCTTACTACCACACTCTCTCATCCATGCATACATACATACATACATATATATCTTGAAAACTTATACACTAGGACAATATGTCGTCCAAGCACAAGTTTTCTCGAAGAAACACACTATCCAATAAAGCATGATAATAAAATAGGCCTCCGCAAGATCTCTACACTTTTCCTTTACACAATTCATTCATCAATGCATATACCTTAATTATCAAAATGAGACATGGGTCAACCAGACCCATAGATACGGACCCAAAAAAAAAAAAATCCAAGCATGGTAGCTCCAAACTCCAAGATACCAATGCCATGCATACCACAGATACTAAAATATGAGGCATGAATGATATAACTGATATAACTGAAATAACTGATACCAAAACACACAACTAATGTTGGGACCAATGTAAATATAACTCATGATTCCAAAGATGAGGATCTTCTGAAAATGACTCTAGTAGATTATTTACACCTTACTACATTATATCCCATAGCAATACCAAAAACTGCACACATGATCTGCATATACAATTTGGACCGAACCAGTTAACTGTTTGACATCAATGACAACAATGACAATTTTCACACGTCTAACATACAAAGCAATCATAAAAATAGGTACAATGTCACAATAAGATTGACACTCAAACCGACACCAAATCAACAACTAAACAAATAGGAACATGAGGAGTTAGATATAACATTATTGTGTATCCACCAACATCATACTACAACTACAATAAAATATGAATCAATGTGGCACAATGCAAACCAAAATACAAAATCCTGTCTAATAGATTGTTCACCAAAATAGTTAAGCTTAACCAAAATCTATTGTAGGAGTTTGAATGCATCTTCAATGGTTCAGAATAGCTATAAGTCGACTAGATATACCATCTACAATCATCACCACTAATCTCCATACATCAATGTGAACACATTAGCTTACTCCTGATGCAACACAACTAATCATATACTTTCAAACCTTGGTTGACATCAATGACAACACAAAATCATATTTGCAACAATCTCCCCCTTTGTCATTGATGGCAACACTTGTGCAACCTCCAAAACACCACTATACTTCTCCTCCTTAAACATCAAAGACAAAGGGTGTTTGTGCTTCAATGCACAAAATTAATCTACAACACTTATCCATCTCAAAATTTCTCCCCTTAGGGTATGAACAAAACTAAAAACAAAAACTACACTCTAAAAATCTTCTACTTAACCACATATGTCTATATAAGTGAAAAAAAAATCTTACCAACAAAAACTAAGTAGCTTCCATAGTCAGAGGGTATGATGCCCTTTTGAACGAACTTCAGTTGATTCCAAGTTGACTTCTAGTTGTAGCATCCTAAATTGTACTCCCTTTAAAAATTCCTCGTTTGGGCCCTCACCTTGGCATTCATGTCCCAAGGCCTGATCGGAGCCCTGATTCTGCTTACACCTTGCAAATATTTCATTTTTTCTAGCATTAACATCTTGCTGCCCCCTTTTCTTGGTGCTTGATTCGTCAAGACCAAGGTGCTAGCACCTTGGTCCTTGAGGACCAGAGCACCCAGTGCCTTGGTCCTCCCAATCAAGGCCCATTTTTGGGCCCCTCAATGGTAACATCATTTTTGTGGGGACCTAGATCCCGTGTCGACTCATGTTGGAAAATTAAGTTGTTTTTCAATGGGCATGTATAAAAGGATATCTACCCCTCTCATTTGAATAAATGGAAATCATATTCTATCAATTAATTAAAGCAATCAATCATTCGAATACAAGTGATCAAGCAATCAGTATTCTTTCAAGTATTGGAGCAGAGGTATGGTCAAGATTCAAGCATTGGAGTTGACATTCATGTTCTGTGTTTATGAAAACTTCATGAATCCCTAATTCCTTGTGGAGACAAATAAAACTTCATTAAAAGGTATATCATTAGTATTCAAATCATTATTTAGCATCTCCCTCAAAAGGAGAACATTTCCATTACTGCAATTAAATTAAATTTCACAGTTAATTCCAAGACCCGTGTTTGACAAACCCCTATTCCCAACCTATTTCCCTTGTCTAGTGTACACAAGCATAGATACGAAGTTGTGATCTTCAAAAATGCTTCATTTACAAACATAAATAGGTGTCCCTTGATAATTGGGTTGAAAGAACCTAAATACTGAGAGGGGGGTTGAATTAGTATTCCCACATATTTAAAAACTTTCTTTTAACTTTAATCTTCCACTAAAATATCAAACAAACTTAACTAATATAAAACAACAAATGTAGAATAAACATGAAGAACATAACCACAAGTTAAACACCGAATTTTATATGTGGAAAAACCAAATGGGAAAAACCATAGAGAGTGTTAACTCTCAAGAGAATATAACTAGTTATATGGTGTTTACAAAAGGGGTGGCTCACTGCCAGATTACAAAAAAGTGTCTCACTGTCGTACTATTGATTGCACAGACACAAGGGATGACTTACTATCGGAATGTTCACTATAATAGAAAAGGTTGAACTAAAAAGGATTGCATCTCCAAATGCATGAGATTGATTATAAGATTAAGCTCAGATTACAATTCATAAACCCTATAGGAAATTCTGGTTAGAGATCTTTGTACAATTGTCCTATAGTAGGTCCGATGAAGGACTACTACACCACTGCAACACTGTCTATCTTTGTTGTCTGCAAATTATACTTCACACACTGCTAATTTTGTTGCTAACTCTCTTTCGCATATCTCATTTACTTCCTTAATCTCTTTCTCATACACACCTTCTTATCGTACACATAGTACTTCATATGTATATGTATATATACTAGAGGATACAAATACAAAATAGTATGTCAGACAAGCCCAACACTTTATCAAGACAATCATGTTGGTCTCTACAATATTTCTACATGCTTCTTTTTTACATACTTCATTTTCCAATGTATACATCAAGATTACCAGACTAGGGTAGGTTCATCTAGACCCAAGAATACTGACCCATTATTACAAGATTAAGCACAATATCTCCAAAGTATAGATTCCATGTATACCAAGAAAATCGTAATATGAAACTCGAAGAGATACTACTGACATTGACCAAAGAAGATAATATCGGGAGACATAACTAATATTGGGAAAAATGATAATTCAAAAATGAGCTCAAAAATTTGGAACAAGGATCATCCAGATATTTTCACAACAGATTACCTCTATCATATTGCATCATAATGCCTAACCACAATGGAAACATCTATCCACAATGAGAGAACTACACATACTGATTACATACAACATCTAGACCAATATCTGGACTAATCTGGGCTACATATGTTGTCTGATATAAATTGGACAGCTGGTTTGATATCAATGACAACACTATTCACACAAGTCTAACATCCCTTTGGACGATAAAAAGTGCAGAGGACCAAAGCGACAAGCATTATGGTCTTGAAATTTCAAGAGATCCTTTTGGAATAGGTCTAAACACTCTTACATTGTTTAGATCCATGTTCATGACTCGATTCAATGACTATAGCTAACTTCATATGTTTTCATTTTAATTCCAACACATTTACCCTAATTTCAGCATTTTCACAATTCAATTTAAAAGAGGAGAGTCTACCTTACCCAAGGTGAATCTAATAATAATTCTAAGTCATATCCTTGTTGATTTAAGGCTAGATATATTAAGTTCACCCCTCTTTTAATGTAATGGTCCCTAAGTCTAAATATAAGTTGTTTTTACATCTAATGGTGGAAACCCTAATATTTTCACCATTACATTTTGGTGAACCCAACGTCTTACACTTTCATTTTCTAATTTATGTTCTTAGTGTTGGTGAACAGATTTGTCCTTCAAAAATCAATATACAAATTAACTCCCAATGCCCAGAATGAAGTACAAAAAGCACTAACAGTTGGATCAATTATCATGGGATTGATAATCTTCCTCTGAATTTTACATGGTACAGCTCCTCGGTCAGATGTTCAATAAATTAATTGGTTTTAAACCACACATTTGCTTTTAATCGGAAAGCAAATAAAGGCACTAACACCTACTCATAACCATGAAGTAAATGTGAAGAGGACTAAATACTAAATAAAGTGAATGCAGGAAAAAGAAAACACAGCTCATATTCCCAACACCCATAGAAAATAACTAAAGAGGTAGGAGCATGTATCCTTCCTAAGAGGTAACTCAATCTGAAAACAAAATTCTAGAATTAATCACATCTACAGCTTGTCATGACAAGAATAGTACTAAAAAATAATATTAATGAGACAAAGCTCAATAAAATTTGAAGATAGCAATAAAGAATTCAAAGACTCCTGAATGCCTTCTCCATTCCTTCAATATCAAAATGAGTTCCAAGACTCAAGTTCTATACATTACAATTGTAGGCAAAGAAAACATGCCCCCTGCTATAATTAAAAACTCAGAAATTATTACCCTTTCCTGTAGCACACAGATTGCTAGAAAAAGAACCTACTTTTCCCCTTTCTTTTGCATATTTATCCTTCTTTTCCTCTCGACGAGACACTTTCAGTTCCAAAAACTGAATCCTCGCATATCATATGCTGACAGCTGGATATAAATAACTGTCTTCATTCTTTCAACACTTTCTTGGCTTCAATGTAATCTTTAATCATAATGTTTTAATTTGAAAACATCATAAATTAAAATACATAAGCTTTATGAATTAATTATGGGCTCCATCGTTACAAATATAAGTCGTGCCTTGTTAATATTTGAAAACAAGAAACTCGGTTGTTGTTGGTCACTTTGGACAGACCCGCACTCCATCAACCATATATTTTTAATGAGACCTAATTTGGTTAATCTCTCTTGTGGAAACGTGTGCAACTTGTCTGTGCACAACATATCCAAAAATGGAAAAAATCCAACGGTGTAATGAAAAGATATGCCCCCTGCAACATGATAGTTTTTCTGTCACAAAAATCAGAAAATGTTCTTTGTTCTAGACTTGTATTTTGTTAAGTGTATCTTGCAGACCAGGTTGAATTTCCACAATTCCTTTGGTGAGAACTTATAAAAATAGGTTTCATAAAATATATCTAAAATCCAGCTTGATCCAATTATTGAAGTGAGAGATATACCCCTTGCACAGAGACTGATTTTGATATCTCAGAAAATTGGTAATTATAGGCTGCATTGAAATTTATAAACATTCTTCGTGCTAACTCTTTCACAATCCTCTAGGAAAAATAATCAGTTGTTTCCTGAGTAAGTGGTGAATCAATATTCCTCTTCCAAACTTTTGTTGGTTGACCAAATTTTTCCACTGATTTCTTTGCCTCTCCATTTTGGTTGTGCGTTGAACCTTTGAACTTCATTGAACATGTTGAACATCCCTGAACTATTCTAACTAAGTTCAAACAGTTCACAGCCCGGAGAAAGAGGATATGAAACATCCCCCGCGACCGTGAAGTAGAACTGCTGCAAAAAACTTGGGTGAGCGTTAGTCTGAAAATCTCTTAGACACCACTTAGAACCTATGGAACCTAAATGAACACTATGAACTCTGTTCAAAATGGCTCAAGGGGTTCATGAGGTTCAACAGACCATTGAAACTTAACGCTAAGGATCTAGAAACGATTTACAAGTGGATTAGGGATTGAACCAATGAATTTTAAACAAGACAAGGACTCAACTAAAAATTTTGCAAGGCGACTCACTCTTGTTATGAGGGACGAATGACAAGATAACACTTAGATCTAAATTATTTATGCATCTTAAATTAAAATTTACATTTACAAGTTTAATATTCAATTGAATTTCAAAAATTTAGAGGTTAAATTAGCAAAACCCTAATTTTTAAATATAAAATTGAGCTTGTGGGTTGTCTAATTTGGAATAATTGTTTTAGATAAGAGTATTTTCATGCAATTTAAAATTTAATTGTGCAATCATAGATTTAATTTTCAATTGAATTACGTAAATTTAGTGGTTGAATTATCAAAAACCCTAATATATAATTCTAAAGTTTACTTGTGGGTTGCATAATTTTTCAAATCATTTTTTTAGATTTGATCTTTATGCTATGCAATGCTATGATCTAGATGCATTTATCTTCCAAATTCACAAATCAACTTTCTTAATCGATTGGTTAATCAATCATTTTTACAAAATTTGGTATTGTTTAATAACAATTTTTAAATTCAATTTTTTCTCCTTTGTGCATAAGTTTTACTACAATTAGTCCTACCTATAATATTTTCATGAGAAGAACTTGTATAATTAAGGCTTACCAAGTTTTAATTACTAAGTCCATTTGAAGCCTAATTTGGATAACTCATTCCATGAGAATGTTGGTGCCTCTTCTATTCCAACAATTATGGTCATTTATCCTCTTTCTTTACATAATTATCATGATGAAGGTGAATCACTAACTAGGGTTTCGATTGACCAATTGGAGAAGATTGACAATGAGTTTGAAAATCTTCAACAATGGATGATTCAACAATACCTAGAAAGTAAAAAGGAAACAAGATTCCTAAGGGTCATTCAGGGAGATCGCCATAGGAGGAGGCTCGAATTTTCTCAGGGTTCAGAAGGAATGGAAGGTGGCAGTAAGATGATAGTGTAACATGGCAGGCCAGGGCAAGACCTCAAAGCAGTGCTGCAGGGAACAGTAGATGGTGGCAAGGTTTCAGTATCCCCCATCAAGCTCGCCAAGGACAGCCAAAGGATGCCTCTCATTTCGGCCAATATTCAAAATTGGACATCAACCCCTTTGTCAAAATCTTCAGGGATAAACCCTTTATCAAACCAGTTTCAGATCTACCCTTGGGAAACCGATGGATTAATTGTTTCGCATTCTACAAGATCAACCAGATAGCTCCAAAACTTTTTTCAATAGTCCTCTTGCCCATCCAACCCACTCATTTCATTCCCATCCCTATAAAGCATATGGTAACCCTCAGAATCATTTGAACTCCAACACTTGCATCCAGGGAGCATCTCTCAATCATGGGGCTCGTAAAATCCTCAGGGGTCACCTTGACCATCGTCCACCTTCATTCGGGCGGGAAAAAAAAATCCAAAATCCATTTGGGGGGGAAAAAAATTCAAAATTTATTTGGGCGGGAAAAAAAATTCATAATCCTATCAAAAAGCCTCCATTTTTGAATTCATTCCGAACAAAACATCATAAGAAACAACCGATTTTTGACATCTGCAAAGCAATTCCTTCCGCCCCTCATCAGCCTTCTTCTAAGGCCTACCTTGCCAACAGGAAAACTGGAGTAGATCAACACGGAGACCATGGAAAGTCGGAACCAGCGCCCTCTGTATGGAAAAGAAAATTGGCAAAGTCGAAAGAGATGGACTCCTCTTTCCCCATTCCAGCTCGGGCTCCAGTTGAGGACACCTCTATCATCAAGATATCCTTTCCTGACCATGTTCTCTCCCAGACGGTTTCTTTTCTCCGAAAATCGGCTCTCATTGGTAAGTTCAGTTCTTTAATCCCATTTCAAACTTTGTTTTCATGGGCAAACAGCCACTGGTTGGGTATTCGTGATATTTTCTTCATCGTTAGCCACTCGAAATTTTTTATAGTCCTATTTTCTTCATCAGAAGATAGAGATGCAGTTCACAAAAATAAAGGTTGGTTTTGTCAAGGGGCTAGTCTTTTCACCTTATCCTAGATTCCAAACTTCAAACCAGATGTTAATCTCTACAGATTTTATCCCCACTGGATCTCCTTTCCAAGTTTGCCTTTGGAATACAGAGACCCGGATATTGTGGAAACCTTGGCCAACCAACTAGGCATTTTTGTCGCTCATGATCTTATACCCTTTGAAACAACCTAGAGAGATGTTAAGGTATGTCTTCTCCTTACCTCAAATAAGACCCTACCAAAGCATCTAATCATTTCATCAAAATTGGGTTTGTGGCATCAAGACATCGCATTGGATAATGTTGAGGTCATCTGCAAATATCAACACCAGCTAGGCCACTTCACAAACTCCTGTAGTGGTCATGAGTGCCCAGAGCTTTTAGTCTACAAAAATCACTACTCAGACCCTTTTATGTGTTCTACCCATCAGAATGAGGTAGTTCTGCCTTCTGATTCGGTACAAGCATGCAATGATCTCTCAAAACCTTGGGATGCCTTCGAACCATCCTATATTAAATGGATTACCCAACTGACCCATTTTTTTCATGTACAACTAGATCCTTTATAGCTATAAATCTGCATCTTTGTCCACATTGGTCCTCCAATTATGTGACAAACCATCTGATGATAGAGAAGATATAGTTCAGGACCTAATGTTCAATGAATCCTCGATCGATATCCAGAATTTAATGCAGAACTTGTCAGATCCAGGGACAGCTGCCTCAAGTAAGGAGGGTCATAGGAAATTGCAGAAGAGAAAGGTGTTAGTATGACAAATGTAATGTGCCCCGTACAAGAAACAAGGTTCTATTGTTCATCTACTGACATCTCAGATAAAGGGGAACTCCCCTTGGAAATTAGGTAGGAAGAAGTGGAAACCCCTTCACAAGATGGTGAGGAACAAAAATTTATTTTTGACTATGCACAATCCTTATCGATTGAACAGAGCCCCAATTTGAAATCAGATGGCTTTACAACCCCAAAAAAGAGAGGTAGGAAACCAAAATCTGTGAAAATTTAACAAGAAATAGAGGCAAGGGTGTAGAGTACCTTAGATGGAAAATTTAAAGTATCAAAAAGAATTACAAGGAGTGCAAAAGGAACTCCTTCTTCACAATGAAAATGATTTCTTGGAACGTCAGGAGCATTAATGCCTCTGAAAAAAGAGGAAGAATCAAATCTCACCTTGATTCTTAAAAGGCGGACATCTTTTTACTCCAAGAAACGAAGCTATCACAGGAAATGTATCAAAAATCAGTGGCTAAATGGACAGAATTTGGATCGGTCCACATGCAAGGGGTTGGGGCCTCAAGTGGTCTACTTACATTATGGAATCCTAAAAAAGTTCAAGTTCACTTAATTGATCAAGATCTTAATTGGCAAATGTTGAAAGCAATATGTTATGGCATGACCTTTACAGTATTTAATGTTTATGGCCCCATCCCCACTCTGGAAAAGAAAGGCCTATGGGACAAACTGACTTCATTACTCCAACAAGAGGAAGCATAGAATTTCATCATTGGAGGAGACTTTAATGCAATCTTGTCTCATAAGGAAAAACAAGGAGGAATCTGCCCACCCCCACGATCTATGTAGGATTTTCTAAATTTCACCATAGAAAATAACTTATTGGATGTGATCCCCAATAATGGTCTCTTTACTTGCACCAACAGGAGATCAGACTTCCTTTAGATTGCAGAGAGACTCGATAGGTTCTTTATTCCTTTGGAATGGTGCATCAATCAGGTCAGTTATCACTCAGACATTCTCCCCATTTCTGAATCAGATCACTTTCCAGTCTAAATTATCCTGGAATGGCAAAAATAGAACCCCATGCCAGTTTATGGCTCCTCCTTCAAGTTTGAGTGCATGTGGTTCAGACACCCACATTTTTAGGCTTTACTAAGACAATGGTGGGTATCTGCCCCTACATGTAGTGGAACAAAGATGTTCCAATTTTTTAAGAAACTTCAGTTTATTAAGATCCAGGTTAAGGAATGGAATAGAAAGATCTTTAAGAATGCCTTTTCTCAAAAAAAAATCATTGCTCAACAACTGGAAGAAGTTAACCAAACCATAATTTCCAAGGGTTTGGATCAGATCCTGCACTCTACACAAAAGGGCCTTCAAAGTAGAAGAGGTCTGTAAAAGAGAAGAATAATACTAGAGACAGAAATCAAGAGAACTTTGGCTGAAATAGGAGGATAAAAACACAAAATTCTTTCATGCTTCCACAAAACAAAGAAAAGCATCTAATTTTATATTCTCAATCAAGCATGAGGACTCAGGGGAATTGATTTAAAATTTAGCAGATATCCAAGAACAAGGAGTTAAGTTTTTTAAGAATCTCCTAGCCCCACCACATTCTAACTCGGATCCTTTTTGGAAGGACAATGCTAAGATTCTTCTGCAGTCTATCCCACCTCTAATCTCCGATCAGGACAATCGAGCCCTTATGGCCCCCTTCACTTTGATAGAAGTCCACAAAGTGGTATTCTCCCTTTCCCCAGATAAAGCCCCAGGTCCGGATGGATTCACCGCCCTCTTTTTTCAAAAGTGTTGGGATGTGCTTGGTTTTGACCTCTTAGAGGTAATGGAAGAGTCTAGGAAAAGGGGAGCTATGCTAAAAAGTTTTAATGCAACAAATATTGTTCTCATCCCAAAAACCCCTTCTCCTTCTTCATTCACAGAGTTCAGGCCCATTTCTCTTTGTAACACAATATATAAGATTGTAACTAAGGCCATCTACCTTAGAATGCACTTCCTCGTACCTAAGATCATCTGATCAGAACAAGGGGGGTTTGTCTAGGGTAGGGAGACTATGGATGGAGCCCTAGTAGCACATGAGGTTTTACACTCTATCCATGAGAGTCAACAAGAAAATTTTGTTATCAAACTTGATATGATGAAAGCATATGGCTGGGTTAAGTGGGAGTTTCTTTTTAAAGTATTATCAAAATTTGGCTTCTCAAACAAATGGTGCAAATGGATTGAAAATTGTATCTCAGGCACGCATTTCTCTATTTTAATAAATGGTCATTCCTTAGGGTTTTTTCAGGGTTCTCAGGGAATAAGACAAGGTGACCCTCTGTCACCCTTTCTCTTCATTCTCATGGCATATGCCTTGAGAAGATACATCAATTTTTAATCTTCAAAAGGGCTTTGTCTTGGGGCCACCCTTCCAGGTACCTCAATAACAATAACTCACTCTCTTTTCGTTGATGACACATTGCTATTTGGTAAGTCTTCTCTAAAAGAAGTCAAGCTCATCAAGCAAACACTAGATATCTATTATTCTGCCTCGGGTCAGAAAATTAATGGTGCCAAGTCTAAGATTTTCATTTTCAACACCTCTTCAATCTTATCATTAAGAATATGCAAGACTTTGGGCTTCTCAATGGACCAATTGCCATCCTCCTACCTTGGCATCCCCTTTTTTATGGGACCAAACAAATCGTCCTATTGGACTGTTGTCATTGGTAGAATTCAGGCAAGAATCTCATCTTGGAAAGTAAGGTGGATCTCACTATCAGGTAGAATCCTGTTTATCAAGTCAGTGCTAACAGCAATACCGAACTATTACATGGTTGTCCTCAAGGCTCCCTCATCCATCATCCAACAATTGCTGAAACTCGTTAGAGGTTTTCTATGGAACAGCAATATGACAAATGAAAGGAAAATCCCCTTAACCTCTCTGGAAAACATTTCATGTCAAAAATCCCAAGGGGGAGTGGGACTTTACAATTTGAAGTGACGTAACAAGGCCTTTGGAGGGAAACTGATCTAGAAAATGTACACTAACCCGGTTTCCAAATGGTGCCAGATTATGCAAGCTAAATATTTGGACAACACCCAATCATCAAGAGTATTGACACTTCTAGACCCTCCAAAGGGGTCTACTATTTAGAATTTCATGATGGATTCAAGGAATCTAATATCTAAGTATGTCTCATGGGAAATCAACAATGGTCTCAGTGCTAACTTCTCGACAGACTCATGGTTTGGTCGTCCTCCTATTGCTAAATTGGATAACATGGAAGACATTATGAATACAGATATAGCCCATTGGGGTACAAAATTGAGTGACTATGTGTCCGTTGTAGGAATTTTTTCAGGGAAAATAATCTGGAAAGACCCTACTCTTCTCCCAATAACCTCCCAGCAATCTTCCTCTTTGGCCAATATTCTATTGAAGAGATCAGTTTTCATGTCTAATAGAGATGATATGTTATTTTGGGCAGCTTCAAAATCAAGTCAATATTCAATCAAAGAAGGTTACAATGCCTTACAACAGGGATGCAGTAGTATGGTAAGTAGTCAAGCATATTATTTCTGTTGGAATGATATTGTTTTACCAAAAGCAAGTTGTTTTGTGTGGTTAACATTGAATAAAAGAATCTTAACAGCAGAGAGATTAGTAAAACTAGGCATTACACAAGCTTTTAATTTTGTATTTTGTGACCTAGAGGAAGAAACAATTGACCATTTATTCCTACATTGTTCTTTCACCTCCCAATGTTGGTTCTTGATCATGAATAAACTCCATGTCATGTTGCCATTTTTTAAATCACTGTGGGATATGTTTAACTCTTGGCCTCTTTTATTTTCTATATCAACCTTCTCAGGTATTTAGAAATGTGCTCCTGCTCAAATTATTTGGGCAAATTGGTGGGAGAGGAACAAAAGGATCTTCAGAAAAACATCCTCCTCTCTGGATCAAGTCTTGATTAAACTGGAAAACTCAATTGCACAAATCATAAACTCTTCGCTTACTAATTCCAAGGACATCCAGTCATTTACCTGGTGGGATAAAACAATTGCAAAATCTTGGCATGGTATCATTTTGCCAATAGGGATTCCCCTAAACTAGTCTTCAGTCCATGTGAAAGATAGGTCATCCATTAAATGGACACCCCCAGCTCCGAATTTTTTAAAGATCAACTTTAACAGCTCTTCTCGTGGAAATCCAGGGAAATCAGGAATTGGAGTTTGCATTTGAGACCATTTTGGCAAAATGCGTGCCTTCCAAGCTTCACCAATCCCTCTGGGTACAAATAACTTAGCGAAAGCAAATGCCCTACTAGTCAGTCTAGTGTTAGCAAGGAAGTGTGGCCTCCCCAATATACACATAGAAGGGGATTCTTTAGTCATTATCAACTCATTTACCTCAAAAAGATCTAAAAATTGGCAATTATCTTATGTTCTAAAGTACACCTTGGATCTTCTCGACACTTTCTCGGACTACTCTGAAGTTGACACTAAGAGAGGAAAACTCTGTTGTTGACATGTTAGCAAATATGGGTTGCGATGGCATCTCCGTGGAGTCGGTCGTAATTCCTACTAAATTTTCTTCTTTTCCCAAATTGTTCGAATTAGTACAAAAGGAAAGTACAACACTCTTATCACAAGTTTCCTATTAAATACTCGCATATAAGCACATAACCGGTGCTGGTGAACAAGAAGGTTGATAGGACACTTGCATTTACGTTCTTAAATGCATTTTTAAAATGGTATATATGGAACTTTAGTGCAAAGTACTAGGGGATTCCCAATATGTCACTTCACATGGGGCAAAACAGACTCAGGCCTCTCACACATCCCCTCGACTATACTACGGGCACAAAATTAATGCAAGAATTGCAAGTATGATCCTAAAATCTGATCATTTATTGCACTTTGAGATGGTAATTTTTGTTTATAAATGGAACCGGCCTGCTCTTACACACACAGTTCTCAGCCGAAATTTTTGAAAATTTAAATTTTTGAAGTATTACAGCGCCCTACAATATGGAAAATGGTTCTTTTGGAGGATGCAAGCAAATTCATTGGGAGTATATGCCATGGAACAACTAGGTCTCAGTGCAAATTCCAGAACCTTCGGTGGCTTTTCACAGACACATCACTGGCAAGGACCTCAACCATCTCTTTCTGCTACACAATCCACAATTGAGAAGGGTCATCAAAGATTTTATCGGTGAGGAGATGCTATCCCCGCAAGCTAAAAGGATTATGTATCCCCATCAACTTCTCAATTCCTTTATGTCAAATACTCTGGATCTCCTGCAATCCATTCCTCTCCTAGAATTAGTATTCTTCAAGCTGGTAAGACAAGATGTGCTCCCCTTCGCCTCATTCCATGAAGCTCTGGAAAAATACAATCTATGGCAGGGGTCGGCTCTCCTTGGGTACCTCTTTCCGCATCACTTCATTCAATCTAGCCATGCTTACATGGTAGTCTATGACCAAATTAAGAATGGCCTTAAACAGCAAAATTTTCACCATTTAAAGAATGGTTTACATCAATTCGACAGATAATTGGATGACCACATTGTGCACAAGGTCAAAATTAAAGTTGGGGCTCTAATGGAAATCCTGGAAATAGAAAAAGTTGACCCCTGTTTGCAAATATCGCAACCTGTGGAAAGAAGTCGGATCACAGGTAGGGTTCCTAACCTCAATGTACCGGTGCAGGATGAAGCCACGGGATGGACCTCCTCCTTTATGCCCATTTTCGATGCCTACACAAATCAGACCCAGGATGACACCGCCATGGAAGAGTAAAGTCATTCGGGCTTTGTTTTTTGCTATCCAGAAATTGCTTCTTTTTTATGGGCAGAAAATCTAACGATAACTGGTATGACACTATGTTTTGTCTGCCCCTTGATTTCTAGTGATTGGCTCTTGCTTTTATTTCCACCGGCATTCCAAAACCGGTAGAGAAATCATCTTTTTGCTTGTCGACTAGCACCAGTATTGGAGGCTTCTCTTTTTATGAACCGGTCATTAGGACTTCATACCAGTATCAATGCTCTAGTTCAGCAAAATCGACAACTGGTTGTCACAGTTCTTCAGTGCTCTGACATTCAGATCCATGCTTCCCAGTCACTACGGTAACCAGTTAAGGGGGTCGGCTATTTACAGTTTCCTCCAGTCTCGCCCTGATCGGTTTTTTAATTTTGGCCCCTAAGAGACTCATTCTATGAGCAGTCCCTATCTATCTCTGCATATTGGGTGGCTTCTTCTCTTTGCCTTCTTTCCTCTTTTTCATTGTATCTGAGCAAGGATATAAGGTTTTCTTCCTAGTTCTTTCCCTATTAAGCTCTTGAATCAGTTTTCTTATTTATATATATATATCAGTGGCTTGCCACTTTTGCCAAAAAAAAAAAAAAAATACCTAGAAAGTGGAGCAATCCCATTGATTAAAGGATTAAAGAGAATGGTTTAAAGTGATAAAATTGGTGTTGATTTGTTGTGTGGCCTTTCTCATATTGTTGACACTAATATCATGTAGGAAAAAGTTGTGTTGAAGTCCTTGGTTTCACTCAAAGTCCTATCCATGTTAATCATTCCATTCCAATGGCTACATCTATTTCTCGTGTGCCTACTTTCACATCTACAATCATGGATACTTCCACACAAAATGTTAATCCTACACATTTTCTTCAAGGGGGAGATATTGTTAATCAAAACTATTTCATACCTCCTCCCATGAGTCTTCCATTTTTAACCCAATCATCTCCCATACCTGCATACCATAGCGTTCCACCTCCTTACACTCAACCTCCACCTTCATACAACAATGTAAATCCTCCATCCTAATCTAACATGTCCAATTTCAATCCATTCACCAAAGAAACCATTAACAACCTAGCCCAACTCATTTCATCCTTACAACAACAAATAGCTTCTATGAACCAATCAAAGTTTGATGTGTCCACATTTGATATATCGAGGCCATTATTTGATGATATTGTTCATGTTGTCCATCCTAATGTGGAAATCCATCAATTGGAGATTTATAATGGAAAATGTGATCCCTTGACTCGTGAAAATGTTTCAAACCTTGTGTAGTGACTTTGCTCATGATCAAAGACTTTTGGCTAAATTGTTTACTAGAACATTTAGGGACAAAGTCTTGTGATGGTATTGTTCTTTGCCTCCTTAATCTATTAAATCATTTCAACAATTGGCTTTCTTTCATTCAACAATTTCACAATAGTATTGGTCCTAAGATTACTTTGACTAATTTGATTCATTGTAAGAAAGGTGTTAAAGAAAAAGTGATTGATTTTGTTGGTAGATATAAACATTGTTGAATGGTTGCATGATTTGGTATATTGAGAGGATGAGTGAATTAGTATTCTAGAAACTATAAAAAATTTCCATTGATATTAACCTTAGCAATTAATCTCATCAACATGAATCAGAAAATGCAGAATAAATGAACAACGTAATCACAAAACGAGCACCAAAATTTATACGTGGAAAAACCAAATGTGAAAAACCACAAAGAGTGTTAACTCTCAAGATAATATAATTAGTTATATGGTGTTTACAAAAGGGGTGGCTCACTGTCGGATGGCTCACTATCGGATTACGATGCGGCTAACTGTCGAAATGCTCACTGCAATAGAGATATATGAACTAAGGAAAATTGCATCTCCAAATGCATGAGGTTAGTTCCAAGATAAGATCAGGTAGAAAAACAACATCTTACAGCAGATTTGGTAAGGGAACTCCGCATCAATTTATCCAACATATCAACACAACTGCTTGCAGAAAATCCGATGAGGGATTACTGCAACACTGTAATTGTACTATCAATCAAATTGCTTACAGTAGATCTGGTGAGGGATTACTGCAACACTATAATTATACTCACACACACACCTGAATCTCTTACACACTTCCCACATCACACACACTACCATTGGTCTTACTCAACTTCACACTTCTTTATTTCCTCCATCATACTTGAATCACAATATTGTTCTAAATTTGGAGGAATTGATTATGTGTTGCATTGATGTTTGTCACTGATGTCAACACTAGTTGTTTTGTCGTCTACCGAGTTCTAGTAGAGTGGTTAGATTGTGATGAACATACCGGTGATATGTTTCAGCTGGTGGAATTGGTTTGGATTGGTTATTCATGTGCTCTTTATGCATATCTCATTCAGTTGGTTTGGGATTTGATGATTTGGATGTTGTCATATGTTCTAGTAAGCCTTTTGGTTACCGATAAGGGTTTTGTCGACAAAGCTTTGTTGAAGATCTTTTGATGAATCTAATAAGTGGTATTGGTGCAGCTTCTAGAAGGTTAGCAGGTTGTTGATGGTTATCATATTTGTGTTCCATTTAATTGGTGGTGATGCATTTGTCTTATGGCGACCTATTTTAGGTCTAGTTCTATTATGTTAGGTTATGGACCAGTTTATGTAACATGTTGGTGGATGCTCCCAATGAATTACCGATTAGTTTATGTTGTTTTGGTCTTAGGCTAACTTGGTTTATCATTGGTTTGTGGGATTATGTAATGGATTTATTGTATTATCTCTTAGGTGGCCGACCTAATTTTTTATGTCCAGGGTTGGTATATATATGATGTAAGATCTCTTTGTAGATCATATGAAATGTGGTTTATGGAATTATTTATGTGTGAATAAAGTTGTAATCATATGCAGAGGTTTTGTTCAATCATAGGTGATCGAATTGGGTTTGTGTAAGAGGTTTAAGACCTCTGGCATTGAGCTTAACCAAAACTATACTCAGGCATAGGAGATGATATTCTTGTAGTTCATTCATCTTTCTAGATTGTTGTATGGATCTTTTTTTTATTTAGTGAGGATCCTTTATGATGAGAAGTACGCTCTAGGTTGTTGGCCTTCCTACATGTGCATGCCCCTCTTGTTGTAATCACATACTTACTACAAAAGTATTATCTGACTACGGGTAGGCTTCTCACCGTAGTTTTTCCCTTTACTATGTTTTCCACATACAAATTCTGGTGTTGTGTGTTGTGGATGGATGGTAATTATTCTATGATTTAAGTTTGTTCTTAATTGTTATATCTTCTATTCTGGTATTTGGTTTATGCATTTTGGTCAAAGTTTTTGTGTGCTTAAAGTTTCATAATCTGTTGACAACTAATTCCCCCCCCCCTCTCAGTTGTCCACCAGTTATCCTAACAGATATACATGTGTATATATGTGTCTATACGTACTACAAAAAACCACAAAGATAATATTTCTTCCAAGCATAAAAGGTTTACACAATAATACATTGCTCATATCAACATGCTTTGACCCATTACCAAAACACATGCTTCAATTACTAGAACAAAAATTCCTTAATTAGGTGACCAAGTTGACCTTCATGAATATTCTACATGCTTTCTTAATTACCAAAACACACGCTTCAATTACCAAAATAAAACTTGTGTCAGTCGAACCCATAAACACAGGCCCATAAACACAAATTCCAAGCATATCGAATTCCATCTCCAAGATAGGAATACTAAAAATTCCAAAGCATAGAACTCATAGAGCATAATGCAATACAAACATCCAGATAGCAATTCAACTATCAGAACTAATACCAACACTTGATACAAAAACAAAACACAAGATTCTGGAGCAAACGATCTTTTCGAAATAACTCTTGTAATCCATACATACTTCTCTACTCACTATCACATACATACACGTCTTCCACTACTTCTTAACATCACATACATACCTATCTTCTACTTCTACAAAACATCACATACATAATTATCTTCCACTATTGCTCAATATGCTACATCTGGTCCTACTTGGATCGCCGAGATTGACATTAATGACAACATCCAACACAAGTCTAAAAAACATTTGTATTCTCAAATTGCTTATGCTATTCCTAATCAAGATGTTCAAAGAGTTTTTATTTATAATTTGAAAAAAGACATTAGGGATAAGCTTCTCTTTTTTGAGTTTACTTCCTTTACGCAGTTGTGCGCAATTGGTGCAGGATCGCCTACCTATGAAGACATGAACCAAGGACAAGATGATTTTCTATTATCTAGAAGGAATGTAATAATACCCTATGGGCCGTTTTTGTAATTCAATAACCTAGGAGTGTGACAAGTTTGTCCATGTTTGGGTCAAATGGTCATCTAGGGTCTGGTAGAGAAAATTGTGTCAATAAGGGTCACAGTGGTCTAAATTGAGGGATCAAGTGACCACAACTCTATTTGAGTCATTTTTTATGTTTTAGAATCAAATTTAATCATTTTTGGGGACTATGATAGTCTAGAGTCTAAGTTGATCAAATTATGCAAAAGTTGTCATATTGTTAATTTGTTGTCATGACAATTTTGCACTTTTTATAAGTTGTGATTCTCCAATGGTCAGTCAGTTTGAAAAACAGTTGTGGTAGTTTCTAAAATACCCCACACACTAAATAATGTATGTTGGTTGAGTTGGTTGATTTGAAAAGAAATCAAAGCATCAAGAACTGTTGGAAACTCAGAAAAATCATCTAATTTATGTTGATTGCATACTGAAGGTGGATTGGAAAGAATGCCCATGGCATAGTTCCTATAAATAGATTGTGTTACCTTTGTTTTTATTTTAGTGTGAAGTCTTGAAGTGATCGCTTCCCCATTCTACAAGAAAATTTGTACCAGGTAGCCTAAACCCTTAAACCCCTAGGGTTTGACTGCAATAATGGGTTTTGGCCTATCAATCCTTAACTAAACATTCTATCATTATAGGAGATGATAGGCCATTGTATCATATGTAATTACCAAAATCCACTAAGAGGATAAAACAAGGCAAAGAGGATGGAGAACTAACCCTAGGTCTGGCATCTCTATGTGACAGACCAGTTTGATAAGTGCAGTGCTTGAGAATTGAGTGGTAGCGCATTGGAAAAGGATTTGAATGTGGTAGAAGAATAATTGTGAGGTTTACATAAAATATCATGGTCATGATGGTCACCCATTAGGAGAACCAAACCTTTTTGTGGAAGACGTTCAGTCAAATAGGTCTAAAAGCCCTATTAGGTCTTTTAGTGTAGAACCGGTTGGAATATCTGCAAATTGGTCTGGTACTAGAAACTGAGATATTGTTGAGAAATCCCAAAAGGGTATCTGAAAATATAATCTATTTTCTTAGTTCATCGAGGTGTCAAATGTTATCACCTGATTCCTTCAAATGGAGGCCTAATTGCAACCAATTCAGTTTGTGGGCTAGTGAGTCAAAATTGATGTTCTGGTGGATCTAAACCATGAAATCATGTTTCATTTGTGTTAAGATGATGTGATAACACCCCTCCAAGGGTCATTGTATTGAATTGGTCAAGTGGGCCATTCAAACCCTAAAGCCTAGTAGTAGCCCACTCATGTATGCAAGGTTATGTGTGGTCACACAAGAACTTGAGAAGTGTTAGTTGTATGTAAGTGGACATACTGGAACCTTTGGGTTTTCCAAGGTATTGTTTGGTTTCATTGAACCATTTCTTGACTTGGTGATTGTGTAAGGATCTTTGGAAATAGGGATTACTGGTTGAGTCTACGAGCCTTAGATAAAATTATTAGCTTCAAGTGAGTCAATTTGAATCATCTTCTTCAATGACTTCAATTGATAAGAATGAAATTTCTCCACGATATTTTGCGAAGTTTAAACCAAATAACGGATTCATCAAGTTTAATGACAGTTCATCAATACCCAAGTAGTAGCTACAACAACATATGTGCCTCCTTTATCTAAATATTTTAGAAAAGAATTTACTCCTCTTTATGAATCTTTGCATAGCATTATGACACAATTGTTACAAAAGAATGTGTTAAAACTTCCTCCCATAAAACCAATTGATACATCCAAACCTTTGCCACCCTATCATGATCCCAAAAAAAAATTCCAATTTATCATCATCAACCTAGTCATGACACTAAAAATTCTTATTCCTTAAGTAGTAGGATTCAAGATTTTATTGATAACAATTCCATATTTGTAGCCGGTGTGAATGACAAAGGGAACAAATTCATATCTCCTAATTAAAATATTCAAATATTTACTAATCCTTTACCTTCACATTTTATTAATGTGGTTGAGTCTGAGCATCTTGATTTCTCTCCCAATGACCTTGGCCTTGAGTCTAACAATACGGTCAATCTTATGGATATGCCTTTACCTCCTAACAACCTATGCATTACCTTTAATCCTAGTGAGACTATTGATGCACCTGATGGCCCACTCTATATCACTGCAAAGATCAAAGAGGTATTCTCACGAGGGGTGCTCATTGATCCAGCGTGCATGTTGAATGTAATAACTATATAATATTTGTATACATTGTAATTGCATCAAGTAACATATGAAAAATATGATGTAGTGGTTGAAATCTTTGATGGCTTCCCTTGTCCTGCTATTGGATCTATTACTTTTCTCATTGAGGTTGGTACTAAGTTCTTAGATGTCATTTTTTCTATAATTCCTACATTGAATAAATTTCATGTGAAGTTGGGGCATCCTTGTCTCTCTTCCATGAAAGTGATGTTAGGCAACTTGATAAGTAGTAACAATCTCCCCTTTTGACATTAGTTGAGATGTTTGACAAAACTACTTTCAAAGTCATAACTCAAAAATCTATATACTTACAAAATTTGACTAAACAGACAGTATATACTTTAGTCAATGAAATAGTATATTTAGATATACTCCCCTTATCAGTATACTATACAAAACTCTAATTTTGTATGCCCGGTGTAATAATTGTTCGGTTCACTGCTATGTTCTCTGTTCCCTGTCAAAATTGACTCTGTATTTGAATACTCTATTTTGCTCGGAATATACTCCCCCTGTATACTACATTCCTTTTTGTTTGATAATTTGATGCTTTGATGCTATATCACTCCCCCTTTTTGGCAAACATCAAAATTTAGTTACCATTCGATGGTGGCAACTAGTCAAAAATGGATTTGTACTTTGTTTGTGCGTCGGTAAGAGTGACAGAGAGGGCATTCTTGACACTGTCCATTAAAGAATTATGAGCTGTAATGTCAGCTAATAGTGAAATTAATCCATCTAATGTGCTTCCCTCTTGCTGAGTGGATAGGGAGGTAGCCTTGTTGATCTGCTCTTGGACGGATGAAAGATGAGGAAGGAATAATGTTTGAAGTGTCATTATGTCCATCCTAATCTTGTGTTCTTCATTCCTTAATTCCAATTATTGAGCCATGAGTTGTTGTAGCTTGGTATAAAAATTATGAATGGAATGTGGCTCAGTGGTCAACTTATTAGAGAGATCGGTGATCTCTTTCTCAATCACTTCACTTTTATTCTTGATATCTTTAATAAATAAAGAGAATGTACAGAGTTTCTGAAATAAATAAAGAATTTGCTTGAGTTGAGGGGTCAACTCAGCAATAAATTTGACAAGTTTAACTTTGCCAATGGCAATAGCTTTCTGTAACTCTTTTATCATCTTAGCAGTGAGCTCCTTGTCCTTCAGTTTGCTCAAATATTCCGATGCATCTACTCCAGATGTCTCTATCTTGGTTAGGAATTCATCCAGTTGAATGTGGATGGTTGCATCTTTGGTGACAATAGTTTCAAGTAGCATATCAATTAAGAGCAAAGAAACGGGACTCGGACTCGGCTCGGACTCGGCAAGGCCAACTCGGACTCGGACTCGGGACTCGGTGTCAGACTCGGCTCCAGACTCGGCTGGACTCGGGATAGTGAAAAACTCAAGAAATTTAGAGATTTTTAAATATTTAAAACTTGTTTCAGACACCCTTTATTGAATACACCTTAAAGACACAATAACATCATCAAACTCGGCTCATTTGATTACATACACAAGTATACATCAATCACATAAGCATAAACGCAAATTGTAGCTAAAGAAAATAACAAACATAGATATATAAATATTGTCAAATGTATACAATATTACAAAACTCATGGAATAAAAAATCCATGTCATCATATGATCATCATCAAATGTTTCATACAAATACCAAAGGTAAATACAACTACAAGTCTATGGCTCAGAGGAGCCTGCACTCTCCGGCCCCAGCCCCCTGCGAAGGCGTCTAAGGTAGGTCCTGGATGATTCGACTGCCATAGCCGCTCCCCGTGACACCATGCCATGCTCACCAACATCAGGAACATCCGTGTCACTATCTGCCTCTGAATCTCCTGTCTGTGCTCATGCTCTCCGCTCCTCCTCTACCATGGCTACAGTCTCAACCTCTATATCTACCTGGTCGATCCAATCAATGTCAGACTCGGAGGTTAAATTTTCTCTACTTCCATCGATGCAATTTCCCCCATATTTTTTGACGGGGGTTTGGGGGCAGCGCCCCCAAGGTGGGGTCAAGGGGCAGCGCCCCTTGTGCACTCCCTGTCGCGATACAGGACGAGGTCAAGGGGCAGCACCCCGCGAGGCCAAAAAAGCTTATTACAAGTCTGAATTAGGGTTTCTTTGAGAGTCTTCCTTAGGGCCTGGTTTTGCTCTTGTTGCTAATTGGGTCTTGCTTGGTGAGTGAGTATCATTCTTGAAGGTCCAAGCTAGGTCAAGTTGGTGAGTGATAAAGTCTGGAATGTCATCCTGATCTTCAAATGCCCTGAAATTTGGCTAAGTCTGGAATGTCCTGATCCTAAAATTTGACTAAGTCTGGAAAACTGAAGAATCCTCCAAAAACTAGATTTTGCAATATAACTCCTGGAGGCCCGAAACCACTCTCAAACATCCTGACGGTGTATATGGAATATAACTTAAAGTATAAGAAAGAAGAAAGATATAAGGAAATGTCAATTATACTTAAATGTTATATTCCATAAAATAATCCTGACGGAGAGACCAAAATGTCAAATTTCGCCCTTCCAAAAAAACTTTTTAAAATGTTTTTTTTTGGTCATTTTATTAACCCAGCCAGTAGCCGAGTCTGGGGCTCAAAACTCGCCGAGTCTGGCGATTTTGAGCCAAAATCGCCAACTCAGCGAGTCTAGCGAGTTTACTCTCCAGACTCGGCCGAGTCCGAGTCCGAGCCCCTAGGACTCGTTTGGCCTGACTCGAACTCGGACTCGCCGAGTTTGTGCGATTTTGGGCAAGTCTCGTTTCTCTGATTAAGAGTGCTTTCACCTTCTGAAGTACTTTATTTTTCTTTTGAATAGCCATTTGCTTCTCCTGTTCAGCTTTGGCTTTGCATAGTTCACCGAAATCAATGAGTGCTTGCCCCTTTAATTTCGATATATATCAACATTGGGCAATACTATTGGTTTTGACAAATCAACTTTGAAACTATGCTTTTTCATCTTCTTGTCTTTACCTTTCATTGGTTGGACTAAAACAATGGCTTGTGAGGCTTGTTGACCCTCGGTAGGTTGCTCAGTAGAGGCAACACTTTGGTTGGTTACTTTAGCCTCTGTAGTGTCCTTTGGTGCCTCTGTACTTGGTGTCTCGATTGCAACATTTTCGGTGCTAGAAGGAGCTTGTGAGGTATGTTCTTGAGAAGTACCTTCTCTTGTTGTAGACTTGTGACCTTCGGTGCCTTGTTCTGTATCCTGAGGGGCCTCGGTTGAGATAGGTTGATTGATCGGAGGATAGGGCTGAACTTGTTCCAAGACTGATTCACTGGATACAAGTTGGGCATAAGCGTTCCCTTCTATCATTTCCTGTTCTGGTGCCTCTGCATCCATGACATCTTCATCTACTTGTATGGTGTCAGCAGGGTCTTGCTCGGTGACATCAGGATCTTTCTCGGTGACATCAAGTATTTCAACTTCAGCTTGCTCACCAACATCCTTGATGCGAAAGATTTCTTGCTATTTTTCCTTGGTCTCTTTCTCTACTTCCAGATAAAGTCCATTCATCAATTTTAAAGCTTTTTGCTTGACTAGGAAGTTTTTGTGGTAGTTTGTCAAATTTTCTTTGATTTCATCTACCGACATGTCTGGAAAGAAATGTACCAGACTTCTTTCTCTAATTTGTTTCTTTGAGTCCATTGCATATTTCCACCTGTTGTCAATATGCTCATACAATTCTTTTGGAAGAGAATTAGATACTTCCAATGGGACCAATCCAAATTTCAGAAGTGTGCAGATGACAGCTTCTTTTATTTGTCTCTTTTCGGCATCATTTCTGGATTCATATTTAACATATCTGAATGATCCAAATCCACCATATTTCTTCAAATTAGCACAGAAATTTTCAACACTGTGTACTTTTACCTTCTTGCTCTTGACAACCTGAAATTTACTTGCATCTTCAGATTCGATGTCACTAGACTCTTTTGCCAAAATGAGTCTCCAAGTAGATTTCTTGTAATTTTTTGTTACCTTGGGTGCGGCAACACTCTTTGTTTTCTTACTCGGTGAAGCTGCTGAAGCTCTTGTATTAGGTCGCTTTGCTGGAGGAGTCGGTGTAACCTTTGATGTATCCAGCTTCTTCCTTTTCAATACTTTTCCCTTAGGCAATTCAGTGCTCAGTGTAATAGCTGCCTCTTGGGCTTCAGATTCCTCTTTGATAATGGCTATAGTGCCCTTGACAAGTGTGGATGAAGAATCTTCTCCAAATTTCTCCATTAATGCCTTTATCATCTTTGTTGCCTTCCTTGTAGCTTTGGGTACTACAATGCTCATTTTTCAGTGCTTAGTGTAATAGCTGCCTCTTGGGCTTCAGATTCCTCTTTGATAATGGCTATAGTGCCCTTGACAAGTGTGGATGAAGAATCTTCTCCAAATTTCTCCATTAATGCCTTTATCATCTTTGTTGCCTTCCTTGTAGCTTTGGGTACTACAATGCTCATTTTTACTTTTTCTTTCACTTCTTCAAATGTTCCATACCTCAGTTCGGTAGCATGCCTTGGTAAAGTGAGGAATGCATCTATTTGATGTTGTGTGATGTCAAAATCAATCTTGTAACCCATAGGTGGCAAAGATTGAGTTCTCAGTTCCACAGCATTCACAAAACAGTTTTCAGTGTCTAGTTCAAAACATATGTCATCCTTGTATTTTTCCACTAGCTGGGGTGGAATTCTATGCCTGTTATGCATCCTTTCCTGAAACTTGCTCAGATAGTCATCCATAATATCATTAAAATTATCACCTAGACATTTGATGTAGTCATTGATTTGATGGGTGATTGGTCGGTGTAGCTCCCAAACTATTTTACCGACTGATGGAAAGAATTTTTCATAATAGAAAAACATGCAAACTAACAGTGATCCAAACTTCAGTGTATTCGTCGAGTTGTTCTTCTTCGGCTTCCTAATAGTGTTCAGATTTTCAAAGAGGTTTTTCAGCAATACCTCACATAAATCAATTTGCATGCCTTTCTTCACAATTTTGTATGTTAGGTCGATTGTTGCACAAGGTACACTATTTTCCTTTGCCGATTGGAAGAAACAGTAACCAATTACTCTAATGGCAAACTTTAGCTCTGCATCAGTGACATTTTTCAATTTCAGTCCTCTGCAATCTGATTCTACTCTGGTTAGACTGATCAATTCCTTTTATGATATCATTTTCTGAGCTCAGGCATGATCATAAATAGGGTAACCGGTGATCAAATGAATGATTTCCTTGGCAATCTTAAACAGTTGCTCTTCTAGCCACATGAAGTCATCATGAACTCTGCTCAGAACTAACTTGACCCACTGGGGTTTGAATACATAGGGATAGGTTAGGGCTTCAGTCAATCCTTTGATCATAATGTGCTCATACTTGCTATCCATTTTACCATCGGTGCATAATTCATCATATGTATCCTTGATTTCAACATGACCTACTTCTTCAACTCGACATTTGGTAAAGAATCTCACATCCTCGACTAATAAAACTCTATCCGGAATGAGTGAAAATGCAGTTTTGTCATCCGATTCAGATGCAATTTTTGGAGTTAAAGAGTATTTCAATGAGGGCTTTTCGATGTTCTCAACAACAATGGGATCTTGGATCTTAGTGTCATTGCAGATTTCAAATAAATTCTAACAAAAGATCCTTAGGGTTTGAATATTTTCAAAAGGTAGACGCTTCACACTTAGCACATAATAACAACTTGATATGATCGGTAAACCAGCTTAACAATGCGTTGAGATTGATGTAAATACCTTTGAAATTCGCTCGGGAGGTGGTTTGATCGCCTTTGATTAGCTTTGCTCTTCTCTCTTGAAAACTTGGTGAATGAAAAATGACCGCGTAAATGCTTTAAGTACACAATATGCCTTATCGGGCTTCGTGCAGGTTAGGTTAAAAACATTAAATGCACTCGGTTCCACTAAACTTTCTTTCCTTTTTGTGCGCTTTAATCGAGTAACCAAAATTTCTTCGTTTACTAACTTCACAGGCTTCCTGTATTCACTGACTTGACAGTCTTCCTGTAAAGTGCTCCAAAAGACTTTGATAGAATTTCAAACTTGCTGATACATCTTAGTTATGCAGATTTTGAATTAAGTACATAATAAAATAGGAACTGTTAAGATTTAATCTTTGAGAGAATGCAGTCCCTTCATACCTTTACCAATTAATTTGGAATAGGTGCACCTAACTCAGTAGGTAAGGTGCTTTTTTCATTTGACACAATTTCCTTCTTTTTCCAAATCATCTGGAGTTTGCTTTTTATCTCTTCAATATCTCCTCTTGGTTGATCTCTGCAATCTCCAGCCAAGTGTCCAACTTTGTGACAATGAAAACATGCCATACCAAGATTTCTCCATGATTTTCGTTTTTTCATTCCAAACCTTATAAAATAGTTGGCACTTATGTGTCCATATCTTCCACAACATTCACACCATATCCTTGTATTGTAATCCCATGGTACTGCAGCATATTGTCGATAAGGATCTATGTGAGTTTGGTAGCTTCCAGTGTTTGCTCGGTATGCATACCACATATAGTTCTTTTGCTTATACCAACACTTCTCGGTACTATGTCCATATCTATTGCAGTTTTTACAAAATCCTTTGAATTTTGCCTTTTGATAATTGTTAACAGACTTTGTCCTACATTGGTTAAATGTGTGACCATATCTATTGCAATTGTAACAATAACCATTAGACTTAGTGACATTCGGTTGCTTACCTTTTTTGATTTGACACATGTTAGCAGTATGACCTTGATTTCCACAGTAGTTGCAAATGGGCTTCTTTCTTTTGATGATCTTCTTGTTTTTAGCTTGCTTTGATGATTCTCCTCTCTCGGTAGTATGAATTCCTTTCTTGGTAGAGTCTTCTCCTTTTTAACTGAGTCCTGCATCTTTGTTGGGTCTTCTTGTATTCAGTTGCTCATCCAACATCTTTGATGCTTCATAACTCTTCTTCAGTGTTTCCTTGGATTTCTTCTCTATTTCAAGTTCATTGGTCATCCTTGATACTTCAAGTTTCAATTTTTGATTCTCATCATCTTTCAGATTTGCTTCATGATGTGCATAACCTAGTTGATCTGACAGATTTTGTTGAATCCCAATCAACCTTGTGATTTCATCATTCTTTTCAGATACTAATGCTTTAAGCTGTTGATTTTCTCTTTCTAGATCTCTTACTTTATCCTCGGTTGTCCTCAATGCATCAAGATTTTCAGTCATCTATGTGCTGAAATGTTCATGTTCTCTTTTCATTGCTTTTAGTTGATCAGTCAGTGCTTTGTTCTTTTCTTTCAATGCTTCAATCATTTCTTCAGTCTCTTCAGACATACTATTCTCAGATGATGCTTCAATTTGTTCCACCAACTCTTGAGAGTCCTGCAAATCATCAGACAATCTTCTTCTAACTTTTAGAGATTTTTGCATTTGTCTTTGCATGTCTACAATCACCTGATTAGCATGATCCAACTCTTCTTGCAGATACACAATCCTCCGAGATTGTTTATATCCTTCCATTGATAAGATCTTTCTCTTTAGGTTGTTAAACCCTTTTCCAAGATTTGAGCTCTGATACCAATTGTTAGGCCCAATATGGAAAGCTAATGTACTGAGAGGGGAGGGGTGAATCAGTACCTCTAATCTTTTTATCAACAATATCTTTATTGTTATGCATAAACCAAAAGTTGTTGTAACATAACATAAAGCTAAAACAAATAAATAACAATCATACATGATTCACTCCATAACACATATATTTTGGTTACGCAGAAACTCTTGGTTAGAGAGAAAAACTGTGGTGGGGATGGCACCCACAACTTCACTACTACAATAATAAAGGTTGCTCTGTTAGAGCTACATGTTTAGCTATTTTTGATAGCTTACCCTGTTAGGAGTATCAAGATCTGTTAGATCTACCTTGCTAAAGGATTTTACAACACTTAATCTAAATATTGCACCTGGTTAAAAGCTTTACAATTTATAGGCTTAGTGTATTTTACCCTATTAAAGGTTTCTCTTACAACTTCAAAATATTCCAATAAAGTGTTTACAAATATCTGCAACTTCACATCTGAAATGTTATAGCAGATTCTATGTGCTCAAATAAGATTACCTTGCTTATAGCATACCTCAGTAACACATAAAGTAACTCGGTAAACCTTTTTGTTTACTCTGTTCTTTGACTGTTCTCTGAAATCCTTCTCGGTGACCTCTGTGTCTCTATAACAGTCATAACACTTAGTGCTTTCTTATGTATCACACATGACTTGCTTCATACACCTCTGTATATCTCTGTCTATCATATTTTTATCCTTAATCCATGTTGTATAAATAGATCTCTTATGTCGGTGATCCATTCATTGCTTCGATCTTACAAACATAATTTATCGAATGAATAACTATACACAATATTTCATTAGTTAGATGACCTCGAAATCATACACAATCTTTAAGTGCAATTTCCAATGTGATAACGGTTCTATGTTCCTCGATCTTGTAACATGTTTCCATATGAGTGTCCAAGTTCAATGAATCTGGTAACACGTTTCACTCGATGTATCATCTTTGCTGCTCGGTAGACATGGAATGATACTCGGTAGACAGCTCGACGTATACTGGGCTCTGTGAATACTTTCTTCTTTAACCGACTATTTTGTGCATACCGACTAAATATTTCGGTAGAGGTAACCGACTAGAGTATATAGAGTGACTTGGATATAAAACTAATGGCAACTTGATAAGTAGTAACAAGTGATTCCTTCTACCATTCATAAATATCTCAAATATCCTCATAATAACAAAATCATGACTATTAATTATAGCATGTATCAACCCATGGTGAGGCTTGGAGATGTTAATCTTGATTACTTTTGGTCTAGGAAATTTAAACCTCTTAAGCCTCTTAGTGATGCTCTTTTTCAATCTCATCAAATGTGGAAAAATGAGATGATCTTATCTTTGAGTGAGCCTAGATATCCTAGACCTATTCCTCCTCCTCGTGATGGACCCAATCTCTTCCCTACACCTTATATTCTTCCTCTATGTGTAGTGATTTTTCCTCCTACATCTTACAAAGGGAAGTGACCGAAATCCCCGATCTTTCAACCTAGTAGACATTCTCCTATGCATACTTCTTTAAAGGAACAAAAGAAGCATATATCTATTGATCCTAAACCTTCACAACCCTCGACTAAAACAAAAATAAATCATTGTGCAAGAGAATGTTGGCGCAGACATTTTGCTAAGGCTTGCAAAATTTCTTCTCAACCCATTTCCTCCCTGAAGACACCAAATGTTAACATGATCTCATTTTTCCATCCTTCACCTAATCCTAGGGAGGAATTTCAACCTAAATCTCCAAGATAAAAAATGCTTAATAAAAATGATGGTTCATGTTCTATTCCTATTAGAGATCCTATTTTTATTAATCTTGATTAAGAGATGGATGAAAATAATGGTCATGCTAGAAATGTTGATGAAAATTATTCCAACGATGAATATGAACTAGTTGATGTTGACAATGATCCATCTAATTAATTTCACAACCATTAATCCTAGCTCCTAGTAATAGACAAAGCAACTCATCATTAGATCATGGTCCTTGTTTGGAACTTGTGGTAGCTCCATCTACCATGCCCAAACTTGCTCCTGTTGCATCGTGTCCACCTTCCCAAAACAATGTTCAGCAAGATTGGGAGGCAAATGACTTTCTTGATTAGCTTCATTCATGTCATAGATTCTCTCTCTCCCTCCTCTCTTGCTTGTTCATAACCTTCTTCTATTTGTTTCTCAATTATTATATTTGTTGTCCCTAGTGGTGTCTACTTGATCATGATACAAAGCACTGAGATCTCTTTTGGTCTCTTTCATGTTGACTCAAAAGACACATGTGCCCTTCTTCCATTGTGGTTCTACTTTCTTTGGGGGATGAGGAAAATTCAATGAAAATATATTTCATGATATACATTATTTATCATAAGAGCATACTAACCCCATAGTCAAGTAGAACCCTTATGCATTTTGTGTTTTGTGATCATTATCCTTTGATTTTTCCTTTCTTGGGGGAATATCATTGTGGTAATGTACTTATCTTTTGGATGCATCCTACCTTAAAGCAATTGCTCTTTTTTTGGTGTATGCAATCACTTTAACATGGGGGCATACACTTCACTCAATATTTCACTCCTTGCTCATTTTGATACTGAAAATTAGTTTGCAAACTATGTCTTTGTTTTGTAATTTTGCTATTTTTTATTTTCATGACTCATTGTAAGCAAGTCTTAGAAGGCTACTAGTCATGATTATATCTCTCTTTCTTATGATGTCATTTCTATCTTAGTATTTAAGTATTAATATCCCAAAGTACATTGGGGGCTTGGTGCATCTTGCCTCTTTGATGACTTGGTGAAAGTTTTCAATGCAAACCTTTGTACTTTACCAAAAGTATGCTTAGTCTCATACTCCCTCTAAAGTGGGGGATAAATGTAGCATCCTTAATTATACTCCCTTACAATTTTGTCCTCATTTAGGCCCTCACCTTGTAATTCATGTCCTGAGGCCTGATCGGAGCCCTGATTTTACTCACACCTTGCAAATATTTCATTTTTTCTAGCATGCACATATTTTTGCCCTCTTTTCTTGGTCCCTGATTGGTCAAGACAAGCGCGCTAGTACCATAGTCCACGTGGAATTTGTTAGGATTCCCAAATATACTGAGAGGGGGGCTGAATCAGTATCTAACCGGTTAATGGATTTTCTGAACTTATTAAATGAATTGCATTCCAAAACAGTGTACCGGTAAGCCAGAATTAATGCAGTAAATAAGAACAATAAACACAACATAGAAAGCACACCATAACACAATATTTTTGGCGAGGAAACTCGGTGTGGGAAAAACCTCAGTGGGATTTGTGACCCACAATATTCGCTCACTGGCTAATAAGTGAATATTACTTACAAAAATGGTGCATGCACATGCAAGAAGGCTCACTGCCTAGAGCTCACTGCTCAATTACAAAGGAAGTCTCACTAACTTACAAAAGTGGATTATAGAAATCCAAAGAGATGTACTGCTACAAAAAGCATATGCTATGCCAGATTCAATACCGGTTTAAGCTCTTGCAATAATCATAAACCTTACATCAATATTCACTCCTTATATCCATCTACCATGTCCTTACTTATTAATGATCCTTCAAGATCGCATACTTATATATGAGTCTTATTTACAATATGTCATGTCAGGTTACAAAAAGATATTACAATTAAATACATTAGGCAATAAACAAAATCATGTTGGCCAAGGTGTCAGTAAACAATCTTTTCGTTGTCGATGAACTGTATGCCGGTGTAGAGTTTGTCGGTGTCAGTGCCTGTCAGAGTCATAGGATTGTAAGATTGCCATCAATGACAATACCTTCAATCACCTACAATTTCTCATTGGAGTATGCATTTGCCAACAATCTCCCCTTTTGGCATTGATGGCAACACTCATGAGAAAAAGCCAAAATTGTATCCAAAAAGTGTTGTCCAAAAATCATACCAAAACTATCTGCTCCAAAATTGTGTGCTCCCCTTGAGCAGATGATCTCTTATGTCATACATTTTTCTACTCCTTACTCCTTTTTCTCATCCTCTACTACTCCCCCTTTGGCATCAATGACAAAGGTTGTCATTCAATGTCAATTGAGTGTAGTTCTAGTCTAGATCCCTGTAACTGGTGGGTTACAATCTGATAAAGATCCGCTAATGCAAAATTTAGGTTGTTATAGAATCTCTCACTATCCTTTAGTGTTGCTTCAGTCCTTTGGATGGTACCAATGAGTATGTGCATTTTCTCTTCCGATGTCTTAAGTCCTGGAACAAGAGCCTCAGAAATCTATTTTCTCAAAGAGATGAGGATGTCTAGTTTTGGACCTAGTCTACATTTCAGTTCCTTTGCCTTAAACTTTAATCTCTCCTTATCTTTTTCAAGTTTTTCAATTTTCTCTTCATAGCTTGTAATTTCTTGTTCTACTACCAATATGGAGTCTGATGAACCTATTAAATTATCAACAATATTATTGATTTCCTTTTGTGCTTTATTGATCTCATTATCTATATCCTCTGTCAAAATGTTTGTCTTGCATGTATCTCTGTACAATTTCTTGAAATCAAATATTGTCTTGCCTAGTACTGGTAGTAATGTATCAATATGTTCCTTACTCTTCTTTACTATCTCCTCAAAGAATTTTTCCTTCTCTTTATTCATTTTCTCTCTGAAGGTCTCCTCATTGATTTGGTCAATTATTAGTAGATTGTCAGTTATGTATTTAGACAATGTGTCTAATTGGCTTAAAGAATCTTTATTTTCTATATTACACTTGGGTGCAATCATCTTCAAAATTGGTAAGGTATCATCAATTGCCTTGTATGCAAGTGCATTGCAATCAGTTATTTTCTTAATTGAATCAAGCAATACCTCTGTTACATTGGTTGGCCGAAATTCTATCAGTGAAGAACCAGATGATTGACCAACTGCTTTAACAATCTGTAATCCGTCGGTGTGAGGAACCTCTTTGCTTATGGTGACCTCTGGTAGGTCAGTTTGAGTCTGCATCTCTACAAGCAAGGGTTTAGGTTTCTCAGCTGATTCCGGTGGCACACTCTTTGTCTGAACCTTTACCTCATCCTTCTTCTCTTCTGATTTCTCAGTGTGTACCTCTGACTGCTTCTCAAAGCTTTCCACTGTTGGTTTTTCTGTTTGTGACTTTGTGTTTTCTGTTGGTTTCTTTGTGTTTACCTCTGAATTGTCTACTGCCAATATCTCAACAGATTTGTCAGTGCTATCAGTTTTCCATTGCTCAGTAGATACATCAGTATGTACACCAGTGGTATCTACCTTTCCAGTATCCAGAGGATCAATTGACTATTCGGTTTGTTGCTCAGCCCCAATTTCAATATTTCCAACTATGTCCTCAATATTTGTCTCAACTATAATGTCTTTTACCGGTGGCTCAGTTGCCACATCTCTCTTTTCACTTGTTTCCTTATCAACCACAATGTTGACTTCTTGTGTGTCGATATTCATTGTATACAACACCTCTGAATCAGGATTTGGGTCCTCATGTGTTGTCTCCATACTCTATACATTCTCTGTTGTTGGTGGCGTATCAACATTTACAACATTTATAACCGGTGGAGTATCAGAAGGAGGTGGGGGCAAGTTATCAGTTACCTTTATGCTCGGAGGACCTCCTATCTTGCTTTGTCTTTTTGATAGACTTTGAAAGTCTTTGGTCATTTAAGCTCTTCTTGTTTTTCCTTCTCAACGAAGAAGATATCCGATTTGTCTGTAGTTTCTTCTGATATCTCATTGACTCTGCCAGCCATTAATGCTACATGCCGGTGACCGGTTTAAAATACTGTCTAGTTAGCCTCACTTATTAGTTCATCAATTTCTTCTTTTGAATTCACAGGGTGAACTGCAAGTAGTTTCTCTATCTTCATCTTCTTATCCAGTTCTACAATTGCTACTCTTCTTGCTTCTAACCTTCTATACAAATCACTGGGTAAATCATCTACAACCTCAATCAAAATTTTCTTGTAGATATCTAAGTGTAGGATAACACTATTTTCTATGCTTTCTTTTTCCTCATTTGAAAATGTGTTATACAACTTGCTAATATTTGATAAGTTACCATCTTCAGTTATTTCATTCAAAAGGTTGTCAAGTGGAGGAACAACTTGTTTTTCTTTCTTCATTCTTGGAGTCATCTTCTTTGTCGGAGGCCTTACTACCTGTTGTTTTTGTCTTGTTCTCTTGGGTGCAGGAGAGGGTACTAGTGAGGGTTTTCTTTTTCTTTCTACCCTTTTAAACTCTGTCGGTATTTCATTGTCAGAGGAGGTAGCAACCGGTGAAAGATGTGCTTCCGGTTGTAATCCTTCCAAGTCACTCTCCTTAATACCAGTTTTATTCAATATATCTTCCTTGATTGCTTTTGCCTGCCTTGTTCCTTTTCTAACTGTTTGTTCAATTTTCTTTATTCTTTTATGTGATTGAATTTTGCTTTCAATGGTTTCTACATTTCCAAATACTTTTTCTGTTGGTTCTTCGGGGGCTTCTAGAATGGCTTTTGCATAAGTTTCAATTATGTTCTCATCTACCTCATATCCCATCTTTGTAACCCAAACTGTCCTCGGGACCACTGCCTCCATCCAGATCTCATCTTTCTTTATTACAAAGCATATCTCCTTTTGATATTTGTCAACTATAGCTTGAGATAGCCTTATCGTAGTTTTCATCCTAGCCTTTAGTGTCTGAAAATGTTCATTTATGTTCTTCTCTGTGTCATCTCCCATGTTGTTTAGAATATCTAGAAGTCGTTTTCCTACCAGTATGTCAAATCCAAAATCCTTTTTACCAATACTGGGTACTTCATCGATGATATATAGTAATAGACATACAAGTAAGTTGCCAAATCTGAATGTCCCTTTCTTGTCCCCTTTGATTTTCTTCAGATTGTCTATTAGTTCATCCTTCAACCATTTGCATATGTCAATCTTTGCATTGTTGTTTACCATGTCATAAGCACTTTTGATACATAAGCTAGAAACAGAGTTTAATCTATTGGCATGTGTAGCCTTGTATCCAAGAATCATGCTAATGAATTTTACATTGATATCCTTTACATCATTGACTCTCAAGGATCTCTTGTCATAAGTTGCACCGGTTAGGGTCATTACAGTGTCATTTGGAACCTTTTTAGTCTTATCGGACCTGCTACCAGTGGAAGGTAAGCCTATCACTGCCCTAACTGCCTCTTTTGTTATCTTATGGATGGAATCCAACCAAAAGAACTCCCCATGTACTTTGTTCAAGACAATCCTTATAACATCTTTGGGAAAATCAAGAATACTAAGAATCTCCATAAAACCTAGGGTTTCAACTATCTTATGTTCTAGTTTCACATTTCCATTAAAATCACATATAACAATCCTATACATGTTCATTATCTCTTCAACTCTTAGTTCTTCAATATGACAATGTATGTAAATTCTAGGATCCTCGGCATATACAACTCCTTTGGGTATTTTTGAAAATGCTCCTAGGGTATCATCTTTCTTCACAATTTCGGGAATAATCTTAAATACGGGTCTAGGGAGCTTAACAACTTCAATTACAATAGGGTTTACAATGAATTCAAGTGCAAAGGAGGAAGTCATTGTATAAATACCTTAAGCTGCCTTTAGGTATGAGTGCTTGAATGATTTGTTTCACTTCTTGTTGTGGATGCCTTCGTGATTTTCGTGCTCTCAATTTGAATGCTCGGTGAATGAAAAAGAGCCAAAAACACTTGCTTTATAATGTCATTTCCTTCAACTACCACATTTAATGCTTGTCGGTTAAGTGAAACTTAACATCTGCCGGTATACTCTGTTCTACCGGTGAAGGAATAGCTTCATTAACATTTTGATCTGACTTTCTAATCCATTGTTTTGAAAATTCTTTCTTTACCTCTTCAACCTTCTCTTTACCTTTCAAAATGGGTCCTTTGTTATTTGTCAGTGATGCCTTCTACAAAATTTTACAATATGTCCAATCTTGTTACAAGCATATCAAGTCACATTGTTTTTCTGAATAGCTTTTCCATATCCTATGTCGGTATGTGTTCTGCATTGGTTAGATAAGTGTCCAAATCTTCCACAAACATAACATCTTACATACATTCTATAATTTTCTGAGTTGTGACTAATTTTGTTGCATTTAGAACATTGACCGGTGGGTGCATTAGTGCTCTGATAATTTCTAGATCTACATTGATTTTCTCTATGACCATACTTGTTACAGTTAAAGCATTTCCCATTGAATTTGTAAGCATTAGGTTGTCTTACCGGTTTATTGTGATCATGCTTGTTTGCAGTACTGGAGCTTTCACCAACTTCAAAGCCAAGGCCATTTGTATCTCCATCAGGTTTCTAATTTTTCAGCATGTTATCAAGTTCCTCTTTGTGTTGATTTGCAGCACCCAACTCATTTTCTAAGATTCCCTTCTGTCTCATGAGTTCAGTTCTGTCATTTTGTGTATGCATCAAATCTGTCTTCAACATATCATTTTCATGACTAAGTCTTGTGTTTTCATTTCCAGCATCATTTAGTCTTCTAACCAAGTCATCTTCATTCTTCTTTCTATCTTCAATGTCTTTACAAAACCTCATATTCATATCTTACATCTCATTCCTCATATTACTATTTTCCTATCTCAGTTTGTTCACAAGGTCATCACTCTGCATTTTCTCATAAAGTTCTCTTCTTTTGTTCCTAGCAATAGTGAGATTTTCTTGAAGTCCTTGAATGATTTCATGTGCAGTCTTCAGATCATCTTCAAGTTTCATATTCTTCAACTTTTCTGCATCATAATCTGAAAGAGTTGTTTCCAATTGCTTTCTTAAGTTTTCCATCTCTACCGGTGTCGTGAATCTTCCTCAAGTTGTTAGGCTTTTGAAAATAGAGGACCAAGTTCTGATACCAATTGTTAGGATTCCCAAAGATATTGAGAGGGGGGGTGAATCAATATCTAATCGGTTAATGAATTTTTTGAACTTATTAAATGAATTACATTCCAAAACAGTGTACCGGTAAACCAGAATTAATGTTGTAAATAAGAACAATAAACACAACATAGAAAGCACACCATAACACAATATTTTGGGCGAGGAAACCTCGGTGGGATTTGTGACCCACAATATTCGCTCACTGGCCAATAAGTGAATATTGCTTACAAAAATGGTGTTTGCGCATGCAGGAAGGCTCACTGCTCAATTACAAAGGAAGTCTCACTGACTTACAAAAGTGGATTATAGAAATCCAAAGTGATGTATTGCTACAAAAAGCATCTGTTATGCCAGATTCAGTATCGGTTTAAGCTCTTGCAATAATCATAAACCTTACATCAATATTCGCTCCTAATATCCATCTACCATGTCCTTACTTACTAATGATCCTTCAAGATCTCATACTTATGTATGAGTCTTATTTATAATATGCCATGTTGGCTTACAAAAAGATATTACAATTAAATACATTAAGCAATAAACAAAATCATGTCGGCCAGGGTAGCGGTAAACAATCTTTTCGTTGTCGGTGAACTGTATGCCTGTGTAGAGTCTGTCAGTGCCGATGTCTGCCGATGTCATAGGATTGTAAGATTGCCATCAATGACAATACCTTCAATCACCTGCAATTTCTCATTGGAGTGTGCATTTGCCAACAGAATAGAGAACTTAGTGCCCTGGTCCTCTTAATAAGGGCCCATTTTTGGGCCCCTCAATGGTAACATTGTTTTGGCGGGGACCTAGATCCCGTGTTGGCTCATGTTGGAAAATATTGTTGTTAATCAACAAGCATGTATAAAAGGAGGTCTACCCCGTTCATTTGAACAACCGAAAATCATATTCTATCAATTCATTCAAGCAATCAATCATTTGAATTCAAGTGAGAGGAAACAATCTTCTTTCAAGAATTGGAGCAAAAATAAGGTCAAGATTCAAGCATTGGGGTTGACATTCATGTTCTATGTTTATGAAGACTTCATGAAACCCTAATTCCTTGTGGAGACAAAAAAAAAACTTGATTAAAAGTCATATCATTAGTGTTTTAGTCATTATTCAACATCTCCCTCAAAAGGAGAACATTTCTATTATTGCGATTCAATTATATTTCATTTCTATTTCATGGTTAATTCCAAAAACCAAGGTTGTACCTAAGGCAAACCCCTATTCCGAACCTATTTCCCTTCTCTAGTGTGCATGAGAATAGGTAAGGAGTTGCAATCTTTAGAATTGGCTTCATTTACAATAATGAACAAGCTCTCCTTTAGACAACGAGAAGTGAGAAGGACCAGAGAGACGGGCATTCTGGTCCCAACATTTCAGGAGCTCCTGCTGGAACAGATCCGAACACTCTTACATTGCTCAGATCTAGGTTTGTTACTCGGTCTGATGACTGTAGCTCACTATTCATATGTTTTTATTTCGATTCCAACACATTTACTCTAATTTCGGCATTTTCACAATTCAATTTAAAAGAGGATAGTCAACCTTACCCAAGGTGAATCTAATAAGAATTCTCAACCCTATCCTTGCTAATTTGAAGCTAGATCTATTAGGTTCACACCTCTTTTAATGTAATGGTTTCTAAGTCTAAATATCAACAGTTTTTACATCTAATGGTGGAAACCCTAATATTTTTACCATTACACAAGTCATCTCCTGCAAAGGCCAAAGAGTTGCATTGAATTTCTATTTTCAAAAGAAGATCATTTGCCTCCTTATTGTTATCCAAAATCTTTATTGCTTGATCTAGCTTTGGAGAATCTTCAAGGAGTGTCACCATGATGGTGAGTTGCAAGTCTATAAAATCTCTCATATGATCAAATTGCTTCTTGATTTTCTTCAATTTTGTTCATAGCCAAGGGGGAGTTGATAGGGGGATAAATTTTGAGATGGATAAGTGTTGTAGATCAAATTTGTATAATGATGTAGAGATGCCCTTTGCCTTGCCTTCTACATTCACTAACTCTATGATGAAACTTGTTGCATGTAAAAAATTTACCATTGAAAGATGGAGAACACCTAGATTGAGCAAGAGAAGGCTCTTGATGTAGTACCACTGATCACATACTTTTGGACCTTGGTTGACATCAACGACAACACAAAATCATATTTACAACAATCTCCCCTTTTGTCATTTATGGAAACACTTGTGAAACCTCCAAAATACTACTATATCCCTCCCCTTTTGACATCAAAGACAAAGTGTGTCTCCACATCATTGTACAAACTCAAACTACAACACTTATCCATCTCAAAATTTATCCCCCTTTGGGTACAAACAAAAATTGAAACCAAAATTGCACTCCAACAATCTTCTACTTATCTCCATATGTTTGTACAAGAACAAAAAAATGTCTAACTAACAAAAACTAAGTAGTTTGCACAGTTAGGGGTGTGATGCCCTTGTGAACGAACTTGAGTTGATTCCAAGTTGTCTTCCAATCATCTCCCGCAGAGACCAAAGAGTTGCACTAACTTTCTATCTTCAAAAGAAGATCCTTTGCCTCGTTGTTATCCAAAATCTTCACTGCTTGATCTAGCTTCTAAGAATCTTTAAGGATTCTCACCATGTTGGCGATATGCAAGTCTACAACATCTCTCAGATGACCAAACTACTTCTTGATTTTCTTCCATTTTATTCATACCTTAAGGGAGAGTTGATAGGGGGAATTTTAAGATGGATAAGTGTTGCATATTGAGTTTATACAATGATGTGGAGATGCCCTTTGCTTTGCCTTCTACATTCACTAGCTCTGTGACCAAACTTGTTGCATGTAAAACATTTACCATTGAAAGATGGAGAATACCTAGATTGAGTAGGAATAGGCTCCTAATGCAACACCATTGATCATATACTTCTGGACCTTGGTTGACATCAATGACAACACAAAATCATATTTACAACAAGAACATTGTAAGAAAGAGGTTATATGGTAGACTAGATGAAGCCTCTTTGATCAATAAATAATAGCATGAGTAAAAGCATCTTCTAAGATGTTCAAATGGACTAAATTGGAACACCCAATTTTAGTGAGTGCAATATTTGACCTTGTAAGTTACATCATATTACTAGAAGGTGGACTCATCATGAGTACCGTTAGAATGATATTGAAAGGTTCCTCTTGCTCTTTTTTTTAATAGACTAATAAAAAAGGTTCCTCTTGTTTTTTTTTAATAGATTAATAAAAAAAATTCCTCTTGTTATTCCTCTAGTGAATATTGTATTTCTATTAACTTATTTACATTGCTTTTGCCATTATATTTGTGTAGGAATTTTTTGGCTTCCTTTCACTACCATAGTTTACTCCATAGATTATTAGGGTACTCTTACTTGGCTTGATAGGCCTCAAGATACTAATATTGCATCTTGTACTTTCATTAACCACCTTGAGACTCTCAATTATTCTTCAATAATCCAACATATTTTTTAGTGTGCTCTTCTAACCTTCCCTTACAAAGGCACTTATTCCTCCTTTCAAATTGCCATCACCTTTACACAAAAATTCAACCTAACATGAAGGACCTTTCAATATCCTAGTTTATTATTAGCTTATTTGTAAGACTGGGTACTTGAATGATGGAAAAACTTATTTTCCATTTGAGAACCTTTCTTCAACTTCTTGGAATGTAAAAAATGTAACATCACAAATTGAAACACATTGATGTTATAACAAAGGTATTTATGAGTTGCATACTTAGTACATATGTTGTTGCTAGAGTTTGTGTTAAATTATTTAATCCACTCAACAAAGTATTGATGCTTCATTCATGTGATGTGATGTAGAAATACAACCACTTGTAGAGCTCTCTGTATATTCTAAAAAAAATTCTTCAATCAAGGATACACATGGGGTTGCAATCATATTTTGGGCTCTATGTTCCTCTAGACATGTCAATATATGAAAATTGCACCTCTAATCTATCGTACTAGCTTGAAGTGGACTCTTGAAATAACTTTTGATGCCATCACAATTTACTCCCCTAAAATTTTAAGAACAAGTCATAGTGATGGAACCAAAACATTAGTCATAGTAGAGATTTTCTAACTAAATGAGATCAAACACCTTAACAATCACTTCACCCTTCAACTAAACCCCTAAGATTAGTTGGCTATTCAAGAAAAATATTATTTTAACTAAGGAACTACCCACCAACACATGAAGAAATAAGACACAAGGATAGTAAAGGAAATACATTCACTAAGATCATACTCATCATGGCATCAACTAAAATTCTTAGGATATATTTGTTAGCAACACAAATTCCAACCAAAATAGTACGTGCTTCATCACTATAATATTCAAATGCAACAAAAAAATTATTGTAGAAGAGGTTCATTTATTTTCAAAGTTTGACTAATTATATTTTATTTTATTTTATTTTACTTCAAAACTATTTAAGAATTTTTTATTTTGCTTTCATTGTTTTGAAAAGATACTTTAATTTAGTTTGGGGTTATTTTATAATTGATTAATTTACTTAGTTAATTTGATTTATCTTTAATAAATTTTATAGTTTTTTTTTTAATATATGTTGACTATATTTTAGTTTTTATTATTTTCTCTTAATAGGTTGTGTTATCACGATCATGTCAAGACACTATCCTTTGTTAAGAATAGAGTCACTCTCCATGTAAACATAGAATTTATTTTATGATCCCCCTTCATAATAAATGGTCACAAAATGAGCTCTCTTTTAACCAAAAAAGAAAACTTATTGCAAAGTAGGTCTACCAAATTTAAAAGGACTCATGGCACACTGAGTTTGTACAATCGAGAAAATTAACAATCAAAAAGAGAGAAGAAACCATCCAAATCCTCCATAGACAATGCATAAGTACATGTTCCCTTAAAAATTGTACATGCTCTAAGCATCACAAGTAATGTTTTCTCTTATGTTAATAACAAAAAAAATATACAAAATACAGTAGTAGGAATCAAAAATCTAGTAAGACATTTTAGTCAAAATTCAGAAAATCACTAAAGCCTCTACCCATGTTCTAAACAAGGCAATTCTAGTTATTTATAACATCAATCTTAATGTCATTCCAATTAAATGTTGATTTAACCAAAAAATCAGCAACCTAATTTTCTTCCCTCCTAATATAGTTCCATTTAACAACATTTAAATCATGAACGAGGATATTTATGCCTTTATTACATTCATTAAGCTGCCACTACTATAAGTGAGAAATACTTTATTTTGAAATGATCAACCAAGATTTTAGATTCAAATATGTAAAGTGTCTTAAGTTGGCTTCGAAAAGAAATGGCAAATGGCAAAAGCCTTAGCAAAATCATTAGAACCAACACCAATACTACCAACAAACCATAACTCGATCATGCTATTATGATCACAACAATCACGTTACATACCATCATTTCCAGGATTTGTCTTTGTAGCTCCACCAACATTAGTTTTAACCAAAGCTTAACCAAAGCTTGAAGGGGATTTTTTCATTTAGTAAGTTGATCATGCCAAAGGCTATTATTGAAAGAGACAAAAGAGAGAGAAGTAATAAGAATATTAAGTCTCATCAGTGCTTGGAATTCCTATTAATAACTAACTTGAAAATCTTGAATCCAAACTTGCCAGGCTTCCTTTAGATTGACCATTATTCTACCCCAAATTTGACTTATATATCTTGACACATCATTGAAACCCCTCTATATGCATTCCAGCAAACACTCCAGCAAATCAAACCATGACCGATATCATGCAAAAGATTAAAGGCTTTTAGCTTCAAATGAGAGCATAGCTAATTCACAGGAGTATTAGACTCGTCTTGTACCATAAAATTCTCAAAAAATCATATCATAAATGGCAAAAAAAAAACTAAAAAGAGGCAAACAAACAAGCTTAAAGATGTTTAGCAAATACTTCATCTTGAAGGTGGAGATAAATCTATTGGACCAACAACCTCTTGTTTCTCAAGATTATCTTGATGAACAAATTTATCTAAACCTGCTAGCCACATGAAAGCATTAATCTTATGCCAATATTTTGGATACTAGACGCTTCTCCAAAGTTTACAGTTCTTAATTTTTAAGTTTTCTTCCAAAAGAGTTTTATAACCAATTTGCACCTTGTAAATCTGAAAAGCTTTTGAAAATATAGGATAAACAACCAATGGGGAGAGGGAATTGTTGACCTGGCCAAAGATTTTTATATTTCCATTTCTAAATCAAAAACATAACTCCAACCAACTTCAATACATGTATATTTTAATTTCTAGAGATACAAGGAATTCCACAAAGAGAGGGCTGATGTTGGTCAAATGTTCCATCTCAATAAAAAGCAAAGCCACCCTTTCCTACAATCCAACAAAGATCAACTTTAATCAAACTACTAGCCAACTGTGTAGTTTTATATGTATAAGAACCCCTGCCAAGGATCAACATCCTAGGGATTAGAGAATGATTCTCTTGATTTATGTGCTTCACCTTAACACCCTCCCTCATAAAGCTCATTTCTCTACACACCATCCCCAATATAATTTGACAAGGGCTATAATATTAAGGAAGATCATGTTCCCAAACCCACCTCTCTTTAAACTAGCAAATCTTGTCCGAATACCAAATGTCATTCCCAAACAAACTTTCTCATCTTCCAATCCAAATCATGAACGATGCCTTTTAAATCTATATACTAGGAGAATTTTAATCGTGGCTTTAAAAGGACTCTATTGTTAGCAACATGAGTTTGTGTTGTCACTGATGCCAAACTTATTGTCATGGGAGATTATTGACAGTTATTATTGAAAAAAAATGTATGTTGCCGTGATAAAATATTCAATGTTTTCCTTGAAGCCCATTGTAATTTAGAAACGGCTAACACTCATAGCTATTCATTACCTTCAATGCCAGAATGACTAATGATAATAGAAATAAGCAAAAATGCAGGGTTTACTAAATGTCTCCATTGCCTCAAAATAGAAGTTACTATTCTCTATTGACACAAATTGCAATAAGTGCTTAAAGAAGCAACAATATACTAAAATATGATAGGATATACATTTTAATAGCATTTCACGTTCGATAATTAATAGGATGTCTTGAAATAGCATTTAAGAGGTTCAGTATCCCATGGGGTAGAATGCCCTTAAAAAGTTTCTCCCTATTAACATCCAATTAATTTGGAAATATATTCAATTCCATTGCTAGTGTTGTCTTACAAATTTTCTATTCAATGTCTACTGATGATCCACCTCTGCCCACTAGCTTTTTGAATTGTTCACTATTTCAGGTCCACCATTCTGCAATTTGCCCTTAGTATCATTGTGTTTTACAGTCCCATCCATCTCTCCTTTTATTTATCTGTGTGGCCCTTGGTTCCTCTCTCATCCACACACTCTTCATCATATTTCTGGCCACTCTTCTATTTTTACAACTGCATGAAAATAATCCAGTATCACACAGTGTATCACCAATCAAGCAACAAAAACATAAGAGATATACTCTTGTCTAAGTTGCATACTGAACACTTAACAAATATTCTCGAAACCTTGCCTTCCAGTTATCATCCAACCATCAGATATGATTTTCTTAATACCTTCAAAAACCTGTCAAGTTTTAGAAACAAAAAGTAATTAGTAATTACATTTGTGCTTCAGTAATCTAGCAAAACACAATGTGGAAATAATTAATTAGGAAATAAGAATGGAAGAAAGGAAAGTACTCTATGACCATCCACATACACAGCCCTCAAAGTGCCTACCATATTTCTTGACACATTATCTTCAGAACCATATAGACATTTAAACTGTATATTGAAGCAAACGTCTGATCAATAACCTGTGGTAAATCCTCCAGTGGCCCGATTCCTGCACTTCTATCTTCAGAGATCTAGATTATTATCAGATCTGTCAAATGTACCAATCCCCGTGTCAAAGGAAGAAGGATGTTGCTTGACAGAGCTTTTCCAGAACTAGTCTAGTCACCATTTCTTAAGTTACTATTCGGGAATTCATCTATCCACATCTAAAGCTTGTATAGTGCTTTCTTAAACTAACCCTATAGTCAAATCTTCCTAACAGTTCTTTCACCTCACGTAATTCCATATCAGAAAATTGTAATTTTCTCAAACAGTAAACCAGATAATATCTTAGCCACACATCTGGCTATTTTGTGTGTCAAATTAACTCACAAGTTGAAATATTTTGTGAGTCACATCGGCCTTCTTCAATCTCTATGGCTTTAAATTCCCTGCTACTGCAATTAAGATTTTCCTTCCGAACACCTGAATCATACAATGAACAGAAGTACATCAACAAGGTCTTAGCCAATTTCCTGTTAGCTAGAGATGATGACAGTGATTGCCTCACAAACCACAGATGCAGCCTATATAATATATGGTCTAAAACTTAGTTAGCAAAATGCAATATTAAATTGAAAAGGAAATTATTATTTCTAAACCAACTAGCATTGGCATGCATGAAAATACATACATTTTGTAGTTTATTGCAATCGATCACAAAAGTAAGTTGTAATCTCTACCTCTTCAAAATACTTAAATTCAGATTGTGCTGCCCACACCTCAAGGGATACATCTCGTTGAACTCCAGTCAGTGGATCCATTAATGATGGCGTGACAACCTTCCAGGCAATGAGAAGTTAGTTGCATTGAAGTTTTCATTCTTTTGATAAATTAAATCCAGCAAGCAAGGATCAAACACTTTTCTGAAACATATAATTAATATGAATGCTGTAACTCAACTTGCAGATACTCATGGAAAATATATTTAGCATTTTTTACATATTTAAAGTTTAAGGAAACTTCTACCAGACCATTGATCGAGATTCAAGACCCCTGGCTATACGATCTTTCCTTAAAACTTGGAAATTGTTTAAATCATATAGAACAGTCGGGTCCTTTCTAGCTAGGCCATACATATGTTTATTTCAAATCACAAAACATAGCTTCCTAATTCTGAAATGGCAAACTGAGGTTCACCAAGATAGTTGCAATTAGAACTGAACCCTCCAAACTTAAAAAATAGCCCAACTCACAAATAAACAAAGATAGATGTCACTCAACAAACACTTACAATTGTGTATGCTCCATTGTCATACATGACATCAACCTGCTGAACAGCACTGAAGTTACTACGCTCTAATGCAACCGCAATGCGAATGATCGCTGAAAGTGCTTTAACTTTCTTTTGTGCCTGTTCAGAATGAGAAAAAACAAAAGCATCCCAAGTAAAATCAGAAAAAATGCATATTAAAGAGACTTTCTCTGGCCTAATTGGCAGACAGACCTTTTTCTGAGTAAATACTTGAATAATAACAATAATATTGAACTTGTGATATAAAATTATGATTCAAATACTGGAAACAAATGATAAACAGAATCAGTTAGAAGTTTATTTTAAGACCACCTAGACATTTAAGCAAATGAACTAATCTAACAAGAAATCTCAACTTATGACACAAAGTTTAACACTATAGTCTATCCCGCTCCATCAAGGTCTGATTTTTCATCTTTACCATTTTCACCTGGCTTTGTGCCCCCCTAGACAGATTGTTGTGCAAGAAGTCCCTCACCTTGCTATTCTGCCCCCAGCCAATTCTATTGATATCCCTAGCCCCAATATGAAAAAATGCATTCAGTTCCCGGGTGCTGTTAAAATTGTGTCCCAACCTGGGTCTCCTGAAACCCCCTTGGTGACTGAGAATGATCTAAGGGACCCTAAATGCAAAGCCCCGCTCTTTAGCACCAGCAAGAAAAAAGGTAAAAAACCTACCCCCCTACCAAAAAGCCCAAATTGACTATTCAAGACGTTAGTAAGGAGGAAGCGAGGGAAGATTTGAGCAAGAATGAAAATACCCCTAGAAGGTCTTTTAGGCTAGCCACCCGCTCTACCAAGAAAGGAAAGCTAAAGAACCTTGTGGGTGTTAAGTATTGATCAGATTTGGATAATTCAAACTGCTTGTAGCATATGTCACCAATCTGCTGTGTGACCTTAGTATTCACCGAATATTATAAGCTACTGTAAGTAGATTTTGTGCTTATTATATACTTTACGATCTGCAAAATCTGATATGATCTGAAGGTTGTATTTTATCTACTAAAGTGTCATTTGAAGGATGCACTACACTTATCGATTTCGGTGTGTCCATCCTTCTCAATGTATGCAAGTTATATAAGTGGATGAGGGGTTACGTAGGGAAGAGATATGTCTTCCCACGTGGGAAGACACATCTCTTCCCTACGTACCTCTTCACCACAGCATGTTAACTACCATCAATTGCTTACCCGATCGGAAGGAGAGCAAACGTGGGAAGACACATCTCTTCCCTACATACCTCTTCACCACAGCATGTTAACTACCATCAATTGCTTACCCGATCGGAAGGAGAGCAATTTGTTAAGAATCGCTAATCAACCCGATAGCAAGAACGGTGTGACCGTTGGTTAAATGTAACGACTTAATCTTGTTTTATTCATTACTTATTAACGTATATACTAACGGTTAATCTATTAGTGTATATGTTAATATGCAATCAGATTAATACATCGGAATCATGAAATAGCACGACCGATGTTACAAAATTAACACTCCCTCTTAACTAGGGAGGACACACTTCATGTTAGAGAAAAAATCACAATTCATCCATTGATTGTGAAGAGTAGAGATATCACACCATAGTGATATTCAGAGATATGGTTCAATAATGAATATCAAGTGTCATGATACTCACCATAACTCATAGTTATCAAGTAAGGTATGTGCACTGGCATCAAGTCACGTGATGCCTACCATACTGATAATGATTTCATTCCATGTCCATAATATTCACCGTGAAGATCTCTATCATAATTATGGTTTATTTAATGATATCATCCAACAGATATCTACCATAATGTCTAAGAGATATATATACTATCATGACATGTCCACAGATATCAAGTCACATGATATCCATCAAGATAGATAAATTGATAATTGTAAAATCGTCACCTTACAATATCAATTTGAAACAAGTGTTCATTATTGAAAAGTCGTCACCCTTCAATAATGTTCACAGAAAGCCCATGAAGTCATGGAGTCACACACAAGACAAATAAAAGAGTTCACACATTAAACATCTTTAAATAAATTAGTATATCAAAATAAATGAGACTCTCTCTCAAAATTACATAACATTTTCAACCATACCAAGTTTATCTCTAAAGTGTTCAATCTTGATTCTGGAGAGAGGCTTGGTAAGAATGTCTACAATCTGATCACCTATACTAATATAATTCAGTCACATCACATTCCTTTCCACCATATCTCGAACATAGTGATAAGGAATCTCAATATGTTTAGACCTGTCATGAAATACTAGATTCATTGAAAGCTTGATGCAACTCTGATTGTCACAATAGATGACAGTAGGATTTAAGGGCTGACCAAACAGTCCTACAAGCAATTTCCAGAGCCATACAGCTTCTCTTGCTCCCATGGAGGTTGCGATGTATTCAGCTTCTGTAGAACTCTGAGCAACTGAAGACCGTTTTCTACATATCCATGTTCCTAAACTGAAGCGAGATCATCCCTGTTCCTAAACTGAAGCAACATCCTAATGTGCTTTTCCTGTCAACTATGCTTCCAGCCCAATCAGAATCAGTGAATCCATGCAGGTCAAGGTCTACATGTTTATATTTCAGACCAAAGCCAATAGTTCCTCGAAGATATCTCAAAATATGCTTTGCAGCAACAAGATGTATTTCCCTAGGTTCACACATGAACTGACTTAGTGCATTAACAGCATAGCATATATCAGGTCTTGTGTTTACCAAATACATCAGAGATCCAATAATCTGTTTGTAGAGGGTAGGATCTGCAAACTCCGATTCTGCAGTTGTTTCCTTTAGCTTGAGTAGATTTGTCTCCATAAGTGTGGTCATGGATCTACAATCCATCATTCTAAATCTCTTGAGTATATCAATGGTGTATTTTCCTTGATTAAGGATTATACCATCTGCCTACTGCCAAACTTCCAATCCAAGGAAGTAGTGAAGAATTCCAAAATCTTTCATATCAAACTCAGAGGCTAATTCTTTCTTACATTGAGAAATACAATTATCCTCTCCTGTGATTAGTAGATCATCAACATAAAGAATATGGATTAATAATTCACCATTGATTACCTTGTAGTAGAGATTTGCATTGCTTCATTCTTGGAAAACCCTAATTCCAAGAGATAGTGATCAATTCTTTCATACCATGCTCTGGGGGCTTGTTTCAGTCCATATAGAGCTTTCTTTAATCTGCAGACATGTGATTCAGCCTTATGAATCACAAAACCTTCAGGTTGCTCCAAATAAACTTCTTCTTCAATCTTACCATTCAGAAAAGCAGTCTTGGCGTCCATTTGATGGACTTTCCATCCTTTAGATGCTGCAATAGCCAAAACTGCTCGGACAGAAGTGTATCTGGCAACAGGAGCAAATGTCTCTTCATAGTCAATAACTTCTTTCTGAGAGAAACCTCTAGCAACAAACCTTGCTTTGTGCTTCTCAATGCTGCCATCTGCTACATGTTTGATTTTGAAGAGAGTCATTTAGAAGATACCACAGATTTGCCTTTAGGCCTAGGCACAATATCCCAGACATCATTTTTCATAATTGACTGATACTCTTCAGACATAGCATCTTTCCAAACTTGATGCTTGAGCACATCTCCAACACAGGAAGGTTCCGCATCAATGATCTCACTCATCAAGGCAGTATAGCTGGAAAATAGATTAAGTCTCTTACTTTCTCTGAAAGTCCCCTTTGGAGCAGCATAATTTTCAGCTTCTTGAAGCATCTTTTTAGCCCAAAGTGGTCTCTTCCTAGTTTCGGGATAATGTTCTTCTAAGGGTAAGCTTTGAACTTCATGCTCAGCGTTTTCAGGGGTCTCCCTATGAATCTCAGGGGTGAAATCCTCATCCAAGCTTGTAGGAGGATCTTGGTGTTCTAATTCATTAGAGCTTTTGGATCTCCTGAATGCTATGTCTTCCTCAAAGATGACATCTCCACTTAGTTCAATTTGCCTATGACCAGATATGTATACTCTGTAAGCTTTAGAGGTTTCACTGTACCCAACAAATACTCCTTTCTTTCTAGAAGGTTCTAACTTTGACCTCTTTTCTTTGGGGACATGAATATAGACTGGACACCCGAAGATCCAGAGATAACTTATGTCAGGTTTGTTACTAGTAAAGGCTTCTTCAGGGGTTTTATTATCAAGAAGAGAATGAGGACATCTATTTTGAATGTACACGGTTGTCCTAGATGCTTCAGCCCAAAATGAGGTTTCTATGTTTTGGTCAAACAACATAGCCCTAGCAGCTTCTACTATAGTCCTATTCTTTCTTTCAGCTACCCCATTTGTTGTGGGTTATAAGGTACAATTAACTCCCTCTTAATCCCAGCATTTATACAAGAATCTTTAAACATATTAGAAGCGTATCCCCCCCAATCGTCTGTTCTGAAGGTTATGATTTTCTTACCTGTCATATTTTCTGCAAGAGCTTTGAATTCCTTAAATTTAGAAAGGATTTCTTCAGACTCTTTGTACCTCAGAAAATATATCCAGGTCTTCCTAGAATAATCATCTACAAATATTACATAATATAAAAATCCCCCTGAGGGTACAGACATGGGTCCACATAAATCAGAATGAACTAAATCTAATACATTTTTGGATTTACTGTTGCTAGAATTAAAAGACCCTTTAGTATTCTTTCCCAAGGCACACCCTTTGCAAGCTCCTTCAGAATTATGACTTAGCTTGGGTAAGTCAATCACCATCTTCTCTATCTTAGGTAGGGCATGGAAATGAAGGTGCCCTAATCTTTTGTGCCAAAGTTCATTCGAATCTAGAGTCTCATGAATCAAGGCTAGAGTTGGAGTGGTGCAAAGTCTGTAGAGGCTCCCCTGTCTTACTCCAATGGTATGGGCTTTCTTGATGGTGGAGTTCTTTGGCCAAGCAAATACCTTTCCTTCCATAAAGGTTAATATGTAACCCTTATCTTCAAGTGCAGAAACTGAGACAAGGTTTCTCTTTATACCAAGTACAAACAGAACTCCAGTTAGCTGTAGGGATATGCTTGACTTTAGGTTGATATTGCAGGTTCCTATTCCCATAACTAGATAATTTGAGTCATCACCAATTGTAACTTCTTCATTTGAATTTTCCACAAGTGTATCTAGGTGCTCACGAAAACCAGTGATGTGTCGAGATGCTCCACTGTCAATCACCCATGTGTTGGAACTGGAGGTGACTTGACTAGAGAGGGCTGAATAGAAAACTAGCTTCTCGGAATCACTCTCTTTCTTAATTTCTACCATTGAAGCTTGTTGCTTGATCCTGTCTGAGCACTTCATTGCATAGTGCCCATATTGGTCACATCTGAAACATTGTACTTCAGAGATGTCTCTTTTCTTCTTTGAAGACCTCTTTCCATTTGAGTTGTTGTCCCTCTTTCTCTTAAAGTTCTTCTTCTTTCCTTTCTTGTGGGAATTAGAGTTTAGAACTTGAATGTCTTCATTACCATTGTTTTGTTTTGTTTTATTCCTCTTGTGACAAGCCGAGATTCCTCTTGAATGCAATTGGTTTTCAATCCATCAAACTTAGGAAATTTAGAACGAGCACTGATTCCTTGAATGAACGATTCCCATGACGTAGGAAGTCCATTTAGGGCCATCATAGCAAGTTCTTTGTTGTCTACTAGATGTCCAATAGTGGATAGTTGATCCCTAAGCTCAGTGATTCTCAAGAAATAGGATGTAACTGTTTCTCCTTTATTCATCTTTATATGGTGTAGTTGATTCTTTTGGGTGAGAGCCCTGCTAGTGTTGTTGATTTCATAAATGTCAACTAGTGCTTTGAACATCTGAAAGGCCGTCTCATATTTAGAGATCACTAGCACAATGTGGTCTCTCACTGAATCCACAATTATCTTAAGAGCCTTCTCACTGTCCTTGCTCCACCCATATTTCGAAGAGCACAATTGACCTCACCGAGGATATGATGCTTGATGAAATGGAGATGAACAAACCTAAAGCAGAAGGGACCTATAACTCCCAGCTGGAAGGGACCTATTTTGGATGTAAAACGAATGTAAATGAGTTGAAGGTTAAAGCCATGTTCTTAGAACTCGAGAGGAAATTGGGGAGTGTTTCTCGACTCAGCCTGAGGATTATCCATATTTCTGCCACCTTGTGTTTGATGTAGAAGAAGATATTGGGAGTTGGCGAGGAAGAGGAAGGAAATTACAAGGAACTGTTCAATTTCCTTACTGAAGACTGGTCCAATGTCCTTCACTAGGCTGGTTGCAAATTTAGAGATGGCAGCTAGGAATTATATTAGTTTATTTTTTATTGTTGATGTTGTTAGTGATGTTTCTGGCAGCAAAAGGCCCTATGTTAAGACTTCTACTTATATTGATACTACTTACGCTTATGGCCATAGGTGGTCTGTTATTAAGACTTTATGAAGATAGACAGATCGTTGGACAAAGGTTCCAGAGATATTAGCTCTTATTATATGTCATTGATGGTTATTTTTCTGTGTTGCATGGGTACTCGTACCCAACCCCCTAGAACGCGTACCAGAGACTGGTACACGTCTCCCATACCGGAGCCTGTCAGGAGACGTCTCTACACATAGGAGACTCCACGTCAACGAACCCTCCCGTCTCCACCCTAAATAACACGTGTAAAAGTCAAAAAGTTTGACGCGATGCATGGGCGAAAGCAAAAACCACCGACGTGAGCCGCCCCATTTTCAGACATTTGTATGACATTTTGAATTGACTCATTTCACATTTGTGTACTTAAACTTCAAAGTGAATGTTAATTCTTGTTTTGAAAGTTCAATGCCATTATATTTTCAGATTTTCTATAAATTATTAAATTATATTTTAAAAAAAATTGACGTCTCCAAGTACCCCTTTCTCCTTTTTTGAAAAAATAGCCGTACCGGTACCGGTACCAATCTCCAACGTCTCCGAGTACCCCCGTACCCATGCAACCTTGTTATTTTTTTATATTAGCTGGTTGTTAATGTGCTACTACTGCTCTTAGTGTTAACTTTAAGTTTAAGCCCGTTGGGCTGTTGTTTATAGGGACGGCACAGTTGTTTTGCTGTTTTTAATATCAAAAACACTGTAGTCTATAATATAGTAGAAATGTTGACAATTTAAAATGTTGATTAAAAACAAAAAGCATTCTTCTGCAAGAAAAGATCTATATATCTATTTCAAACTGCCAAAAGAGAAATTATTTTGATTTGTGCCAATATAAAAAATCACACCCACCATCACAACCTTAAACTAAAACTTGTGCAACAATCAAAATTATAGATGACAAACTAGAAGCACGTATCTCGCAGCCTGTTGTGCCTCAAAGAAAGTAAAACAATGCTAAAGAAAAATATTTTAGTTTTATAATTGGCACCATAGAAAATTTAATATATTAAATATAATTGTAGTTACCAGAATACATGAACTGGAGTGTGACTACTAGCACACCATTTTCAAAAATTCAACCATGCAATACATGGAATTGCAAAAAATATAATTTCAGTTACCTTGCTAACACCCCCATACTCACATTCAATTTCTTCTACAGAGCCCAGACAATTTATTTTGCATCAGAATCACCCAGGGGAAAATTCAAAATTATTCAGACGGATGTGTTTCCCACCCCAAATACGTAAGTCAATTTTGAGCACATTTTTTTCTATTCTAGGAATTAAACCCGTAAATAACACCTACTAAAACTAAGAACATAGTAAAATTCATTAAATATTTTTACTTTTGCATTGAAAATTTACGCCGTAATATCTAGTCATCAATAGGATGACAATGAATTTGTTGCTTAAAAACGGTTACATAGATACAAGAATCCAATGTAGATGAAGATCATATTAGATAACAAGTTCTCTTAATGAGCTGTAAATTTAAATAGATCCAGTGCAATGAAATAATAATATTTAAATGATCTACACATGTATGCAGTGATATATGGACTAGAAAGTATTACTGAATTGCAGGTATGATTTCAAAACTGTCAGACCTCTTGAAATATCATTGTGTTTTCATTTGGTCATATTGAAAGTCAATGGATTCAAAACTTTCAGGTATTTGGTAGTATAAAATAGTTCATTCACTCTGCAATATGCTCACATAAAAGGAGAGTATTAATGTTCAATAAAATTCCATTGTGACAATGTCACTGTAGTATACAATTTTTAAAACTACAAATATTGCAAAAATAGGAAAACAAAGGAGCTTTTTTTTAATGTCTCACATATTCCTTAGCTGAATGAATCACCAAGGAATTGAAATTCCAAGCTTTGGAGTTTGCAGTGCTGTGTGTGTACTTTCTTGCACTTTTGCAATTGCTCTGCTTCCTAAAAGTTCACAAATTGGTACAACTAATGGATTGAAAGCCTTTATGCTAGCATCTATATAAACAAGACAGCGAAGGTCAAGGAAACCTACAACTGAGGAAAACTGTATAGCTCATAAATCCATCCTCTTTTTGCTCTCTTGATCATCAGTTATTTAAGCAGCATGTTGTGCATAGCACATGTGCCAATCTATTATTAAACCTAGAAACAACCCTTGAATAGACTATAGCAACCTGTTGATGTGGTTTTTATGCACATGCGAACACAGAATAAAATACCAAGGTATCTTATCCTCTCTTGAACAAAGTCTCTCATATGCTATGCTTCGCGATCAAATGAGACAACTCCAAGGTTACGAAATGTCAGGTCTTGACGTGTGGATAAGTTCAATGGTTTGATGTGATAATGCTGGAATCACAAGGGGACTTACGTTGTACATGAATGCTCAATCTTATCATGGATCAGGATAAGTATGCCGATAACTTAGGATTTATCAATATGGCTCTGGATTTACTTCTTACTAAAAAAGGGGGAAAAAGGATAGGGTTCAGGAAATCTATTCTAAAACCAGGAATGTAGGAAATGGTGAATGGATTTAGTGGAATCAAACCAAGCAAGGTCTCACAATCAGGTATTGACACAAGCTTAGTGCAATCATCTAAGGTATACTTAATGATTTTCAGACTATTACCATCAAACGTAGACACCATCCAAGTTGATGCTTGTCAACGGACGCATAATAGTTGAAGTTATGCTTACTCAAACTCCAGTTGACCACACAAGGCGCACTTACCAGCGGCAAGAGGCTAGTGGTATGGATTAAGGATTCCACACAAATAAATTCAACAAATATTCCACTCAATCTAACATACATGAAAATAAATTCTAATCTAACTTGGAGGAATTGAGAACCATGAATGCAAATACAACATTTGAAGAGCAAAATCACCAACAATTGAACAATGATTAGGATTCAAATAGTTGTAGCATATACCAAAACTTCTACAAAAACTCTCCCTTACAAATGAGAGACAAGGAGGCATATATAGAGTCCCTTACAAAATGGATGGCCCAGATTGATCTAAGATCAATGGCCAAGATTACAAGATAAAACCCTAATTAGGGTTTGTACAACCACCATTACATTGGCCAATAAGAAACGAGGGTAGGTAAGATAAAATAATATTTGATGTAGCGCCATGTGTCACCTATTCCCTCCTTGAATGAATGTTGACTTGGCACCCTTTGATTGAACGGATGGTGACTAGGATGCCACCTCAGCTTACGTTGCACACTTAATCAATTTGCCTTGTACATTCTTCATCTTCACAATGTTTGGAATCCTTTGTGATACTTTGCATTCCATCCTTATGTTAAGGAATTCCATGAATTGTTCCCTCCTTATGTTTGGAAAATTTCCCAATCTTGGAATCCTAAAATATTTCCTTCCTTGACGCACTTTGATATTGAAATTCCTTGATGTAGTTATGGATTTCTTGATGTAAAATCCTTTGTGTTCATTTCTTGAACTTGCTTTCCTTCATTTGTTCACCATCAAAGTGAAGTCTTCTTCATGATTGATCTAGTCCTCATCTTCACCTTCTGGAACCTCTATCCGGAAATCCCTATCCAATCTTTGAAGTATTGATCTTCCTTATCCTCATTGCGTGCATCCTCCTTCACTTCAAGCCTTGATCATCGTACTTCCTTTCCTCATAACAGTCCTGCAAAACAAATAAGCATTGAATCAAACACTGGTATGATAAACTTAACTTCAACCTTGGTGGGAAATTCATCTGCATATGGACTGATCATTCCTCCAAACCATCCGTATTATCCTTGTCCATTCTTCACTTGGTGGAAATTTGATGCCTATCTGGACAACTTCCTTCCTTTCTAATTCCACCCTACAGTGTGTTGATAATTCCACCCTACAGTGTGTTGACGTGTATTTTGTACACGACCAAACACAGAATAAAATACCCAAATGGTACCTTATCCTCTCTTGAATAAAGCCTCTGAATGCTGAAGATATCGCGAAAAGGATCAATCAGGGTGACTTCAAGGTTCTTCGTTGTAGGATCTCTACGTGTGGATAAGCACCAGTGGTCGTTGTAAATGCTGTTTCTTCAAGGGGTCTTACGCACTTTCTAAGAAAGCTGGTCCGTGTTGCTCTCGTTTGACTGAAGGAACAGGATTTTCCTAATACTAACAAATTCCAAAAAAGATCAAAAGATGGGGGTTTCAAGAGATGAATTCTAATCTAATCCTAAGAATGACTCAATGTAGGCTAGACTTGGTAAGATTCTACCAATTTCAGTATTGCCAAGGAGTTACAACTCTACAGGAATTGATGTGATCTTCTAAGGTGATTAGTGATTTTCAAATCATCAAGGACTATAGATACTATCATAAAGATACATATCAATATTTCGATAATGATTGAATGTTCAAGCAATCTCAATATCTCTAGTTGACCACACAAGGCATCCTTACAATCAGTAAGAAGCTAGTGGTTTGGATATGAATCTCACCAAAGATCAAGCACAACACTTAGTCCTTCAAACTTAAATACTACTTCGACTGAGAATGATTCAAGAAGATAAACAACCATGAAGATAGCCACAAGTATTGCAATAAAACACCATAACTTCAATATTTTATTGGTCTCAAAGCCAAATGGACAACAATTGTTCAAAATTCTTTCTTCACCACTCAATCTTACTACACAATAACTTTTTTCTCTCTAAGCTCTAACTATTTCTAATCTCTCTTTTCTAATCTTCTTCTAATGACAAAATGAAAATGAGTGAGGGTATATATAGCATCCTCAATTACAATGAACGGCCCAGATTGAAAGAAGATCAATGGCTGAGATTTTGACACCTAAACCCTAATTAGGGTTTGTTACAAAAAGTCCCCCTTTTAGATGAACATTATTAAATGCATAGCCAAATATTTTATTGGCACAAAAGTCGAGGAAACATAGACCAATAGGACTTAAGCTGCCACATCATCCTATAACAACCTTTCTTCTAGAACTTTGTTCCCTTTCCTATGCTCTTTCTTAGCATATCCAACGAATCTGGACACAATTCCTTCAATCTCAGCAATGGGAATCTCAAGAAGATTCTTCATTCGTTCTTACAAGTGAATGACCTAATCAAAAGCCGTGAGAAGAGTTGTTTCCTATCCGGGTTCGAGTTCTTTGAACTTCTCAATCAGGAGCATGGTAGTGAACATCAAATCTCGTTGCCCATCTGTGATGACATTTTCCTCTTTGCAAAAGATGACCTTGACTCTATCCTCCAACTCTTGGATGTCCACATCTGTCTCAATCTCGATCCGCCTGCCAAGAATGGTACACAATACTTCAAACACCTTATCTTGAATTGGATGGATGATACCTTCAACTTGACTGCATTTGGTGCTGATGTCTTCAAAAAGGACCTCTTTCATCTGGAGCAAAGCTGACCACTGTAGGAGGTTATGAGTGCCTCCATCCATTATCTTTTCTTGTGCCAAGATCCGTCTTGGTGTTTGCCTTATTACTTGCAGGATAGGAATGATAACATCTCTAGTGTGAGCGAAAGCGGCTACAGTTATCAATAGATTATGGATAATCTCAAGGACCTGGATAGCTTGATGAATTGTCTTCATCATTCTTGTTGCAAATTCAACGGCTACCGTGTGGGATTTATCAATCCAAGAGCTCATAAGCTGAACCAAGCTTTTGAGCCTTTCTGCCTCGCCAACTGATTCAAGAGGAAGTGCTTGTAAAGGAGATACTGCTGGATCCTGACGTCTCAAGGGCTGATTGAGATGACTAAAATAGCCTCTCAAAGCACCGACCTCTCTTTCAAGCTTCCTATTCTTCTCCATTTCTTCCTTAAGTTTGTCTTTAAGTGCTTCGAATGAATCGGTTGCTTCTTCCATTGCCTGTTCAGTAGTGAGTGGACCAAGCTCAAATGTTTCCAAGTCATACTCCTCTGCAAGAATTTCACCTTCATACTTGTCTACTACTGGTGTAGCTATTTGCAATTTCCTGGATCCTGTTTCATCCCTTATCACCTTGGACATCTTTGTGGCCTTCTTCTTTTCCGTTATCTCTTGAGAATTTCCTATAAGGCTTTCTAAATCAATTACATCTTCTTCCTCTTCCATCACAATCACCCTTGTCAGTCTCTCTTTTAACCAATCCGGGATGGCGGATCTTGTTTCTCTAACTTGTATTTCTTTAGGCAGTGGTTCATCTTCTCGAAGAGGAGATGTCGCTTCATCATCATTTCTCTGATCTTCCTGTAGCTCATCAATTCGGGAAGATTGACTTGATGAATGTTGAGGTGTATGTCCCTTCTCTGGCTTATCATTTTGCACCATGGATTCCATAGATTCATCAACCTCAGGTACCATCTTCTCTTGACCTTCAACTTGACTTGCCTTCTTTTCATGTCGAGAAGATGTGCTTGATGGGCGATCTCGATTGGCCTCTTGCTTCTTCTTGGAAGATTCTCTTTTCTCAGGTCTTTCTTTCCTCTTTGCGCCTCTAGGATGAGAAGTGTCCTCACTCACGCTTGCTTCTCCTTCTTCTGGTCTTGCCTCCAAAGTAAAAGTCATCAATACGTTCTGCTCTCTCAACTTCTGATGTTGTACATGTAATGTCCCCACTCTAGCAGATTGACCAAGTATATGTGCGTTAGCCTAGCTCTACATGGTCCCGAGGGCTAACGAAGGGTTTAAAGGGATCCTGGAGTGTTTTGGCCTAGTCATTTCCAGTTTGGGCCAAAACGAAGTTGATTTACTTAGTTTCAGGCATACTTACTATTTTTAGTAAGTCAGCAGGACACAACGGGGGCTAGTTTTGGTGATTGGATTTGATACTCCTTGGCGAGAGCTTTCCGACGAGCTATCACTCACACTATTCGGAGTCCGATTGCTAATATATTTTAATGCCTGAAGTTTTATTAAAGTAACATTTAATTTAATTGTAAAATATTAAAGTGTAATATTTATTTTATGGAGATATGTGTAAATCAAAGGGGCAACCAAGGGAGACATAAGTGAATATTTTAATATGTTTTATATTGAACATGTTTTATCCCACATTGCTTGGGTGAGTTGGGTCGCCCCTTGGAGAAAGAATAAAAGGGAGCTTTTGTGGCTTCATTGGGGGTGTGGAATATGAGAAGAATTTGGTGTGTGAGTTGCAGATCCGTTCTTGGCATTAGAGGACGTCTATCCTCTCTTGTGACATTCTAGACGTCATTCCCTTGGGGTTTGGCCTTTGGAATCCTTTGCTATCAGCTTCATTTACAGGTAGATTGGGTGCTTTTCCAGCTACAAGCAGCAGCATTATTTGGTTGCATTTCCAGCTACAGGCCGCGACACTATTCACGCGGGTACTAGTCACGTGACACTATTCACGCGGGTACTATTCACGCAACACTATTCACGCGGGTACTATTCATGCAGCACTATTCACGCGGCACTATTCACCTGGCACTATTCATGCAGCACTATTCATGTTACTGTAGCAGCAGAATTAGAAACTTTGGTTGGAACATTATGTCAAAATGCTGGAGTATTTAGTGAGTTGAAAATAACCTGCTATGTATTTGATTTTTGTTAATTCTGGAAATAATATTATAACAGCAGTAGTTCAATTTCCAGCTTGCCTATTATTGTAAATTCTTTTTAGTTCATGTTATGTGGTTTCATACCTATGCAAAGACTTAAAAACAAAAAAAAACATTGAAACATTAAACGGAGGAATAAGTAGTTGGCTGCAAACTGTTTGACTAAATTCCTATCAGCAGTGGGGTTAGTTTTTGGGCATTCTAGGGTGCCCACTACAGTGGTATCAGAGCAGAAGATTCTGCCATCTTGTGGGAAACTTTCACCAAAACATATTGCAGAAACAAAACAGGTCCAGAATGTATGATTGAGCATGCGACAGGGGCATTATAATTTTCGCAATACCAGGGTCTGACAAAATAGAAATCCGGATAGTCAGAGTGAGCAGTCTAGTTCATCCGTGCAGGTGGACATAGAATCCAGTCATACAGACATAGAGGAAATATTCTTCGATCAGGACAGCAGTATGGGTGACCGAGATGAGAGGAATATCGTTCCAGATCAGGGGGAGGTAATGTTCAGACAATTGCTGGGTACGTTAGAGCAAGGGCAGCGTATGCAGCAGGAGCAGAATAGGCGAATGGACATGATGTTGCAGCTTATGGCTAGACAGATGGGCGTTAATATTAATCCAGGTGAGGCCAACAATGGAAACAATAACAATGGGGGAAACAATAACAATAGGGGCAATGATAATAATGGAGGCCGAGGCAACAACAATGGCCCTGAGAATAACATTAATGGTAATAATGGACATGGCAACAATGGAATTGAGGCGGATAACTTTAGACACATTGCACACCCAGCTCGAACAGCGAGCTCGAGACCTCTTCTACCCACCTTTCCACCTAGGGATCCGGTTCAACCAGTGAATGAACTGCAGATTACTGAGTTACAGGGTCAATTCAGGAGGGACTGGGAGGCCAATGGACCCGAGTTTCAGGCAGATATTTCCCTCAAAGATTATATGGACTTGAGGATGAGACATATGCCTAGAGCAGGAGGGAGGAATCAGAATTTTGAGCTGAGGAAGAAAGTTGGAAAACTTTCCTTGCCTTATTATGATGCTTCAGGGAAGATGACTGCACGAGCTTGGGTGCAGAAGGTAGATACATACTTGCAGCTAAATCCTATGCCTGAGGATGAGGCTATCAAGTATGCGGCTATGCATTTGGACGGCGTTGCGCATGAATGGTGGCATCATGGCATGGTGACTCTGGGGCATAATCAGATTACATCCTATGAGGAATTCACAGAAAGATTGATTGAGAGATTTGACACTAGGGATCCCGAGTTACATTTCAAGGAGCTAGCACAATTAAAACAGTCAGGTTCAGTGGATGCGTACATCGCCGAGTTTCAGCGTTTGTCTGTACTTGTTACTGATATCTCTCCTAGGAGATTGGTGGTGTTATTTTGTGATGGGCTTGCTGATCCATTACGTGGTTGGGTGAAGGGACATGATCCACTCACCTTAGCAGAAGCAACTAAAAAGGCACGAGATTTAGCCCCTTCGGTATACAAAAGAAAATACCATTCAACAGATTCTTCCTACTGCAAGGACAAAGACAAAAAACCATTTCAGAAAGAGTATAACAAACCCAAAGAAGGATCAAAAGGACTAGACAGTGAAACCTTGAATGAACTTCGAAAGAAGAAACTGTGCTTCCAGTGTAGAGAGCCTTGGGACTTATCTCATAAATGCCCTCTCAAGGCTAAGGCAAATCAAATGGAGTATTTTTCAGCAGAGGAGTCAGAGTCAGAGGGGGAGGATCAGCACTCCGATTCAGATGAGGGTAACATGATAGAGGAGAGCAGCATTCCCAAGGATGATAGATCGTTGGCACGCTTGACAGGGGCCCAAAAGGCAATCACATTTAAGGTCAGGGGTACTATCCAGGGGCAGAAAGTGATATCTCTCATTGACACTGGGGCTACACATAACTTTATAGATACACAGTTGGTAGCCAGGAGAGGTTTACAGACAGAGGAGCATGATGGTTTTAGGGTCATGGTGGCTAATGGCCAAAAGCTATTATGTACTCAGAAGGTTTCAAATCTTCACATTAGATTTGGAGATGGCTATGAGTTGGAGGATGATTTCTACGTTGTGGACATGGGAGATTACAACGTCATCCTCGGTATGACATGGATGGCATCGCTGGTTGAGTTCACTTTCAACCTAGCGAAGTTGGAAATGAGGTTTCAGCATGAGGGTAGGACTGTTGTTCTCAGGGGACTTTCAGATGGGAGTTGCAGGGTAGTCTCTTTGAAGAGAATGGAGAGACTTTTTCGACATAATGACATAATAGAGTGGGCAACAGAGTGCTTAGTTATGCCAACTTCACCGGAGCCTCGGGTGAAGAGTCATCCACCAGATATACAGGAGATTCTTGACAGGCATGCCAAGGTATTCAGTGATATTCCTCACGGGGTTCCTCCTGACAGGGGTGCAGAGCATGTTATTGAGCTCGAGGAGGGAGCCAAACCAGTGATGATCACTCCCTATCGTCATCCTAAGAAACATAAAGATGAGATAGAGAAGGCAATTAAGGAGTTGTTGGAAATGGGGCACATCAGGCCTAGCAAAAGCCCCTTTGCTTCAGCTGTAGTTTTGGTAAAGAAGAAGGATGGGACAATGCGCATGTGCATCGATTACAGGGCACTGAATAAGAAAACAATTAAAAACAGGTATCCCATTCCTAGGATTGATGAGTTGATTGATGAGTTGCATGGGGCATGCTTCTTCACCAAAATTGATTTGCAATCCGGATACCATCAGATCAGGATGAGAGCAGAGGACATTGAGAAAACAGCTTTCCGATGTCACTATGGCCACTTTGAGTTTATGGTTATGCCATTTGGACTAACCAATGCACCCGCTACATTTCAGAGTTGTATGAACCAGGTATTCAGGGAGCAATTGAGGAGATTTGTCTTGATCTTCTTTGATGACATCTTGGTCTTCAGTAAGACCTGGGAGGAACATTCACAGCATTTGGAGGAGGTATTATCTATCCTAGAGAGAGAGTCTTTATATGCCAAGGAGTCTAAGTGTGAGTTTGGTATGACAGAATTACTATACCTTGGGCATATTATTAGTGCAGATGGAGTTCGAGTAGACCCTGAAAAGATTAGAGCTATAGTAGATTGGCCTACTCCCACGAACCTCACACAACTTAAGGGGTTCTTTGGTTTATGCGGGTTTTACAGGAGGTTTGTTAAGGGGTTTTCACAGACTGCAGCACCTTTGACAGACCTCACTAAAAAGGGAGCCTTCGTATGGACAGAAGCAGCGCAGCGATGTTTTGACCACTTCAAACAAGTGATGTCATCTTGTCCGGTTTTAGCTCTACCAGATTTCACAAAGCCATTTGAACTTCAGTGTGATGCTTCAGGTGATGGGATAGGGGCAGTATTGATGCAGGAGAAACATCCCATTGCATTCGAGAGTAGGAAGCTCCGAGGTGTTGAGAGGAGCTATTCTATCTATGACAGGGAGATGTTGGCCATAATGCATGCATTGGCCAAATTTCGATCATACTTAGTAGGTGGACGGTTTGTGATCAAAACTGATCACAATAGCATAAAATATTTCATGAGCCAGCGTGATCTTAATGACCGGCAACAGAAATGGGTTACTAAATTGCAGGCTTATGACTTTGACATAGAGTTTGTCAAAGGTAAGAAAAACGTGGTGGCTGATGCCTTATCTCGGAGACCTCACTTATGTGCTCTGGCAGAGATTTCAGGAGATTGGAGAGATCAGATTATAGCAGAGTATGTCGGAGATGCTTGGGCTTCTGGATTGATTTCAGGTACTATACAGGATGATCGCTATGAGGTGATAGAGGGATTGATCAGAGTTCAGGACAGGGTTTATTTGATTCCGTCATCACATTTGAGAGAGGTGATACTAAAGGCATTTCATGATGCACCCACAGCTGGGCATCCGGGGATCTTCAAGACCTACAGGCAGATCCGAGAGCGGTTCTCATGGAGAGGGCTCAAGGATGATGTTCAGAGGTATGTCAGGGAGTGTGCGGTTTGTCAACAGAATAAGGGAGAGCACACATTTCCTGCAGGTTTATTACAGCCCTTGCCCATTCCTGATAGGAAATGGGAAAGTATTTCGATGGACTTCATCACTGGGTTACCACGAGTGCAGGGAAGGGATTGCATCTATGTGGTGGTGGACCGCTTGACGAAGTTCGCTCACTTCTTTGCTATTCCGTCCATTTACACAGCAGCACAGGTGGCAGATCTTTTCTTTAGAGAGATATTCAGGTTACATGGGTTGCCCAGATTCATTGTCAGTGATCGGGATAGTAAGTTTATGAGTGTTTTTTTGGCAGGAGTTGTTTAGGTTGTGTGGTACAGATCTTACACCTAGCACTAGTTATCATCCGCAGACAGATGGGCAAACAGAGATTGTGAATAAATGGGTGGAGGGATATTTGAGGAACTATGTAACTGCACAACAAAAAGCTTGGGTCAGATGGTTGCATATGGGAGAGTATTGTTATAACACCACTTATCATATGTCCATCAGGATGACTCCTTTCATGGCACTCTATGGTTATGATGCACCTAGCTTCATGGATTTAGTTTTGGGGGACAGCAGAGTGCCCAAAGCCAAAAACTTATTGCAGGATAGTCAGGACATCCTGAAAGTGCTCAAGGAGAATATACAGCAGGCCCAGAATCAACAGAAATTGTACGCTGATCAGCACCGAATAGAGCGCAGTTTCGAGGTAGGGGATATGGTTTACTTGAGGCTACAACCATATAGACAATCATCACTCAAGAAGAGCGGAGCTGAAAAGTTGAAGCCTAGATTTTATGGTCCCTACAGGGTGATTCGCAGAGTGGGCGAAGTCACCTATGAGCTTGAGCTTCCAGAGGGCAGTCGGGTGCACAATGTATTTCATGTGTCTAGGCTTAAGAAAGCTATTGGTCAGAGTGTAGTACCTTCTGCAGATTTACCTCCTTTGGATGAGGAGGGGAAGCTCGTGTTAGTACCTGAGGCTATTCTGGACACCAGAGAGAAGAAACTCAGAAACAGGATAGTGAAGGAGTATTTGGTCAGATGGAGAGACCTGCCGGAGGAAGATGCTACATGGGAGAATGAGCAGGTGATACAGCAGGCTGGACTGAGATTGCTTGAGGACAAGCAATTTCAAGGGGGGCGGACAGTAATGTCCCCACTCTAGCAGATTGACCAAGTATATGTGCGTTAGCCTAGCTCTACATGGTCCCGAGGGCTAACGAAGGGTTTAAAGGGATCCTGGAGTGTTTTGGCCTAGTCATTTCCAGTTTGGGCCAAAACGAAGTTGATTTACTTGGTTTCAGGCATACTTACTATTTTTAGTAAGTCAGCAGGACACAACGGGGGCTAGTTTTGGTGATTGGATTTGATACTCCTTAGCGAGAGCTTTCCGACGAGCTATCACTCACGCTATTCGGAGTCCGATTGCTAATATATTTTAATGCCTGAAGTTTTATTAAAGTAACATTTAATTTAATTGTAAAATATTAAAGTGTTACTTTAATATTTATTTTATGGAGATATGTGTAAATCAAAGGGGCAACCAAGGGAGACATAAGTGAATATTTTAATATGTTTTATATTGAACATGTTTTATCCCACATTGCTTGGGTGAGTTGGGTCGCCCCTTGGAGAAAGAATAAAAGGGAGCTTTTGTGGCTTCATTGGGGGTGTGGAATATGAGAAGAATTTGGTGTGTGAGTTGCAGATCCGTTCTTGGCATTAGAGGATGTCTATCCTCTCTTGTGACATTCTAGACGTCATTCCCTTGGGGTTTGGCCTTTGGAATCCTTTGCTATCAGCTTCATTTACAGGCAGATTGGGTGCTTTTCCAGCTACAAGCAGCAGCATTATTTGGTTGCATTTCCAGCTACAGGCCGCGACACTATTCACGCGGGTACTATTCACGCGACACTATTCACGCGGGTACTATTCACGCGACACTATTCACGCGGCTACTATTCATGCAGCACTATTCACGCGGCACTATTCATGTTACTGTAGCAGCAGAATTAGAAACTTTGGTTGGAACATTATGTCAAAATGCTGGAGTATTTAGTGAGTTGAAAATAACCTGCTATGTATTTGATTTTTGTTAATTCTGGAAATAATATTATAACAGCAGTAGTTCAATTTCCAGCTTGCCTATTATTGTAAATTCTTTTTAGTTCATGTTATGTGGTTTCATACCTGTGCAAAGACTTAAAAACAAAAAAAAACATTGAAACATTAAACGGAGGAATAAGGAGTTGGCTGCAAACTGTTTGACTAAATTCCTATCAGCAGTGGGGTTAGTTTTTGGGCATTCTCAACTTCTGATGTTGTACATCCACCCATCTGCGAGTATATGATAAAACAGGAGTCATCCAAGCTCTCAAGTCTGAAACCTCGGGCTCGTTCCAATCTATCTTCACTCTTTTATCCTCTTTGTCATAGGACGACTGGAGGTATCTGCCATTATCCTGAGCTTGATCAGCTACTCTATAAACTTTGCATTTCCTGATGAAATCTAAAGGTAGTCTGGAATGCATCTTCCTTTTAACTTCTAAATCACTTGAGAGATTCATCCAAAAATCCTCTACCTAAAACTCATGTCTGTACTTCTTACCAACTGTCTCCTCCATATAACCATGAGGATCAAAATTCTCCCGCGAGGCAAAGAATGTGAATGAATACAAGGATAATTCCTTCTCTGCATCTTCGAAGGCTTGAGTGTTAGGACATACCTCAACTGAATTCCCCAATATGATGGGCACGGGAATTCCATTTCCATGCTTGTGTCTGGATACCTTTGCGTAAGCTGCCAACTGTCTAGTTACCTCAAGTAGCACTATCCTGTCCGTCGTATACCTCGGCAACATGTAGGGAGGTGAAGGACACCCATGAACTCTGATGTATGTAAACTTTTGAAACTGGATGAACCATGCACCATACTTCTTCACAAGTTCTTGTGCATCCAGAGATAGTCGATTATGAATTCCACCTTGCAATATCCTAGTGATGTTCATCGTGAAGGTATCATTGACTAACTTGTAGTCACTTCTAGGCGGATGATGCAGATGAACATAAGAGTCACAAACTCTCACTTCTCTGGGTCCTCTTCCGATCACTCCTCTGTGAGGTAGCCCTGCATACTCGAAACTCCTGATCAAGGCATATATGACATATGAGCTCATATGGAATGATTTGGTAGGCCTTAGTCTTCTCAACTGCACATCCAGACTATTGCTAATAATTCTGGCCCAATGAAGCATTCCTTTTCCTTGGACTATCACTTGAATGAAGAAGAACATCCACTTTTCGAAGTAGAAGGCTTGAGGAGCCCCTGTAACTCGATTGAGCAAAGTTATCAAATCTTTGTACTCCTCCTGGAAGTCGATCCTATGCGGTGTGTTGGGAATCTTGTTCAGGTGAGGCCGACTTTTGAGCAACCAATTCTTGTTGATGAGATTCAGACAGGTGTCGGGATCATCTTCATACATTGACTTGGCTCCTTCTAAACTTTTGTAAATCATATCTTTATGCTCTAGAAGATGAAGAGCTTCACTTATAGCCTCCTCTGAAAGGTAAGCTAAGGTGTTCCCTTCCTTGGATACGATCGACCTTGATTGTGAGTCATAGTGGCGGGCACACTCAATCATCAGCTCATGACACTTGACTGCTGGAGGGAAACCTGCCGCCTTGATGATGCCACTTTCAATTATCTTCTTCGCAACAGGCGATGGCTTGCCAATGTAGGGGACCTCTCGAAACTTCTTCACATTGAAGTTTCCTAAGTTGGTATCTCCGATATTACTCCATTTGGACACGATCCTGGTCTCCAATTCGTCATTCTTCTGATCTTCTTTGATGAGAGCCGGGCGACTAGTAGATACTCCTGCCTTTGGAGTCGCCATCTTGACACCTACACAACATTTTAAAATTAGTTCTTAAGCATTATATCTTGAAGTGTAGAAATTAAGACTCAAAAGGAAGTTTTAAGATATTAATTAGGAAACTTCATGATAAATCTAGAGTTATCATTTCCTAATTAACTAATCAACACTTAGACTTTTCTAAAAAAAGCGTCCAAAAAATCAAGTCTTGAACAAGAGTGTTAAGATAATTTCGCCATACCTCCTCTTGAGTACTAAACTCTAAGAAATGATGCAAAAAATGGATTTCGCTAGGCAAAGTTTAGATCAAAGCCCTCTCTGGGATGAATTGCGCCTCCTCTAGCTTCAAAAGAATAAACTCCACCTTTTTAACCTTCAACACTTAGTAGAAATTCGCTCCAAGCAAGCTATATTTCGCTCCTCCAATTTGCTCTCCAATTTCGCACTTAAAGGAATGATTGAATGATTTGAAATGTGAAGCAAAACTCCTCCAATATATAGAGCGCTCACCCCTTGCTTGCCCTAGGCCGACTTGGCAAAAAGGAGGTTAAAAAATAAATAAAATCTCCAAAAGGGGTGGCCGACTTGAAAAATAATAGCAAAATAATGCCTTGAGCACTCACCAATGAATTTTAATTTAATAAAAAATTAATTTTAAATGCCTCCAAAGTAAAATTTCGATTTTCTCAAGGCTTAAAATTAATTTATTAAATGCCAAAATGCTTTTAATTTAATGCGAATTTAATTTTTAATTTTCCAAATGCCTCAAATTTAGCAATTCTGGCGATCTAATGCAAATTGGAGAATATCAACTTTTAAAGCAAGGCTTAATGAAACTTCATGATGATTTCGCCCTGGACCCTCTCCAAGGGTCAGGAGCGATTTTCCAATTTTAGCCTTGAATACTTCGCATCTTGACTTCAAAATCTCCTAGAGGGTAAATTGATATCCAGTTAAGGTGTTGCACTTCAAATTTTGACATTTTGTATGAGGAAAATAGGTGGAAATGTAGATTTCACCCTGGACCCTCTCCAAGGGTCAGGAGCGGTTTTTTCATTTTAAGTTGTAATCCACCTAAATTTGATCGTTGAACCCTCTATGCCACTCCCAAAGTCCATTCCCTTGCACTACCAAGTTAATTCATCAACAATTTTGAAGGAAATGATGTCTTTAGAGGAAATTTCGCCCTAGACCCTCAGTAAGGGTCAGGAGCGATTTTCCATTTTTTGCTCAAAATTAGCATTTTTCAACGTTCAAAATCTCTTCAAGACATTTCAAATAGATCTTCTCACTAGCTTCCAGACTTTGTTCTATCCAACTTGGGAGAAAAAGTGCAATTTTGGTGTTTTTCGCCCTGGACCCTCAGCAAGGGTCAAGAGCGATTTTTCAATTTTGACTAAAAAAAATCTTCATTTCCCTATCAAAACACTTCTTCACCAAGCAAATTTATGTTTAGGCCTCCAAAATAAGCAAGAAAATCTTCTTTCCAAATTTTCGCCCTAGACCCTCAGCAAGGGTCAGGAGCGATTTTTGCAAATTGGGCTTAATTCTCCATCATTTTTCATTGAAACTTTATTCACTACTAGGCAATGTCCTTCCTTTATCCACTCCATCCAAATTTGCTTTGTTGTTACAAGGTAAAATGAGAGTTTTCAAAATTTTCGCCCTGGACCCTCTCCAAGGGTCAGGAGCGATTTTTCCATTTTTAGCCCAAGATCATCAAGTTTCAGAGGCAAATCATCATTCATCATGCTTTTGGATGTCTTTTCTTCCTTAGCCTAACCTTGCCTTAGCACAATTTTGAAGAAAACATGCAGTTTTTGTGATTTTCGCCCTGGACTCTCTCCAAGGGTCAGGAGCGACTTTTTGGTTTTAGGCATATTTCTTCATCTTTTAGACTTCAAATCACCTCTAAGGCATAAAACATCATGTCCTCTTCCTATCCAAGCAAGATTTTGCCTTAATTCTTCAAATAAAGGAGAGAATCTTGGAAATTCGCCTTGGGCCCTCAACAAGGGTCAGGAGCGATTTTTATAATTGCCTTCAAAATCCTGACTCTCAACAATCACTTTTCACTTCAAGGCTATTAAAACATCATTTCAAGCTCATGCCTAGGCTTAGATTTGTTCAAACTTGGAGGAAAAGGTCGAATATTAGGTTTTTTGCCCTGGGCCCTCAGCAAGGGTCAGGAGCGATTTTTCAATTTTGGCTTGATTGCTTCTTTGTTGATCGTCCAAGTTATATTCAATGGGTAAGACATGCTTTCTTTCATCCATTCCAATCATAAAAAACATTTTGACTTTGCAAGAAAAAGGTGCTTTTGAAAATTTCGCTCTGGGCCTTCAGAGAGGGTCAGGAGCGAATTTTGTAATTGTGACCAAAACACTTCACTTTTCATCTTAAAACCTCTTTGCTAAGGAAGATGTCATCTTGTTTCATGCTATGAATAGGTTTTCATGTCCAAGAAAAGTCAAAAACTATGCTTGCAAAGAATTTCGCTCTGGACCCTCAGCAAGGGTCAGGAGCGATTTTACCTTTCCTAGGCAAAACTCCTTCATCTCATCATCTTCAATCAAGTCTGGATACTTTATCATGCTCATTTCATCCTCCACCATGCCTTTGACATCTCAAATCAACCAAACAAGGCTAGAGACCCCCATAAGATTTTTCGCCCTGGACCCTCAACAAGGGTCAGGAGCGATTTTGATGATTTCAACAAGATCCTTCATCATTTCAAGTTAAAACTCTTTCAGGCGGGTGGAGAAAGTCATTCATTTTCCATTCATGCTCAAAACTTGGTCTCTTTCCACTGCAAAATGAAGGAAATCAAGATTTCGCCCTGGACCCTCAGCAAGGGTCAGGAGCGATTTTCCCTTTAGTCTCCAAAATTCATCCTTTTTCATGTCTTTAAACCTTCAAAAGCATCAGGTCACGTCCAATCATTCTTCCGGGAGACCCTGCACAAAACAATTTAGAAAAGTCAGTGACAAATAAGCTTTAAACAACATTTTCGCCCTGGACCCTCAGCAAGGGTCAGGAGTGATTTTACCTTTTTAGGCTAAACTGCTCAAAATTTAAGTCTCAAACCACTTCACCAGGCAGAGTTAGGGCATTTTCAAGGCTAGGAACCAGTTAGTAAGTCCTATCAAAAACAAGAAATTGAGCTTAGGATAAAGTTCGCCCTGGACCCTCAGCAAGGGTCAGGAGTGAATTCTTTGTTTCAGGCATCATCTCACTTTCCAAAAATTGATCAAAACTTCCCCAGGCAAGAACACACAATTTCTCCTTCAAAAATGCTAACACTTAGCCAAAATTGGACTTTACCCAAAAAACCCTTATTAGACCTAACCTGAGACCTATTTTGACTCCTCTGAAAGGCTTACCTCATTTCAACAATCTCAATTCTTCAAGAAGACACTTAACAATTCTCCAAAATTTGACTGGACTTAGCTTGAATGATGCCAAAAAAAACCCTTAAGGTTTAGCCCTAGCCCAGACAACTCACTCACTCAAAACCCTAAAACAGAGAGAAGAACAAGCAGAGAGAAAGCAAAAACAAAAGCAAAAAGAGGGGGTCCCCATTCTAATGGGGTGATGTGTGAAATGGTCACAACACAGTGGAAATCCGATCCTCATCCAGACTCACTGTCCTTGAAAATCTTGTGTTGACTGGATCACCATTCCATGGAGTGGAAATCCAGACACCATCAGGACTTTGTTCCTGACATTTTGTCCCAGCATGTTAGGTAATCTTAGAAAATTGTAACACCAATTCTGGAAAACATGAAGGTCCGGATTAAAGTCTGGAAGATTTTCCTTAAGAAAAACCGATTTTCAGACTTAAGGATAAGTCTGATAATAATTGCTAAGTCTGAACACACCCATGTAAACTCAGAAAATCAAGTGTTTGGAGCCCAAAAATGAATGTCCAGGTCTGGAAATATCACTTGGAGGTCTGAAAACACTCAGAAAGTGACTGATTTTCGATATAAAAGTTGTAATAAAAGTCTGATTTTCTGAGGACAAAGTCTGAATACGCCCTCCAATGTCTGAAAATACTCAAAAAATGGTGTATTGAAGTCTGATTTTCTGATTCTTAAGTCTGAATACACCCTGTGAAAGTCTGAAAATGGCTCCAAAAAGTCTGAACACACTCTGAAAATGATGAATATCAATGGCTGGAAGTGGTCACAGCCATGTCACATGCTTGCATTTGAATTATTTTGACCTTCAAAACTCAGAAATGGTCACATTTGGGCACAACTATATGGCTGGAAATGAAGTTTTAGTCTGAAGACAACTTGGTATACTCAAAAAAATGTCAATAATGGTGCCCGGAAGTATACCACAATTCTGAAAATGCTTAGAAAAGGGTGTGGAAAAGTCTGATTTTTAGTTCATAAAGTCTGAAAACACCCTTCCAAGGTCCAACAATGGCTGCCCAATGTCTGAAGACAACCTACAACTTCAATAAATCAATCATTTAAACTTGTCGCAGTCCTAGGAAACACCTGTATTTGATGAATTTCACCTTCCCGAAGTGAAGTTTGTCAAATCTGGGCACAAACAAAGGGCTGGTAAAAAATATCTAAGTCTGAAGACAAATCTGAAAATGGAGTTTCAGACTTAGATCAGCAATGGAAGCTCCACCAAATGCCCAAAAAACTAATAAGAAATGACGCCCAAGTTAAATTTCCCAAGTGGGCAAGTGGCTGGAAATGAAAATCAGTCTAAAGACAACATGCAACTATGGAGTTTCAGACTGTAACAACAATGGCAGCCCTTGAAAATGCACTGAAAACTCCTCCAAACAGCCCTTAACCAAAATTGCCTTAGTGTGGATGAGCTGAGCAATGAAGAATAATTCTGAAAATGTGTTCCCAGCCAACAATGGAGGTCATATCACTCCCAGCAAGGTCTGAAAATAATGGCAGCCACCAAGCATGAAGAAAATCACCCCAAACGACACAAAGCACTCCCAAATAAAAATCGAAATTTTCCCAGCTATGGCGCCATTCCAAAATTCTGAAAATGTCTTCAATAGCAGCTCGGATCTGCAACAATGGAGGTTGGAACAGCCAAGCTGGAAAAAATGGAGGAGGAAAGAATCCTCAACCCAACACTTCACTTCAACACTTTGCCAAATTCGCCAATAAGGGAGAAAAATCACTTTTCATGGAGACACCTAGCAAATTTAATAATAAAATAATGTTGGAAACTCCTCTCATATACTTGCTTTCATCTTTCACTTTCACCACACAAGCAATGTGGGATAAAACACTTGTATAAATACTTGCTTCTAGAAGGTTCAAACATTTAATAATTATTGCAAGTTATTAAATTTGCTTTTAAATTTTAAATAATCATTAATAATTATTTAAAAGCAATTAAATGGGGCTTATTTATTAAATATTACAATTTAAATGCAAAATAAAGCCTCCAAGGGGAAAATCGCTATAGGTTGGGATTAAAAAATCCCTTCAAAAATCACTTAAGTGTCAAAATTCGCCCCATAGGGGAAATTCGACCCATGCTTGGACAAAAATCCATGCTCAATTTCATCAAAATGCACATAAAAACCCCCCTAGGGGAAAATCGATATGAGTTTGGACAAAAATCCTGACAAAAATGCACTCAATTTGCAAAAAATCACCCCCAGGGGAAATTCGATGTGTCTGGACAAAAATCCACACTCAAAACTCACTTAACTTGGAAAACAACCTCCCTGGTGGAATTTCGACCTCAGTCTAGATGAAAATCCAGACTCAAAAACTCTTCATAATGTTCCCAGTGGAAAATCGATCTCTGTCTGGATAAAAATCCGGACAAAAATCCTTACAAAAATGCTCAAGGGAAAATCAACCTCTGCCTGGATAAAAATCCGGACAAAAATCCTCACTTAGTTGTCACAAAAATCCTGGTGGAAAATCGACCCAGGCATGGAATTATCCTTGCATTCCAGTCCATACTTCCAGTCCGCACTCCTGGTGGAAAATCAATGGCAATCTGGATAAATCCTGACACAACACCAAAATTTAGCACTTCCAGGGGAAATTCGATGGTAGTATGGATAAATAGTGGGTGAAATTAGTGGCCAGTATGGATTCCAGGGGAAACCCATGTGTAGTATGGATTTTGAGTGGGGGAATGGGTTGGGTAGTCTGGAATGTGAGGGGAAAAACACCTCTAGCATGGATTTTGACCCTTTAACCCTTGGAATATGAATTTCCCTTAGGATTTTATCATTTTAACCACTCAAAATCATTCAGCGACTTTAAATTTAACTGGACTTAGACTAATTTTCCAAAAATATGAGCGAAACGCTAGGAAAATATTGGAATAAAGTGCGAAACCAACTTATATATTACCTTAGGAGCAAGAAAACAACTCCAAAAGGTCTATGAATACCTTGGCACTTTAAAATCATTGATGCGCGTGTTTAAAAACACGTTAACGTTCAATAGGTCTAACACTTAGCAAAACTTAGGATCATTAAAATATCATTTTTTGCAACTTGATCCTAACACTTCAAAAACCCTAGATGGCACTAGGCATGATCAAAACTCCGAGACTCAGGCACGGGAAACACAAAATTGCCCACTCTAAAAAGCGAAAAATGGGGGTCCCCATTTGCAATGGGGCGATGTGTGAAGACGTCACAACACAACCCAGCCCAAATTTACTCAATTCAAGCAGTATCAAGTTTTGGAGTTCTTGTTTTTCAAACACTAAGAAATTTTAGAGTGTCGTATATAATGACCCATTGTCCAGTTTCTAGTTCACAATGATACAAACTCTAATGGTCCAGCCATTTCCAATCATGATCTATTGTAGAACATCTAGGTTTGTAACAGAAATTTTATCCATTTATAGGATATCCTTCACTTCTTTAATTTGTCCTCTTTCCATTCTTTGAATCAAACAGCAGATATATCTCATTAGGGCACTTTATATAAAGCGGTAGCAGCCGAATGATGAGCAGTAAGGGTGAATTTCCCAGTGTTACCTAGGGATGCGTTTCTGGCATAATTTGACCCATCCCGGAAACTCGGAAACTTTCAGAAACCTGTACTCTGGCTGTCTCATAAAATTAATGATTGAATTTTGATTATTTGTTTGACTTCCACTCTCATGCAAACTCTCAATTTAAATTATTTAACACAAACGTCATAAGTTAAGGTTTTATAGTGTAAATTAATTATAAGCATACATTATCCATGTTTTTATACAAATATTTCAAATTTCCCTATATATTTTAAATTTTCCCTATTTTTTATATAGCTGTCCTCACTGCTGTCCCCTACATTGGGAAAAAAAAATCCATCCCGGAAACCCGTTTCCCCGTCCCCTCGTCCCGGAAATTCGGGGTAACATAGGAATTTCCCAATACATGATGAAGAACAGGGTTGCAGAACACCCAACGTCTATGATAAATTGCTACCCTAATTTTAAGGTGGTCTCACTTACAGATTTGTGCATGGCAAGGAAATTCCTTCCTTGAGAGAAAGTGCTGCTATATTCCGAAGTTATTAAATGCTTTTGAGAGAATAATTTGCAATATATCTCAGGTTATACTATCTCCTGTACCTTACAAGACCAGGAAGATACATTTTATATGCAGGAAAAATTTAATATAAAATACCTCTTCCAAGAAATAAATAGATTCCAAAGTACCTCGTGTGGAAGCTTTGCAAAGGAATCATGCTTGTGACTTGGAAACTTCTTCCTGTGATATCTTGCAAGCAAAGCAATAATCTGTTTGTGTATACAGTACATAGCACAGTTTAAAGAAAAAACAATAATTTTAGGTTGATAAGCATTTACCAAACACAAGATACATACCAGAAGTAGAACAAGTTTATATGAATATATGTTTTTGCAACATACCTCTATCTCCACAGTACTGTAGCCATGAAGGTGTGCATTGTTCTGTAATGCAAATTTCCAAACAACAACAGAGCAATATGTTAGAAGTTCAAAGAGTATTCTGCCAATTAATAGCAGTGTTGAAACTTGATCTTAGATATGTACAATGATGCTAAAGAGGTGTCAACAGTGGATAACAAAATCCTTTATGGATGCTTTTAGTAGCCACAAATTTAACAAACAATTTGCTCCCAATTCAGAATCCTAGCCAGATTTTGTTTTCTCATTACCTTCAAAACTATTATCATGATTACATAAATCCAAACACACTTTCCCTCAAATGCATTCCAAATATAAACTTCAAAAAAAATTAACATTTTTATTTCTCCATTTTCAAGAGGTAACTTTCCGGTTATCAAAAATAATCTTTACATTTAATATTCTGCAGTACATTTTTCCAGTAGCACATATCATATGTTCCCGTTCTATTTCAAAGTAGTTTCTTAAGTTATTTGATATTTCTATGTTACTAGTTTCTTCCTGTTTCCATGCTGCTTCCAGACAGAATGGGTTCTGATGTTGGAACATGCACTGATCTTGTCCTAGCCAAAATTTGCATAAAATTTATATTTTCTTCAAAAAAGTATGTTTTCTCAAACATTCAAGTGTTTTTTGAGGTGCCAAGTTTTGCCGAGATTCTCCAAAGTACTTTCCAAGTCAAAAAAAAATGGGCTTGCCAAGTACGAGTTTGCAAACCATGATTTCACTATTCTTTTGTGGACCCCCACACTACCCTCGGCACTAAATGAGAGAAATTGGTCTACAAAACACCATATTTTCAAGCTCCTTTATGGTGTGCTATAGTCACATGTTGTCAGGGTTGACTTTGCAACATTTGAAAGCAGTTTCCTGCCATTGCAGTTGATAAAATTAAGCAAAACAATACCTAGCATTTCAAGCTCAATTTGTACCCCTCAAGGTTGTGTTCCAATCCCAAGATAGTGATTTTCTATCACTGAAAAAACATTGCATTAGTTGTTTTTTCAATCACAAAATTGCAGGTTTGCAATATTAACAGCAAAGTTTCTGATGTTATTGAGCCAGCGTCCTTTCCAATCTCAATACAAAGTCAGGAACTTGTTGTCACTAGTGTCAACCAATACATTTCTGAGGCAAGGGTGATAGGCTCATTGATTGAATAAGTTATTTGCAAGTTCAAGGGTAGCAGCATATTTTCTATGTTTTTGTTATTTCGTAGTTGGAAGTTTCAGCCTTTGGGCATTTTGTTGTAAATGTTATGTATTAAGGATCTATATTGTATGTGATAAAAGCCTCATCAATTTTATTACATGAATATTTGAAAGATCCCAAAGTTTATGATCAAAAATCTGGCAAAAGATGCAAGTATTTGGCTGTTTAATGTGCAGTGTAGGTTACAAAAAACCTGTATTGCCCACATGAATTTCAATATCTTTAGGTATTGGACAAAATTAACCTAAAAATAAATTCACTATTTGGCCTGCCTAAAACAGCCTATGTCACTTATGAGGCTATAAACTTCCCTAAATGTTGTCCAAACCTCTTTGGGTGGACCAAAATGTATGGGAAAGCCCAAAAGCTCACTATATATAGGGCAGTACAGCTCAATCAAATTCTAAAAGAATAAGCAATCAGACAACCAAAGTATATCCACAGAAACAAGGACCTCTCCCATAGCAAGAGCATTGTGTTCAAGGTCCAGGAAATGGAACAAAAGTTAACTTCTAAAGGTTTCCAATGCAGGAACCCTTCACAAATATCCTACATCTAAAATATAATGATGACCTTGCACAGGACTGACCAACAAAATGTCTGACTAGAGAGAAAGCTTACAGGATCATTACTTTCTTCCAATTCAAAAATTTCCTATCTCCATGGTCACCATTCTTTCTCCTCCAAAACCATGCAAACAACAGCTGCATTTGATAGGAATTGGAGAATTTGAATGAATTACATATAGGAAAAGACACAAAGGAAAATGAAATGATTTGAAATATCGGATACAATAGGAAAAGCAAATTCTTGCTATCCACTTTACAATTAAGATATAGTGTAATGTCCCCTCCTCGTTGATGTCTTTCCAGTGGTCCATTAGCCTATTCTTGAGACCCGTAGGCTAGGTGGAATGAAGAATGAAGGTCAAGCATTGATGAGGCAAGAACTTACAATTTTTAGTAAGTCAGGGGTTGGCCATTTTAGTGATACTGTCCTACTGAGCTCTCCATGCTCTGTCACTGGGTGCGAAGATCATGCTTTTTGGAGCATTAGTTTATGACTTACTATTTTTAGTAAGTGGCAGTATGGCATATTTCTATTTTTGGCAGTGGACAGGGTCCTGATCCTGCAGCAGTTCAGTGGTCTTCCTAGCTCAACTTCATCCTGGTTTTGGCAATAATCAGTATTGGAGTCATAAGTGATATAATTAAATATTATTTCCTTATCCTAAGGTTTAATATTTAATTAATTTGATTATTTTTACTACTGATTAATGACTATGGAAATTGCGCATATCATCTCCTAAGTGCTAGGCGAATTTTATGTCTAGAAAGGAACGCCAATTTGATGTGGGAGATATTATTTTATTCACCACAAATGTCTGCTAAGTCAAAAATCATGGTCTTGTGCTTTCTGGCGTAATTCTTTGACTTATGGTTTGGGCGCCATCCTTGGGTCCACGTGGTAAAGGAAATGCAAATGAAGAAGTTGAATTTGGGCAAATTTGTAAGCATTTGCATTTGGTTTTGGGGTGTTAGAAGTTATAAATAAAAGCCTCGGGCTCCCATTTTGGTTATCATATGAATTTGCATCATTATGCTGCCGAATTGGCGATTGAAAATCTGAGCTTCGAAGTGTGGCTTCCTAGCTAAGTCTCAGAGTACCTAGCTGTGTCCATGTATTTCCAGTGTTGTTGGTGAGTGAGTTGCAGATTGTGGAGTGTTTTGTGTGAGATTGGAGTGTTTTCTAGTTGCTGGTCGCGGAACTGCTAAAAGTGTATTTTGCTCATACCTCTTGGCCAAGCGATTCCATCATTCTAGGTACTGGCTCATCCATCCTTCCTACCACTGGCGATGCATCTTGTAAGTTTTTAGCATCTTATTTTGAGTGTGGATTTTTATATTGAAAATTGAACTTCCCAGGTTAGGCATTGGGTTTAGTGAGTGCATTGGGAAGCGTGCAAAATAAATATGGGTATTTTGATAGCTTCCTTTGGGTTTGTTTTCATTGTGGCTGGTGTAGCATTAGTTTAGAACTGATTTTGGGTGAATTGGGTGAGTAATGAGGGAGTTATGAGCATTTTAGTGAATCCATAGGCTGTTGGTTTTGTATTTCCAGCCTGCAGATTTTGATGTTAGCAGAAATTTCATGCTTATTATTTGGATGTTCAGCATTACTCTTCTTCTCACACTATCTTGATTATTGTAAGGTTAAGTAGTAGTACTACTAACCAATTCTGGCTTGTAACTCTCATCCTGCTGAAAAGTGGAAGAGGCTGGCTTGCCACCTATTTCAATTGAATTGTAATTCAATCCTCCCGCTGCATAAGCGGTCGAGTGATGATTGATTGTAATGGTCCTCCCATTGCATAAGCGATTGAGTTGAGTTTGTTTGTAATTTCAATCCTCCCGTTGAAATATCGCAGTCGAGTGATTTGTGCCTTTGTATGTTTCTCGTGGCTGGTTCACCGCCAAGTTTCTTGCATTCCCGCTGGATAAGCTGAAGGGGCTGGCTTGCTGCCCAGTATTGTATTCCACTTCAATTTTCAGCAGATTTGAGATCTAACGATCCCCTATTCACCATATGCTCTCACCTTCCCACATTGGGCTCTTGGTGATCAGAAAGTGGAAGGGTTGCATTTTTCAGCAAGTTTTCAGTTTATGCTTTCTAACCTTAACGGGTTATCTGTTTGTGGATGATTATTATTGGCCTAAAAACAAAAAAAAATAACTGGGATATCACATATAGCTATATATATTCATAACCAAAACAATTTAAAGAAAACAAACTTAACATTTTTTGCCACTAAGGACATTAACAATTTCTTTGGTCTTTTAAACTTTATTTTGAATTCAAACCTAGACCATCGTGTTAGCATTATAGGAAAAGAAAACAAACCTTGATAAGATAATATGAATGCTTATGATAGCCTTTATGATTGATATGCATGCCAATGCCATGCAAAAGAATTGCAGATTCCATCAATTCAATATCATTCTCATTTATTGATAACCCTGCCAAACTAAAGCAGTCTTGACCATCTTTCTTGCATCTTTGTAAGCCTTCCAGAAGCTCCTGTCAATTGCAATGCCAAAAGATAAAAATTTAGACATTTTCTTATCACTTTGATAAAAAGCAAAGTGGACTAATTTCAAGTGAGCTCCAAATTCCGGTTTTGAGAAGGAAAAATGGGGAATCACTAGTCAATAATTTATTGTCTTGTCTCCTACGGATGCTAAAATGTTATGATCCATAAGCATGAAGAAAGAAAAAATGCAAGACAGCAAATTGAGATGACCACCTTTGCTAATTGAACAGAATGCATGTCAGATTTCATCTTTTTCTTGTTGTTAAATCTCCGTGCAAGACTGGTGACTGAACTCCACCTGATGTTAGGGGCACAAACATACTCATTAAATGATTTCTCTAAAGTGTCTGCAATCACCCCCTCCCGTAGTGCATAAGATGAAACTGTCATCCTATCAATACCAAAAATTTCAAATATTTCCTGCAACAAAATTGCTCCAGCAACTATTGAATCTAAGCGATTTTCAGCAAACCCAAAAAGCTTGAGACACTCTTCTTTATTCTTTGATTGGCACAGCTTTGTTACAATCACACTGAGCTCAACACTGGTAAATTCACAACCCCTGAAAGCTTGGTAAAAAACAGGCATTGACTCATATCCATCTCCTTCATATCCATCTCCCAATTCAACAGCATGCCCTTGATGTATTACCTTCTGTATGGATTCAATGGTACCAGAGGTGCCTATAGCCATCTCAAATCCAATCTCTCGAACCTTTTCTACCAGATTAGAATCTGCAAATGTAGACCGGATGTGTCTTCGCAATTGTTCTATATGACTCTCCTGCAGCTTTCCATCCTTATTTCGCAGAAAAGACTCTGTTAAGCGAATATGACCAAGCTTTAAGGAAGTTGCATGAATTACTTCTCCACATAATCCAAGAACAAATTCAGTAGATCCTCCTCCTATGTCCACAGTTAAAACAGCCTTATTGAAGACTGGAAGAGACTGCAAGAAAAGAATAATTTATTGCAATACTATGCAATGTTCATACTTGAAGTGCATTGTGAGACAAATTGTTTAGAAATATAGCATGTTGCACTAAACTGCAGAAGAGAATAAAAGAGCGATGAATGAGACAGATGAGCAAAGCCTGGTCTAACTGACAACAAAAAGGAATCTGTATGGTATATCCAACTTGCTTTTAACCACACAAAAATAAATGAAAATTCTAGGTCTACATTTTGCTGACCATGAAAGAGTTATCACGTAATGCCATAAAACGTATGCATCCATTAAATTAATTTTGCAATATCCTTAAAGTTATTCCATCCAGAGTGTTGACATCCAAGAATATTGTGTTGTTTCACTTTGGCATCAATCTGATGTAATTAGAATGCAAAAAAATTAAGCTGAGTCACTTACGATTACATGCTAAAAGAACTTTTAGAGGCATAAAACTTTCATTTGTTTGATACATTGACTCACCATTCAAATGTTACCAGAAATAAAAAGGCCATTAATAATGAGAAATTGAAATTTCTTAAGGTGTTTCCAGCTTATGACAAACTAGTGCCCAAATTAAGAAGAATGTATTGAAAAAATAGAAAACTAATCTAACGCCCCCACTTTGAAATAGAATTTAATAATGAATAATAATAATAAGAAAATTAAAATACAAAAAAATATAAAATATAAAAGAATATAATTAAAATTTAATTAAGTTAATGAATGTTCAAACTACATGAAATGAAAAATTGTTACTCCCTCAAACATGAGATATGAAAAAGAGAAGAGAAACTCATTTGAGGGGGGATATTCAAGGGAATCAGAAGTGCATATCTGATAAAACAACAATGAGGAGGCACGACCCTTTAAATGGATGTCTCTTTTACAAGAGATGTGTCTCCCCGATAAAATAGGATAGTATAAAAGGATGTCGAATGAAAGGAGCGAATCATCAACACAAATCAAATCAGTCCAGCAGGTCAGACCATTGGAAGCAGGACATTCATCAAGCAGATCGTACAGCAAAGAAGAAGCATTTTCCCCTTAAGATAGGGAGCAGCAATCACAAGGAAACCAGTCCAATTCTTCACAGCAGAACTCTAATCATTTCAGATTATTATTATCATATATTTATTTAGGAGTATACTTGATATTTCTGCCAATCATTATCTTGTATATGTATACATGCTATTTATACATAATAAAGAATGTTAGAGTATATGTTCTTATGATAGAATATGAGATGTGCTTGATTGATTTAAACCCACCTTTAGGAGGGGCCTGGGGTGTAAGCAAAAGGGGTATACAAGGCTAAGTAAGTCGGCCATTCAAGAGTTGACCGTAATGGCTCCTAGGACCAGAGGGCACTTACATAGAGAGTCGAGTAACCCACTTTTTACCCCCGGCCAATTCCACAAGATGGCAAGTGTCTCTAGGCAAATGAGACATTGATGAGGCAAGCAGATACAAGTCGCCTGTGGTAGACATCCACTCTTGGGCTTGGTGTAGAAATGGCTTGGGCAGACCCATCATATCTCTTCTCTTAAACCCTAATATGCTTGCATTATTGATAATCTACGGATATGATGTAATTGCCTAATCGTAATAATTGAACATATATATGTGTATATTTGCTTATGTTGTTCATGTGATTGCAGGACTCAAATCCACAATTGCATCATTAAAGTACTTAGTAAGACGTAACCCTAACCCTAATTTGTTGCAACTGTGAACTTAGGGAAGCGAACATCACAAATTGTATCAGAGCACCATTCCTACCAACCAACGAGACAAACGTACTTAACTGCCATATAATTAGGGTTAACTACTCTTAAGTGAATCCATATGTATGCACTACATGTATTTCAATGTATAATTCCTGACTTCAGTAAATTCATGTGTATATTTCATGCTTAAAGTGCTATGTGTATTCACATATATGCATCTTAACTTAAGTGAATTCATATGCATGCTTCAATCTTATGTGCTATGTGTATTCATGTGTATGCTTCATGTTTTATGTGCCATGTGTATGCTTCATGCCTTATGTGCTACATGTATTCAATCTTATGCTTCATGCTTTATGCATTTATGTGTATTCACGTGTATGCTTCATGACTTAAGTGAATTCATGTGTATGCTTCATGCTTTATGCGCTACGTGTATTCACGTGCATGCTTCATGACTTAAGTGAATTCATGCTTATGCACTACATGCCTTAAATAATATAAATATATTCAGGTGTATACTTCAGCTTTATGCATCATGTGTGTATAATTTATGTCTTACATGTATTCATGAGTATGATTCATGACTTACATATGATTCATGCCTTATGTGTATTCATGTGCTTTACATCCTATGTATATTTGGGTATATACTTCATGCTCTAGGTGTATTCATGTGTATGACTCATGCCTTATGTGTATTCAAGTAAATACCTCGTGTTATGTGTTTGATTGTCTATTATGTTTTAACCATGGCTACTTCATGGGTGTATGTGCCTTCCTAATGTATACACATCATGTTTGATGTGTCTCCAAACAAGTTTATTCCATGAGTGTTTTATAAGTACTTATAAATGTTTCAAGAGCTATATTCTTGCATTCAAATTAAATAGGGTGCATGTTTGGATTATGAAGACACTTCTGTCTGCAACTAAAACACTTGTAAAAACAACATAGGGATTGTTGAACATAACAATGCCATGAAAATCTACAAGGTGTATGCCACTAGGTAGAAAGGAGGATGGCATATGAGCTTAATGAATATAGCAAATTGGCCTATAAATTGTCCCAAAATATGGAAGGAGAAACATTCCAGCATGCATCTCTAACCTAATCCAGCAGATCTATCATTGAGTGTAAGATGATAAATTTGATGAAAATCATAAATTTGTCATATGCTTTGACTGCCACAATCTATTAAGTTTGATAATGTAATGTCCCTTACTAGTTATATAGGTATAAATATGTTTGCCTGGAATACAGATAGAAAAAATAAATCAGAAATGAAATCATTGTTCATATTCAAAAGAAAATCATATTAAAACATACAGAAAATTACTTTTTTAACAAATTATACACAGGCAGCAGAAACCAGACTTATTCAATCATAACTTATATGGTCTATAACATTTTCCTTAAATAACCATAATTGGTAGCTACAGGGAATGATCCGGTTAGCCCATCCATCCCACTCTGGATCCAAAGGCAGTCATCATGCCCCTTTGGCTTACTATCAGTGGTGTGGTTCTTACCCCCGCAATTCATACCTTGTCCCACCCCTAAGGTTATTGAACCGAGGAAGTATCAGATCATAGAGGGGCTTATTAATTGCCAGTCCCAGGCCCAGTAGCAGTCATGTGCCCTACTGGCCTACTGATCTTACATGGATCAGTAGGTAAACAACTGAGACAGACATTATCCTCATCTCCCAATCTCTCCGTCTTCCTGAATTTTTAAGTGCATTTCTTGTAAATATAGATTTACTGTTTTACTGTTAATACATAAGTGTGCAGAGTCTGCTTTAATTCAGTTTTGTATTAATATTGGATCAGTATTTCAACAATTCGTATATGTCATTCTTTTATTGTTTTAAATCAGATGAAACAGGAAACGAAACTCATTTGGGAGTTTGTAAATGCCATACTGTGGAAGATTGGCTATGTCATGGCATAACCTCATTCAAATTTTAAACTACTTATACGTATCAGATGGTAACTGATTGTAATTAAAAAACACATATGACATTAAGTTTAATTTAAGCAATCCCTGTCTATCAACATATCAATGGAAGACGATTCATTCTGTATATTAATTTAATTCCCTAAATTATTACGTTCATTCTGTGAATTACCATTAAAACTTAATTTAGTTTCTTAAAGTGCTAGGTACCAATCACATTATGAGGAAGTACTCACTGGGTCACAGCAAGCGTTCTGTATCAGTCATATTCTTTAATAATTTTATGGTTAATACATGTACAGGGAGAAAAACCTTGTTCACAGAGTTATCGTATGTTATTGCTTTGAATTACGATTCATATTTTAATATCAATTTAATGGAATGCGGTTCACATCATTATCGAATCATATGAATTTGGTAATTTTTTGCAGTTATGGTATTATCCTATTGAATGTATGCATTGTACAGACTTAGTGATTAACTTAGGAACCGATCCTTCTTGTATTGTTCTGAGTATTCGGACATACCTGGAATGGTTGCCTTGTCGTCTGTTGAATCAAAACGGCGAATGGCTTCACTCCCGCAATATACGATTCCCTTCATTTTCTTCCTTTTTTCCCTCCTCAATCTCCCAAAACCTCATATATGTCTAATCCTGCATGAGTCGTGCTGCTGGGTCACGACTCTTCAGAAAGATGCGTGGCTTTCTTCAGTCACGTCTTTTCCTAATACGCCTTTGTTAGTAAACGATGCATTTTTACCTTTGTTATTAATCATCTTTTATAATAGACATTAATAATTATTTAGTAAGAATAACAATTAATCAAATTAACTATGTCATCATTAAATTAGTTCATAATGGATTAATTAAAATTCTGTAATCTGAACAGAGATTATATTAAAATAAATGTTTGTATTCTGTACATTTGTTATGGGGCATGACAGATAACCAATCTGTCATTTTAACCATCAAGCTTTGACTGCCAACTCTTTGATAGTATAACTAAAACAGACAGATCAAAACATTGTTCTGAGGGGTTACCAAATATGATTAAGCTTAACCTCATAGTACCAAGGCCTATGGCGTACCAAATGATCTCTAGTTTGAATGCACCATACGGAGTATAAAAAATTTTGGCTTGTATGAACATTTACATGAGAAGACATTGATTAAAAATTACTGAACAAGAGTTCATGATGACAACTTCCACAAACCAAATTCTCAAAAACCAAATTATGATATCCTATAAAAGGTCAACACTCACCAAATCTCAACAAGCTACATCAAGGAACACGAGATATTTGATAACAATGAGATATCACAGACAAAGACTTATCCAAATAATATCATTTTGAATATTACCTTATTAAGATAGCGGGCCTAGAGCTCTCACTACTAAAGATTTGGTTCAACAGAGGAGCTCATTCGTAAAATCCAAATTAACTTTACCAACCTCAAAGCTATATAAAAGTGAGCATGGTTCAACCCCTCCCAAACACAGTTTGGCAAGATAAGTTCCTGCAAGGGAATTACTGATTACTATTATTCAAGACAGCGAGCTTCTCAACTAATTAAAACAAATTACTATTATTCAAGACAGTGAGCTTCTCAAATTACTAAGTACAGATATAAGGGACCTTAAGGATGAGTTACATAAATATAAATCTCTCTAGGATGCTCGTACAAAGGTTGATCAAAATATTTTAACATGACCAAGGCCATATCCTGATATTTTTAAGGTCAAAATTAATACCATGTGAAAAAGAAGAATTTTGGTAACTTTCTGATTGGATTAGATATAGAATGTCAAAAATTCAAAATAACAAACGTAAATCAAAAAATTCGGATCATAGATATGTATCATGCTTCTAGTCCTTGTCTTAATATGCAAGTTCTTGAGAGATATTTATGGTGTGCAAACCATTTACAAATGATGAAACTTGTCTTAGAATTACAATTATTGCAAAATTCCAATCCATGGTCTGTTGTGAAATGGCTCACTTCTAATCATCTGCAAAAGAATTCATTTTGACAAATTAAGACTGACATTGCTTGAGGACAAGCAATCTTGGGTGGGGCAGAGTGTAATGTCCCCACATGGAAATAGAATTTAATAATAAACAATAATAATAAAATTAAAATACAAAAAAATAAAAATTAGAAATTAAATTAAAAGATAAAAGAATATAACTAGGTTACTGGGAAACGGGGGTACTTGGAGACACTGGAGACTGGTACCGGTACTGGTACACCTAATTTTCAAAAATAGGAGACGGGGGGGTACTTTGAGACACCAATTTTTTTAAATATAATTTAATAATTTCTAGAGAGTATCATGACATAGAACTTTGAAAACAAGAACAGTGGTAAAGTTTAACGTTAAATTTAAAATTGAACAAAAATTGAAATTACAATTGCTTATAATATTAAATCTAAGTGGCCTGTGCATCGGGAAGTTTCTGGTACCGGAGACGCATCCCCGTCTCCGGTACGCGTCTCAGGGGATAGGAGACGGGTCTCTTGGTAATGAAGGTCAATATAACCAACAATAATTAAAATATAATTAATTTAATGAATGGTGAAAAGATATTAAGTGAAAATTTGTGACTCCTTCAAACATGAGATATAAAAGGGATAAGGGAACATCATTTGAAGGGGGGAATTCTCGAGGGAATCAGAAGTGTAGATCTGATAAGACAACAATGAAGAGGCATGGCCCTTTAAATGGATGTCTCTTTTCCAAGAGATGTGTCTCCTCAATAAAATACAAAGTTCCCAGACTCGGACTCGGCTCTGACTCGGCAAGGCTGACTTGACTCGTGACTCGGCTTGGACTCGGCAATGACTCGGCAACGACTTGGCAAAATAAGAAAACCCTTGAAATTTAGAGATTTTTAACGATTTAAAACTTATGTATTTAGAGATTTTTAACGATTTAAAACTTTGTCTTTTTTTTGTTTGCTTATGTATTTCAAAATTTTCTAATTGGACGTAACAAAAACGGACTGCTTCGGGAGGTGCCTCGATACAAGGCTTAGTATCATGACCACGTATGCCAGCAATATGATATTTCAATCTATTTATCCCCCCATGGTTAATTTCCTTACAAAAAATACACTTGGTTTGATTTCTTTGTCTACCAGGGAATTCCTCAGTGTATTTCCATGCCTCATCTTTTTTACCATGTTTCCTAGGCTTAGGTTGTGGAGGATTAGGATGAACCATTAGGCAAAAAAATTGTTTCCAAAACGTGAGGGCTACTGCAATAAGACAATTTTACAAATCACCATTTGAGTATTGTGTTTGACAAAGTTTTAAATTTTAAATTTTAAACTAATTAAAAAAAATCAGCAAAGACTAATTTGTGCATTGTGTTTTTTCTTGAAAATTTTCAAATTTCAAAGAAAGAAATTAAGAATTGAGAAAAATCAGCAAACCCTAGATTTTTTTTAGAAAAAATTGTAAATACATGTATACAATTTTTTCAAAAAAAAAAGTCTAGGGTTTTTGCTATGCTATTGTTCTATTTATCTCATTGTGATTGAAGTATGCAAGCAGCAATATAGATTTGGAAAGTTGAACTTAAAAAAAAATAACAACAAAACGAAAAATCCATAAATATAGAAAAAAAACCAACATAATCGATAAAAATTAACACTTACCTCTTTCAAATTTGTTGAGAAGTGTTTGAAATGAGCTTCTATGGACTCCTTGATGCTCTCAATGCAACTGTAGTGCTACCCCAATGTGATTTGTGCAAACTTTTCACCTCTTCCTCTCAGCTGGTTGCAAAACTATGGCTTCCTATTTTTCTCTCTTCCTCTCTTTTTCCTCTCTTCCACTCATAAAAGTGAATGCCAATCCCTTTTAGGGTTATAAGAAAGGGAAATGGCAAAAAAAATAATAAAAATATGTTATGATTTTTTTGTTTTTGCGTCCACACTTTTCAAGCTGCGTCGGCCGAGTCACGACCCTCGGACTCGGCGAGTCAGGGGGTGACTCGCCGGCGAGTTAGGTGAGTCACACCCTATGACCCGTCCGGGCCCGGGTCAGGGTCACCGTGACCCGGCGGAGGTCACCCGGCCCGCTGACTCGCGTGACACGCCGCGAGTCACGGAACTCTGATAAAATATAATAGTATAAAAGTATATGGAATGAAGCAAGCAAATCATTGACACCAATCAAATCAGTCCAGCAAATCGGACCATTGGAAACAGGACAAATTAATCAAGCAGATTGTACAGCAAAGAAGCAGCATTTTCCCCTTAAGATAGGGAGCAGCAATCACAAGGGAAACCAGTCCAATTCATCACAACAGAACTCGAATCATTTTAAATTATTAATATCATATATTTATCCAAGGGTATACTTGGTATTTCTACCAATCATTATCTTATGTATGTATACATGTTATTTATGCATACTAAAGAATGGTTAAGTATATGTTCTTATGATAAATATGAGATGTGCTTGATTGATTGAAACCCACCTTGTAGGAGGGGCCTGGGGTGTAAGCAAAAGGGGTATACAAGGCTAAGTAAGCCATTCTAGAGTTGGCCGTAATGGCTCCTAGGACTAGAGGGCACTTACGCAAAGAGCCAAGTAACCCACTTACGACCCCCACCCAATTCCAGAAGATGGCAAGTGTCTTTAGGGGAATGAGACATTGATGGGGAAAGCAGATACAAACCGCCAACCAAGAGGGCTGTGGTAGACATCCACTCTTGGGCTTCGTGTAGAAATCGCTTCAAGTGGACCCATCATGTCCGTTCTCCCAAAACCTAATATGCTTGCATTATTGATAATCTATGAATATGATGCAATTGCCTAACCCTAATAATTAAACATATATATGTGTATATTTGCATATGTTGTTCATGTTGTGATTGCAGGATTCAAATCCAAGATTGCATCATTAAAGAGATATTTATTTGATAAGACCTAACACTAACCCTAATTTGTTGGAATTGTGATCTTAGGGCAAATTCTAGTGCAAATTGGGAGGGGGACATCACAAATGGTATCAAAGCACCATTCCTGCCAACCTACTCGACAAAACCACCTAACTACCATACAATTAGGATTAACAACTCTTAAGTGAATCCATATGTATGCACTACGTTTATTTACAAGTACACTTCCTGACTTTAGTAAATTCATGTGTATACTTCATGCTTTATGTGCTATGTGTATTCACATATATGCATCCCAACTTAAGTGAATTCATATGTATACTTCATACTTATGTGCTATGTGTATTCACATGTATGCTTCATGCTTTATGTGCTATGTGTATGCTTCATGCCTTATGTGCTACAAGTATCCACGTGTATGCTCCATGCTTTATGTGCTACGTGCATTCATGCATATGCTTCATGAATTTAGTGAATTCATGTGTATGCTTCATGCTTTATGTGCTACGAGTATTCACATGTATGCTTCCTGACTTAAATGAATTCATGCCTATGAACTACATGCAATAAGTATATTCAGGTGTATACTTCACACTTTATGCATCACGTGTGTATGATTTATGTTTTATATGTATTGATGAGCATAATTCATGACTTACATATGATTGATGCCTTATGTGTATTCATGTGCTTTACTACCTATGTGCATTTGGGTGCATACTTCATGCTCTACATGTATCTGTGTGTATGAATCATACCTTATGCATATTCGAGTAAATACCTCATGTGTTAGGTGTTTGATTGTCTATTATGTTTTAAGCATGGTTACTTCATGGGTGTATGTGCCTTCCTAATGTATACACTTCATGTTCGATGCGTCTCCAAACAAGTTTATTCCATGAGTGTTTTATGAGTACTTATAAATTTTCAAGAACTGTATTCTTGCATTCAAATTAAATACAGTGCATGTTTGGATTATAAAGACACTTTTGTCTGCAACTAAAACACTTATAAAAATAACATAGCGATTGTTGAACATAACTATGCCATGAAAATCTATAAGGTGTATGCCACTGGGTAGAAAGGAGGATGGCATATGAACTTGATGAATATAGTAAGTTGGTTTATAAATTGTCACAAAATGTGGAAAGAAAAACATTCCAGCATGCATCTCTAACCCAATCCAGCAGATCTATCATTGAGTACAAGATGATAAATTTGACAAAAATCATAAATTTGTCATATGCTTTGACTGCCATAATCTATTAAGTTTGATAACTAATCTGCCATTTTAACCATCAAGCTTTGACTTTCAACTCTTTAATAGTATAACTAAAACGGACAGATCAAAACATTGTTCTGAGGGCTTACAAAATATGACTAAGGTAAACCTCATAGTATCAAGGCATATGGCACACCAAATGGTCTCTAGTTTGAATACACCATACAGTGTATAAAACCATTTGGGTTGTATGAACATTTACATGAGAATACATTGATTGATATTACTGAACAAGAGTTCATGATGACAACTTCCACAAACCAAATTCTCAAAAAAAAAATTATGATATGCTATAAAAAGGCCAACAGTCACAAAATCTCAACAAGCTTCAAAAAGGAACAGGAGATATTTGATAGCAATGACATATCAAGACAAAGACCTATTCAAATAATATCATTTTGAATACCAACTTATTAAGATATGGGGCCGACAGCTCTCTGTACTAAAGGTTTGGTTCAACAGAAGATCTGATTTATAAAAGCCAAATAAAGTTTACCAACCCCAAAGCCATATAAATGTGAGCATAGTTCACCACCTCCCAAACACTGTTTGGCAAGATAAGTTCCTGCAAGGGAATTACTGTTTACTATCATTCAAAACAATGAACGTCTCAACTAATTACAATAAATTAATAAGTACAGATATAAGGAACCTTAAGGATGAGTTACATAAATATTAATCTCTCTAGTACACTCATACAAAGGTTGATCAAAATATTTTAGCATGACCAAGGCCATATCCTTATATTTTTAAGGTCAAAATTAACACCATGTGAAAAAGTAGAATTTTGGTAACTTTCTGATTGGATTAGATATAGAATGTGAAAGTAACAAAAGTAGACTGAAAAATTTGGATCATTGATGTGTATCACACTTCTAGTCCTCATCTTAATATGCAAGTTTGTTAGGGGTCAATAACGCATGTTAGTTTGTAGTTGGTTTGGATGTTTATGTTTTGTTATGTTTGAGTCGCCAAGAGGTTCCCGTGGGGTAGTTGGTAGTTAGTGACGGTTGGCAACTTGGCCAACCGTCAAGCCTATATATGATATGGATGGAACCTGGGCAAGGATGGTATTGTACTGGCATATTTTAATTCAATAAAGATATCATTATTCTGTCATAGTTGTTCTGTTATTGTTATTCATGCTTTGATATATATTAATGTTCTGTTACATGAATTGTTGGTAACTTGGTACGTGTGGGATGTCTTTGTTTTATCCGTGAGTTTACCAACCTCGCCTTAAGGACTAAACATTTTGGCGTCGTTGCCTGAACGAACCTGGAGATAACTATGGCTATAGGCGTAAGGAATTAATGGGTCGGCCATTCAACCAGCAAATAACTGTCATAGACAGTGACACACACGAAGAGAGTACCGCGGAAGAGGTACGAGAGGATTAGTTGACAACAAACTTGGTAGAGTTGTGGGACGTGTTGGTAACGCAGTACATGCAGAGGGAGGCTCAAGAGAGAGTCGTCTCTGAAGGCAAGGTACGTGGTGAACTCACCATTAGCACTCTCGTCTTTGATCTGCTCGAAGTATTCCAAGGTTACTCGCCAGAAATTTGATTGCACTCCAAGACCGAAGAGAGGAAACTGCACAGGAACTCCATCGGCAACAAGTATTTTAAAGGTACGAGGAGCGGAACCGCAGGGAGGAAGAGGAAAGGGAGACAAGCCGACGCCGTACCCCTGGCACTTAATGCCCCTACAGCCAAACAAAGACAAACGTACCACTACCACCGAAGGAGTAGACGAGGTAACTGTACGAAGATCTCTCCGCATAAAAGAACAAGCCAAGTGGAAACGACGGCTAAGGGAAGTTGTTGACTCAAAGAGCCCTGAGGAACATAGCAGAAGTCGTGGTGTGAGTCGGAGTCATAGTCGGGAGACACAAAGGCCGTGTACGTGGAAGGAGTTGGAGGAGGTCGCCAGGAACCTACCACTTCCAGACGTAGCGGAGGAAGATCTCGCCAACCAGACCCCACACTCGACGTCAAGTGAAGAAGACTTCGAAGCCAAGTCGCAAAGCAACCCGTCAGAGTATTTTGAACAAGGAGAGGAGGCAGTATGGGATCTGCACGAAGAGATCGACAATATTTTTGAAACAACATTATCCCGCATCAAGAATTTGTCCTTGTCAGAGGGAACCAAAATAGGAGGGTCGGATCCAAAAACCCCAGGAAGGAGGGACTATAGGAGCGAGGGTGACCAAAGCCCTGCAGACAGGGGTCCAACCAGGTCAAGAGCGTACGGTACCTTCCAGACACATAATACCTTCCGGGCATATAGTAACTTCCAAGCGCTACATAAAACCCTCCAGACAAAAACAATGGCACACACTCCAGAGAAACAGAAGCTTCCAAAATTCATGGGCAACGGGTCAGAGGATCTCGTACGACATTGTAAGACATGTGTGACCTTGGGAGTCAAATGGCCAAGAGGACCAGGATTACTGGTTGAAGGCATTTCCAGCCACCCTGCGAGGAGTAGCAATTGATTGGTATACGGACCCGGATGCCTAATATAAAACATCATGGAACAATCTGAAGAAGGCTTTCCAAGAGGAGTTCAAACTCCTACGAGATGACAATGAAATAGTGACGGAAATTTACAATACCAAGCCCGAAAAAAGTGAAAGTGTGCGGGCCTATAACAGAAGGCTAAGGGAACTACTCAACAAAATGGAGAACCAGTCGGCTAATGGCCTGAAGAAGAGATGGTTTGTTGAAGGACTGGTACCGTCTCTTAGACGGAAGATGAAGGTGGTCCCTCCGCCCTCGTATGACGAAGCATACAACTGCGCAATGGATATTGAGAGTGAAAATAAGACATCCCGAGGGAAGCATCGGGTGAATGATGGTGATAGTACGGATGAAGACAACGATGGGGAGTCCAAGACCGTGCAAGCACTCCAAAGGGATATGATGAGGATGATGAAAGAACTAAAGGCTGACAAAGAAAGTGGCAAGGAAGGAAAGGAACTATGGTGCACTAACTGTAAGACAGAAGGGCACACTAAGGGGAGTTGCCCTCGAAAAGCAATCTGTGACATCTGCCAAGCAATGGGACATTCCATTAAGGAATGCCCATACAACTTGAAAGCACGGAGCACACAAGTGCTCTACACCCAACCCGACCAAGTCACACCGCCAGCGACACCTCTGAAGCCGGTAGCAAACTCTGACGCCTCTCCTAGAGGGTACCGAAACAACCGGCAGGGTAACAAGAAGTCCAATAATAACACACCGAGGAGTAGAATTCAATACGACGCAAACGGATGAACCATGATCCAATGCTAGAAGTGCAACGAATGGGGTCACTTTGCGCGGGAGTGTCAAAATGGATATGACGCAGGAAGTTTGTTGTGCAAATGGTGCGGTCCGGGGAATCATGAGGACACAGAGTGTCCAAAGCAAAAAGGGGTGAATATGTTGGAGGTAGAAGAATCGGAGGAAGGTGTACTGGCAATCACAAGATTGCAAAACAAGAAAGTCATGTATCCTGACCCTCGCACGGAGAAGGAAAGACTCCAGGAATCCAAGGCAGATATTGAACAGGCGATGGCAGAAGAACGGAGGGTCTCGCACCCAACTAGCAGTACCCCACTCCGGTCGAGACCAGAAAAAACTATCATTAAGTAGATGTTACAGACCACTATACATGTACGGGTATCCAACCTTCTACAGCCCATGCCACAATTGAGGATGGCCCTAACAAATGCAGTCGGTGACATCACCATCGACCAAGAACATCAGACGATGACAGAACCACCTAGTGCGGCTCCGGTGAAGTAACCTGGTACGGATGCCATAGACCCTATGCTGCTCACCGTAAGCACTGGACGCAAAACCTGTCGTGGTGGACATGGACATAATGGGACAGAAGCTCACAAACACCATTGTTGATGGCGGGTCCGGAGTCAACATGCTACCGGAAGAAACTTGAAGAGGTCTTGGCAAGCCTACCCTCTGGCCACCAACATTCCACCTCGTCAGTGCGGATCAGCACAGCATCAAACCCCTCGAGACTCTCATGGCACAAAAGGTGGTGATCGAGACACAACAATTCCTTCTAGACTTTGTAGTCATTCCACTGGAGAGAAAAACGAACGACACCCACTTGGGAAGGGGATGGTTGATCATGGCTAGAGCCAATCATAACTGGAAGAAGAATACACTCTCAATGGAGAGTGAAGGTCATAAGTATGTGATTGACCTGAGGAATCAGTCCGTCAGTGAAGAGCTCGCGTCATCTGACTCCGACTCGGAGGACTCAAATAGATGGGAATGGGGTTCCGAAGGAGACAGAGGAGGGAGGGAACCCAACGACGAAGGAGTGTTGGAACTGGACGAATGCTCTGAAAATGGAACTAGTTCGTTGGCTAGACTCTTCCGTTGGCAGATGGAGGACTACGAGGTCTTCCACCCGAAGTGCCACATGCTGCAAATATGCAAGATTGGGGAATCAAGTGGCGGTACGGAAGAGAAGTCATTTCCCTCGGAGTACAATAGGTACCAAGAAGGGATGGCACGGGTGGATGACACACCAGCCCACCAATTTGAACGAGACAAACCCATCAAGTATGAGGAAAGGGATGTGAAAAAAGTCAATCTAGGCAAGGACGAGGACCCGCAGGTGATACTTGTAGGGGATGACTGGAACCCCGTACTGAAGGCGACGGCCTTCAGGATATTCCTGGAATACAAGGACGTCTTTGCCTGGACCTACAAGGACTTGAAGGGGGTACCACCGGAATTGTGCATACATCGCATATCCCTCGTACCAAGAGCCCAACCCATACGGAGGAGACCGTACAGGATGAACAAGAACTACGCAGCCAAGGTGAATGAGGAAATCAACAAAATGTTGGAGGTGGGGATCATATTCAAAGTGGAAACAAGTGACTGGGTTTCCCTAATAGTCATTTCTCTCAAGAAGGAGGCCAATCAAATAAGGATATGCGTAGACTTCGGGTACCTAAACGCAGTAACAATCAAAGATCCATTCCCAATCCCATTCACTGACAACATTCTAGAAGAAGTAGTTGGCCATGAGATATACACATTTCTGGATGGGTTCTCGAGATACAATCAGATAAGTATTGCGGAAGAAGATAAGCTAAAGACCACATTCGTGGTGGAAGAGGGGGTGTACGCCTACAATCGAATGCCCTTCGAGCTATGTAATGCACTGTCAACCTTCCTGAGAATAATTTTACACATCTTTGACAAAATGTCCGTAGGAAACTTCAGGGCATTCTTGGATGACTGGTCAATTTTCAGTGATCAGGACACCCATCTAAAGGCACTCGGAGAATGTATGGAGAGGTGTCGGAAAGCTAGACTAGCTCTTAACCCGAGGAAGTGCAGGTTTATGGTAGCGCAAGGAAAGCTCCTTGGCCACATTGTTTGTAAAGAAGGTTTGAAGACAGACCCAGATAAGATAGGAGTGATCATTAACATGGAAAATCCGACGAATGTAACAGGGGTGAAGTCATTCTTAGGCCACATTGGCTACTACCAAAGATTTATCAAAGGCTTTGCACAAGTCTCCTAGCCCCTAGACAAGCTGACAAGGAAGGGAGAGCCATTCGTATGGGGTACGAAGCAGGAAGGAGCCTTCAAGAAATTGAAAGATCGGCTGGTGAGTGCACCAATACTGTTGTACCCGAATTGGAATAAGGAGTTTCGCGTACACGTCGATGCCTCCAACTTCGTGATTGGTGCTACCCTTGCACAAGTAGGGGATGCAAGGACTGGATCACTCCGTTTTTTTCACCAGCCGACTTTTGTCAAGGGCTGAACGAAACTACAACACAACGGAGAGGTAGGCACTCGGGATGATGTACGCGGTACAAAACTTTCGCCACTACCTGTTGGCTACTCTATTCACGTTTTACGTGGACCATCAGGCACTAATGTACTTGGTAAATAAACCAATTATCCAAGGTCGGGTAAGTAGATGGCTACTACTCTTGCAAGAATTCACCTTCACCATTATTGTGCGGCCAAGTAAGTCCCATGTGATAGCCAACCAACTATCAAGGATCAGGTCAAGAGAACCGGCCAAAGTGGTGAACGAGGACTTCCCAGATGCACACTTGTTCTAGATTGCAGTACTACCATTGTGGTACGAGAAGATCGGCCAATACCTCTCTACTTCCACATTCCCAAAGGAGATGTCCCCGGGGGAACGACAGAAGTTGGCACTGAAGAGTAAGACTTTCCAACTGATCAATGGCCTGTTATATAAAATGGGCCCCGATCAAATCCTAAGAAGATGTGTTATGGAGGAGGAAATCCCCAGTGTCTTGAAGGAAGCACATGACGGGTTAGCAGGCGGACACATGGGACCAGATGCAACTACGAGGAAAGTACTTATGGCCGGTCTGTGGTGGCCAACTCTACACACTAACGCCTGGGAGTGGGTGGTCGGGTGTGACACTTGCCAACGTGCAGGAAAGCCACCCAAGCGGGACCTCATGCCCCTCTTTCCCTCGCAGCCACAAGATCTATTTGAACGGTAGGGTCTAGACTTTGTAGGACCCTTGAAGCCAAGTAGAATGCACAGGTGCAAACATATTGTAGTGGCTACGGAATACCACACTAAGTGGGCAAAAGCCAGAGCTTTTACCAGATAACTGTTGAATTGATGTATATGCATTATGTATATTTTTATTCTATTATCAATTACTTTAGAGATGAAGATTTATTCTTCCTTTATACATATCGGTGATGCCCCTTCACCAAGGGTCACCACTCTTCCAAGTTGGTCTCCAATAATTATATTATTAATAACAATATATATAATATAATAAATATACAATATATTTATAATATTTTATATTATCACATAATAATATAATTATATTATCTCATAATAATATAATAATTAATAATTATATAATATAATTATATTATCTTATAATATTATATTATCTCTCTATTATAATATTATCACAATAAATATAATATAATTAGATTATCTCAATATAATATAATTATAGTATATTATCACAACCTTTATGTTGCCTATGTCGGCCTGAAGGAATCCGACCATAGCATCAACACTCCCTATTAGTCGATTAGGCCGATTAGGTCACTTACATATTTGTCTTCCTTAGGCTGGAAGTGATGACCGACGCTGCCAATCTTCAACAGTTTGGTCAAGGTTAAATGTGAGGTTTTCGCTCCTAGATTGTCCTAAGAACAGGCCCTATAAGGTATAATTTGCTCTTTGTCCTTCCGAAGGACAAGACCTATATGAAGCTTGCTGGTCGACCTCTTGAGAAATGCATTCTTATCAATTCGCTTCATTTACTTGGTGATCAAAATCATGACAAAGGGTTCGCTCTATGTCCTCTCTAAGGACAGGCCCAATAACAAATGAATTTGTTCCATGACTACCTTAAGGACAGGACAAATAACACGCTTCTTCTGTGTCCTTCCGAAGAACAAGACCTAAAAGACATATTTCGCTTTGTGTCCTTGCTAAGGACAAGACCGATATTAAATTGCTTCATTTGATTTGGTCGATCAAGGTCTAAAAGAAGTAGTTCGTTCTATAACCCTGCTCCCGGTAAATGTTCTAAATGTAATAAGTATGGTCATAAGACAGAAGATTGCAAAATGAATGTTAAATGCTATGCATGTGGAAAATTTGGACATATGGCTAATCAGTGCAAGTCAAGCAGTTATACCGGTTTTAGCAAAGCAATTCAAAAGAACAATGTTACATGTTATGCATGTAATGAGGTTGGACATATTGCTAAATTCTGTAGAAGCAGAAATCCACCGGTTGGTAATGAAGGATCAAATGAGAAAGGGAAAGAGAAGGTTAGTGAAATCAAGCAAGATCATACTTAGAGATGGGTCAGGAAGACTGAAGAACAATTAGCAGATGGGAATGCACCGGTTACTTATCCAGCAAAGGAGGTTGCTCCTGCACCGGCAGGTAGCTCATCCAATAACTGAGGCACATGCCTTAGGGGTAGGCAAAATTCATGAAGATGCTGCATATGCCCCATGAAGAGGTTCTGGAAGATGTTCCAAACATTGGAGATACTTATCAGGCATAGAGATGTTATGTTCGAGATCTGGTATCTTTCACCGGCAGTCATTGATATTGTTAAGTTCTTTCAAAATTCTGTGATCAAAATAGAAGAGATGGAGATATGATCTGAAAGTTGTATTTTATCTGCTATAGCGTGTTTTGAAGATCCACAACACTTATTAATTCCGGTGTGCCCATCCTCCTCAATGTAAGCATGCTATATAAGTGGATGAGGGGTTACATAGTGAAGAGATATGTCTTCCCACGTGGGAAGACACATCTCTTCCCTATTTACCTCTCACCACAGTATATAAACTAGTCACCATTTACTTACCCAATCGGAAGGAGTGCGACTTGTTTGAGAATCGCTTTACCATCCGATACCATGAACGTGGGAAGACACATCTCTTCCCTATTTACCTCTCACCACAGTATATAAACTAGTCACCATTTACTTACCCAATCGGAAGGAGTGCGACTTGTTTGAGAATCGCTTTACCACCCGATACCATGAATGGTATATATATATATATATATATATCGGAAGCATGAAATAGTACGTCCGACGTTACAAATTTAACACTCCCTCTTAACTAGCGAGGACACATTTCATGTTAGAGAAAACATCACAATTCATCCAATTCATCCATTGATTGTGAAGAGAGGAGATATCACACCATAGTGATATTCAGAGATATGGTTCAACAATGAATATCAAGTCTCATGATACTCACCATAACTCATAGTTATCAAGTAAGGTATGTGCACTGGCATCAAGTCACATGATGCCTACCATACTGATAATGATTTCATGGCATGTCCACGAATATTATGTTCATAATATTCACCATGAAGATCTCTATCAAAATTATGGTTTATTTAATGATATCAACCAACAGATATCTACCATAATGTCTCAGAGATATATATACTATCATGACATGTCCATAGATATCAAGTCACATGATATCCATCAAGATAGTTAAATTGATAATTGTAAAATTGTCACCTTACAATATCAATTTGAAACAAGTGTTCATTATTGAAAAGTCATCACCCTTCAATAATGTTCACAGAAGGCCCATGCAGTCATGGAGTCACACACATGACAAATAAAAGAGTTTACACACTAAACATCTTTAAATATATTAGTATATCAGAATAAATGAGACTCTATCTCAAAATTAAATAACATTTTCAACCATACCAAGTTTATCTCTAAAGTGTTCAATCTTGATCTTGGAGAGAGGCTTGGTAAGAATGTCTGCAATCTGATCACCTGTACCAATATAATTCAGTCAAATCACATTCCTTTCCACCATATCTCGAAAATAGTGATAAGGAATCTCAATGTGTTTAGACCTGTCATGAAATACTGGATTCATTGAAAGCTTGATGCAGCTCTGATTGTCATATTAGATGACAGTAGGATTTAAGGGCTGACCAAACAGTCCTACAAGCAGTTTCCAAAGCCATACTGCTTCTCTTGCTCCCATGGAGGCTGCAATGTATTCAACTTTTGTAGAACTCTGACCAACTGAAGACTGTTTTCTACATATCCATGAGATCATTCCTGATCCTAAACTGAAGCAACATCCTGATGTGCTTTTCCTGTCAACTATGCTTCCAGCCCAATCAGAATTAGTGAATCCATGTAGGTCAAGGTCTACATGTTTATACTTCAGACCAAAACCAATAGTTCCTCGAAGATATCTCTGAATATGTTTTGCAGCAACAAGATGTATTTCCCTAGGTTCACACATGAAATGACTTAGTGCATTAACAACATAACATATATCCGGTCTTGTGTTTACCAAATACATCAGAGATCCAATAATCTGTCTGTAGAGGGTAGAATCTGCAAACTCTGATTCTGCAGCTGCGTCCTTTAGTTTGTGCAGATTTGTCTCCATAGGTGTGGGCATGGATCTACAATCCATCATTCCAAATCTCTTGAGTATATCAATGGTTTATTTTCCTTGATTAAGGATTATACCATTTGCCTGCTGCCAAACTTCCAATCCAAGGAAGTAGTGAAGAATTCCAAAATCTTTCATATCAAACTCAGAGGCTAATTCTTTCTTACATTGAGAAATACAATTATCCTCTCCTATGATTAGTAGATCATCAACATAAAGAATAAGAATTAATAATTCACCATTGATTACCTAGTAGTAGAGATTTGGATCTGCTTCATTCTTGGAAAACCCTAATTCCAAGAGATAGTGATCAATTCTTTCATACCATGCTCTGGGGCCTGTTTCAGTCCATATAGAGCTTTCTTTAGTCTGCAAACATGTGATTCAGCCTTATGAATCACAAAACCTTCAGGTTGCTCCAAATAAACTTCTTCTTCAATCTTACCATTCAGAAAAGCAGTCTTAACATCCATTTGATGGACTTTCCATCATTTAGATGCTGCAATAGACAAAACTGCTCGGACAGAAGTGTATCTGGCAACAGGAGCAAATGTCTCTTCATAGTCAATACCTTCTTTCTGTGAGAAACCTCTGGCAACAAACCTTGCTTTGTGCTTCTCAATGATGCCATATGCTGCATGTTTGATTTTGAAGAGTCATTTAGAAGATACCACCGATTTGCCTTAAGGCCTAGGCACAATATCCCAGACATCATTTTTCAGAATTGACTGATACTCTTCTGACATAGCATCTTTCCAAACTTGATGCTTGAGCACATCTCCAACACAGGAAGGTTCTGCATCAATGATCTCATTCATCAAGCCAGTATAACTCGAAAATAGGTTAGGTCTCTTACTTTCTCTGAAGGTCCCCTTTGGAGCAGCATAATTTTTAGCGTCTTGAAACATCTTTTTAGCCCAAAGTGGTCTCTTCCTAGTTTCGGGATAATTTTCTTCTAAAGGTAAGCCTTGAACTTCATGCTCAGCATCTTCAGGGGTCTGCCTCTGAATCTCAGGGGTGGAATCCTCATCCAAGCTTGTAGGAGGATCTTGCTGTTCTAATTCATTAGAGCTTTTGGACCTCCTAAATGTTATGTCTTCCTCAAAGATGACATCTCTGCTTAGTTCAATTTGCCTTTAACCAGGTATGTATATTATGTAGGCTTTAGAGGTTTCACTGTACCCAACAAATACTCCTTTCTTTCCAAAAGGTTCTAACTTTGACCTCTTTTCTTTGGGAACATGAATATAGACTGGACACCCAAAGATCCGGAAATGACTTATGGCAGGTTTGTTGCCAGTAAAGGCCTCTTCAGGGGTTTTATTGTCAAGAAGAGAATGAGGACATCTATTTTGAATGTACACAGCTGTCCTACATGCTTCAGCCCAAAATGATGTTTCTATATTTTGGTCAAACAACATAGCCCTAACAGCTTCTACTATAGTCCTATTCTTTCTTTCAGCTACCCCATTTTGTTGTGGGCTATAAGGTACAGTTAACTCCATCTTAATCCCAACATTTATACAATAATCTTTAAACATATCAGAAGTGTATTCCCCCCCACTGTCTATTCTTAAGGTTGTGATTTTCTTACCTGTCATACTTTCTACAACAGCTTTGAATTCCTTAAATTTAGAAAGGATTTCTTCAGACTCTTTGTACCTCAAAAAATATATCCAAGTCTTCCTAGAATAATCATCTACAAATATTACATAATATAAAAATCCCCCTAATGAGGGTACAGACATGGGTCCACATAAATCAGAATGAACTAATTCTAATACATTTTTGGATTTACTGTTGCTAGAATTAAAAGACCCTTTAGTATTCTTTCCCAAGGCACACCCTTTGCAAGCTCCTTCAGATTTTTGACTTAGCTTGGGTAAGTCGAGCACCATCTTCTCTATCTTAGGTAGGGTATGGAAATGAAGGTGCCCTAATCTTCTGTGCCAAAGTTCATTCGAATCTGGAGTCTCATGAATCAAGGCTAGAGGTGGAGTGGTGCAAAGTCTGTAGAGGCTCCCTTGTCTTATTCCAATGGTGTGGGCTTTCTTGATGGTGGAGTTCTTTGGCCAAGCAAGTACCTTTCCTTCCATAGAGGTTAATCTATAACCCTTATCTTCAAGTGCAGAAACTGAGACAAGATTTCTCTTTATACCAGGTACAAATAGAACTCCAGTCAGCTGTAGGGATATGTCTGACTTTAGGTTGATATTGCAAGTTTCTATTCCCATAACTCGATAATTTGAGTCATCACCAATTGTCACTTCTTCATTTGAACTTTCCACAAGTCTATCTAGGTGCTGACGAAATCCAGTGATGTGTCGAGATGCTCCGCTATGAATCACCCGTGTGTTGAAACTGGAGGTGACTTGACTAGAGAGGGCTGAGTAGAAGACTAGCTTCTCGGAATTACTCCCTTTCTTAATTTCTGCCATTGAAGCTAGTTGTTTGATCCTGTTTGGACACTTCATTGCATAGTGCCCATATTGCTCACATCTGAAACATTGTACTTCAGACATGTCTCTCTTCTTCTTTGAAGACCTCTTCCCATTTGAGATGTTGTCCCTCTTTCTCTTAAAGTTCTTCTTCTTTCCTTTCTTGTGGGAATTAGAGTTTAGAACTTGAATGTCTTCATTACCATTGTTTTGCTTTATTCCTCTTGTGACAAGCCGAGTTTCCTCTTGAATGCAATCGGTTTTCAATCTATCAAACTTGGGAAATTTAGAACGAGCACTGATTCCTTGAATGAACGATTCCCATGAGGAAGGAAGTCCATTTAGGGCCATCATAACAAGTTCTTTGTTGTTTACTAGATGTCCAACAGTGGACAGTTTATCCCTAAGCTCAGTGATCCTCAAAAAATAGGATGTAACTGTTTCTCCTTTATTCATCTTTATATGGTGTAGTTGATTCTTTAGGGTGAGAGCCCTACTAGTGTTGTTGATTTCATAAATGTCAACTAGTGCTTTGAACATCTAAAAGGCCGTCTCATATTTAGAAATAACTGGTACAATGTGGTCTCTTACTGAATCCACAATTATCTTAAGGGCCTTCTCACTGTCCTTGCTCCACTGAATTTTCTCTATATCGTCTGAGGGTTCAGGAATTTCACTTTTGACATGGGAGTCAATTTTATTTTCTTTCAAAACAAGCATGATCCTGAATTTCCAAGATACAAAATTTGATGCTCCATCTAATCTATCTTCAAACCTAACTCCGGTTGCCATTAGGATTATGGGAATGTGATCTTAGTAAGAGCCTGGTGAAGGTTTATGAGATCGTTACAGAATTTTAATATGATCTTCCTTAACCTGGCTCTGATACCATGTTAAGTTCTTTCAAAATTCTGTGATCAAAATAGAAGAGATGGAGATATGATCAAGAGATGGAGATATGATCTGAAAGTTGTATTTTATCTGCTATAGCGTGTTTTGAAGATGCACAGCACTTATTAATTTCGGTGTGTCCATCCTCCTCAATGTAAGCATGCTATATAAGTGGATGAGGGGTTACGTAGTGAAGAGATATGTCTTCCTACGTGGGAAGACACATCTCTTTCCTACGTACCTCTCACCACAGTATATAAACTAGTCACCATTTACTTACCCGATCGGAAGGAGTGCGACTTGTTTGAGAATCACTTTACCACCCAATACCATGAACGGTGTAAAAATTTATATATATATATATATATATATTGAAAGCATGAAATAGTACGACCGACGTTACAAAATTTAACAGATATCAATGAAAGATTAGGGTTTTTCTTGGAGGATATAAGGTCGAATTCACTTTATTTTTTATCACCTTACACTCAGAGCGATTTCAATGTGATTAAGAGCAATCAAAGGCTATTCAGTGCAATCAGATATCTTCTTGAGCGATTTCACCGGCAACTGGAAGAATTTGTTAAGGTTTTCACCGGAAGCGATCAACAGGTATTTATCCTTAATCATGGAAGTGGGATCATCATCTATTCCAATCTTTGTTGCAAATCCGACTGTTGTAGAGGTCAAGGACCATCCCAGGCCAATTCTCAAGCGATATCCGCATGTGGCTACCCTGGAAGATTCGGTTGGAGCATTTTCGCGTGTTCCGGAGGGAGTTGTTTATGTCGAAGATGTTAGGGCATACATACATTGTCACATGAGGACTTGGGGACTTCTGAGATAAAGGGCATGTACATGAGCAAGCTTATGGGAGAATCTGGAAAGATCAAACCGGCATACAAGCACATTGAAGACTTAGGGTTTACCGGCATTTTGGACATTCTGGAATTCGAAGTGAAATCATTAGTTATGTTTTGAGCAGAGTACATGGGGAGTTTATCTGGTTAGATAGACCTTACAAGATCACCAAGGAAGCCATCAAGGCAATCACTGGTTTACCACCGGTTGGACAACATCCAGATAAGAAGGTTTCGAATGATTGTCAACAAAATCACCGACGCAACATCTAACAGGCGATCTATGAGAATCAACACTATTACAGACACGGACATCAGTTTTGGTAGCATGATCATCAAGTATAAGGTAACTCAGTCAAACCACCTGAATTTTGTTTCCAGTTTCTACATTTTCGCAGCTTACAAAATGATGAGAGAAAATATGAAATTGGATCTATGCGGTTGGATGTTAGATGAGTTATTGATAAACCTAGGAAAGATTAAAGGTGAAAAGAAAGGAACTTTCTGGTATGGCAGCTTAATTGTTTGCTTAATGTTATTTTTCATGAATGACACTCCCGGTTTTGGGAAGAGGCAATGGGCATTTGATATCCCGATAGGGAGACAATTGAAACAGTCAATTGCTACTTTAGGCAGTCAAAGAGATGATAAAGTATGGGGATATTTTAAGGGATTCCAGAAATCTATGATGTCTAGGGAAAGGGTTCCTAAGCATATTGTTGAAAAATATTCAACTGACATATGCTTCATGGTGAAGAAAGATGAAACACTTATGGAAGCGGTTAAGCCCCGAAAGATTTGGATTGAGGAAATGGGATATGAAACTGATGCACAAATCCTTGATGCTTATGCAAAAATGTTGATTGATGCACCTGTTGATGAGGCAGAGAAGCCCTGTAGTACTGCAAAACAGAAAACACAAGAGGTTGAAACAGAGTTCAACAGGAAGAAAAGAGAGAAGCGGGAAGGAAAAGAAAGCAAATTTGTTGAGAAAGTTTCACATGACATTAAAGCATTAATTGATACTGTCCCGGAGAAAGGCAGGAAGAGGAAGAATCCAGAAGTACACATTGAGCTTGTTACAAATGAGTCTGAATCTGAGGATGACACACCCTTGGCTTTCAAGAGGGTTATAAGGAAGAAAACAGAGGAAACAAAGGTAGAAGCTAAAAAAGAACCGGTTAGGAAGGTTACATTCAAAATACCGGCATAGAAGCAAGCACCAAAAGCAACACCTTCAACGACATCCGATACTGCAAAGAGGAAGAAGAAGAAGAATGACACTGATACAGCTATTCAATCTAGTAATGTTCCATCAAAAACTTGTGCAGAATTAGTAGATGAAATAACTAAGGATGGCATGATAAAGAATGTGCAGAGTTACTATGATCATTTAGAGGATGACAAACAAAGAGAGGTAGAGGAAGCCGTATTATTATATTTGGATATTTATAAGAAAGCCTTGATAGAAATTGAAAACCAAATACCGGCAGAACTATATAATATGTTAGATGCTAGAAGACTATCAGCTATGGAAGAAGACAAACACATAAAAAATTCAAGAATTGTTATATGTTTGTGTTTCTATTACTCCAGAGGAATTGGATAGGACACTTGAGGTGGCAGATAGAAAAGTCTTTAATAGCAAACATAGAATAACCAGTCTGATGCTAGGAAGGGTAAATGAGATAATAAAGGAGACTCAAAAGGCATGGGTTAAGTTCTTTAAAGAGAATCAGAGGTTTCTTTGCTTCACCGAAGGATACTGCAGACATCCCGGTTGAAGGAAAAGGAAAGGGCATTATGGGTAATTCACCCTCAATTTTGAAGAACATTAAGACAGTAGAAATCAAACCCCCAGTAGATACAAATGTACAGACAGATATTGAGACACTGGCAACTACAGAGAGTAAAAAGGTTGATGATGTACAGGATACTAATATTGAGGACAACAGTCCTCCGAATACAAATCTACAGATTGAGGTTACAGTTCCTACAGAGGAACCGGCAATTACAGAGACTGCACCAAGTGGCGAAGCCACCGTTGCAAGTGAGGAAGCTATAAAGGATAAATCATCAAAGGAGAAGAAAGGGGAATCCGGCAGGGAACCAGTAGTAGGTACATCATTGTTGTCAATTGACACCTCGCAGGTTGTAAAGAAAAACATAACAGAGATGAGTTCTACTAAACTCATGATGATGGTTGTACAAAAATTAATGAAGGATTGCAAGAGTGACAATGAAGCAAGCCCATCCGGCAAGCTTAAGACAATTACTGAGCACATTTCAAAGGATTTTCAATCCTTGCAGCAGATTTCAAACCGGCAAGCACTGGAGAGATTCACACAAGCTAAAAGAGTTGCATTTGATCAGGTGATTGAATCTGCGAAGAAGAAGATTGATGAAAAGTTGAAACTGATAGACAATTCTCTGAAACGGTGTACAAATATTTATAGGGTATGTTGTAACACAGATGTACTTACAATTAATGTGCATAAGAAGATAAAGGAATTTCAGGAGAAAATTGCAAATATAGCTAATTCTTTTAATGGATTGACTTCATTGACTACATCCATTGATGATCAAATTTTGGTTTTGGAAGCCCAAATTTCTACACTTGAGAAGGAAAAAGACAAAATCATAAGAAGAGCCAGAAGTCTGAGAGGCTTGGTGAGTCCCCGATTGGATTCACTTAGTGTACATAAGAAGGAATGTATGGATATGGTTGGAAAGCCCACACCAGCAGAGATAAGTGAGAAAGAGTCATTTGCACATATATTAAATGGACTTGTATCTATTTTCGGCACTTTCAAAACTGGTTGGCATACTTATCTTGAGCTATTGGAGAAGGCTTATCCGGAAATTTTGAAATTTGTTAAGCTCCAATAAGATATTTTTGGGATACTCATTGTACAGTTTTGGATCTTTGACATTTTTTTTAAATTTTTGATGGCATTGATGTCAAAGGGGGAGTGATAAAGATGTGAAAAAGGAAAGGAGTTGTATATATTAGGGGGAGTATGGAGTATTTTGAATTGATGAATATTCAGCTCAGGGGGAGCAGGCAGGATGAAACCTTGACCATTTTTCACATGAGTGTTGCCATCAATGCCAAAGGGGGAGATTGTTGGCAATTGACACTCAATTGGTTGGTTTCACTATGTTGTCATTGATGGCAACATGGTATCTTGTTCCGGCTTCATGTTTTGGTTTATCGGCAAGCACTTCACAAACACTACATCGGCACCGGCACCGGCACCGACACCAGCAAGATAGAAGGATTTCTTTGGTTACCGGCAATGCACGCCGACATGGTTAGTAATATGGTTATCGATATTGGAGGCCGACATCTCTTAGATCCAACATCGGCAAATGTTTTTGATATTCATGTATTTATGTTATCTAGCCGACATGTAATTTGATATTGTAATTATTTGTATAGGGTATATAGGTCAGTTGGATTAGATCATTTTGATATAATGAAGAATAATGATAGGAGATTATGGATATGTGGATGTGATATAATGCGGAATATATCAGAGAGATCATGTATGTGAGGATATTTATGTAAGGGTTATTCCGGTAAAGGGTTTAGGGTTTCAAACCGGAATAGATAGAGCTTAACCGGAACTATGTTCTGGCATAGAAGATGTTATCTTTTGCAGTTCACCACTTCTCCGGATTGTAGTCTAGATTTATATAAGTCAGTGAGGCTCCTTTTGTGATTTAGCAGTGTGCTTTAGGCTGTAAGCCTTCCTGCAAGTGCAGACCCCTTATATTTTGTAATATCTCTTCATATGGCCAGTGGATTGATATTGTGGGTCACAAATCCCACCGTGGTTTTTCCTCTTTGAGGTTTTCCACGTATAATTCTATGTGTTATGGTTCTCATTTATGTGATTGGCTTATTGGTTGCTTTACTTCTTTCAATTCTGTATGTATCGATATACTGGTTGGTGCATGCATGTTTTAATAAGGCTAAATTGATCATTCTGGTATAACACTAATTCACCCCCCCCCCCCCCCCTCTCAGTGTTATTGGATTCCAACACTTTCAAAAAAAGAATCACCTCAATCTGAGGTCGTATGTGAAAGTTACATACGTTTGAAGTTGAAAAAACAAGGATTGTCCTTCAGATCTGCTGAAAAAACTGGTTTTCTGGAAAAACAAGAACACTTGAGTAAAAATTGATTACTTCACCATGTAGAGCACGAAATTCTGCCCCAAATCAAAAAAAAATGTGCTGAAAAATACCTCCATATGGCTGAGAACGAGCCTTTAGAAGTTTGGGTGCAAAATGAAAATGTCCAATGGTAAAGGGGTATTTGATTTGAAATGTAACCTCCGCCAATTTAACCAAACGGGTGCTAAATTTGGTGTACTGCAAAGTCTGAAAACCCGCCAAAGTTTTCAACCACTAGTTTGTTTAAAATTCACCAAATATAACATACATGCCAAAATTTACCAATATCACTAAAATACCCACCAAATGTGGCGATGATTATCAACTTGCAGGCACGAAGGCCAAGGTTTGTGTGAGGGTTGAGGAGGGGTAATTCTCTCAGCACGAAGAATGAGGACAAAGCAAATTTTTGAAAGTCTAATTAAAAAAAAAATTGAATTTTGGGGGTTGTAGCACCCCACAAGCATTGCAGAAGGGTTTAAAGCCCCACCTCGCACGCTTTACAATGTAACGCGGGGACCAAAGAGGCTGCAAGGCACACGTACCTCTTGGTACGCCTGATGCAGCTACAGTACGAGGCCGACAGGGCCCGATACAAGGTACCCTGTTGCTACCCAAATTTTAATTTGTTTTTTTATTTTTTCAAACAAAACAAACTTTTTTTTTTTTTTTTTTTTTTTTTACAATTTTTTTCTAAAAGTTTTACAATATATAAACTGCCATTTTTGTTTTTAAAACAATGATTTTTTTTATAATGGTAGAGAAAAAAAGAATTCAAAAAAAAAATTTCAAATTCGTACCATAGACAGGTGGGTCATAAAGCTCATCTACTAAAAAAATTTAGCCTCAAATTTGACTATTTCCAAAATTGATGAATTGACAGTCAATCTTAGCGTTTTTGGGTCTTTTGGACACGATGGCACAATCTGTTTGGCCACAAAATGCTCCAGGAAATATCAGCTACCCTCCGGATCTGACCATGAAAACTCTAATTCGAACCTTCACCAATTTCGCATCCGTTGTCCAATCTGGACGAAACAAAAGGTAAATATGACTTTCTCGGCTGCTCTGGACTCAATGGTGAGCTCAGTTTTTCTCCAGGAAACTCCAAAACACCTACACTGATAAGCAAGAAATAGGAACCCCCCTAGAAGCTATAATTCTTTCAAGCTTCTATGATTCTCAATGCCATCATCAGATGCAAGAGATCATAATTTGCTTTCAAGAACAAAATGAATCTAGATTCTTTGAATATTTGCTAACCCACAACTCAACTAACTTTGATACCATGTTAAATTTAGTTGTGAAGCCACCCAGGATCGATGTGGTTGAAGGAAAGCAAGACAAGAATCCAAGAGCTGAACAAAACTAAGCACTCTCCTAGCACTAAACTAGACTCATAATCTGAGCTAGTTATGATACTCAGTACTTCATGTAGGGAGAGGTGAGGGCTTCTTTATATAGAAAAATATGGGCATATAAAACCAAGAGGAATAATAACTCCCTGTAGCCCAAAATAGGAGGGAGTTTTACCTACTTGGTAAATGCCAAGTACATGGTTATGCCAACTCAGGTAAAGACAAGAAATGGTTATGGGGAGGCGGCAAATAAATCCAAAAGAGGGTGTGACATTCAACCACCCAAATGTGGGAGTGAATGTAGGAATATGCCACATGTCCTCACCCTAACCATTATATTATAACCTAAGCAAGCTTAATAATATGTAGGAAAAATAATTATTCCCTAACATAAGAGAAAATAAAAACCTACACTAACAGTTTTGACAGACTCATCCCCCTTTTGAACTAAGTCCCTCATTTTGCATACACTTTATGTGGGAATGTACTAAGTCCCTCATTTTGCTTACACTTTTTATGGAATGTCCACAGTATCAAAATTTGCTAGGACGTCTTTCTTTACATCTTCCCAGTTTCTCTCATGTTTGGGGTATGTCTTTTTATAGCAGTCCAATGTGTCCTTCTGCAAGGAAGCCACAAAGTCTAATAATTTAACCTTGTCTTCCTCATAATCTCGTCTTGCCCAAAGTGATTCTAGCAAGATATGCTCCACTACTTCTATAAAACTGGTAATTTGATGCTTGATTCCAATTTCGTCTCCTTCTCTATTTTAGGTTTGTGGAGTAGTGAACTATTTGTTTTCTCCTTTTTGATGCTTTTTACTATGTCGAGCTTATGTTCTCTTGCCAAATTGATCCCAAAATATTCTTCTCCAAGAATCTCTACCCAATCTGCTACTTTACCCTCTCACTTACTTATCTCTTCCTTTTGTGGTACTTCCTCAATTGAAGTTCTTTTACTCTTATAAGACATAAAGGATGGATCCTGGTCTAAAGGTTGTGACTCTTCATAACATCTCTTCATCTTTTTGTTTGTTAATAACATCTCATTAGTTAGTGACCATAGTTCCTCTCCCAAATTATACATAATCTTCTTTTCCTCCTCTATTTCTTCCTTTCTTAATTTTTTTATACTCGTATTAACCAATTCTTCCAAATGTTCTTTTTGAATATATAGGAATTTCTCCAAAGTTTTGAGAAATTTGAGAAATCTATTATCCAACTTAACCATTAGGTTTGATAGATCCGACCTGATTTCCGAACTTCTAGAAAGTTGTAGTGGGGATGAAGCCTATATGCTACTACAATCTCTTAAAAACTTTTTAGATCTTCCATTTATGATCTCCTCCAAACTAGTTAAGGGTATTAAATGCTTTTTCCAATCCTGAATTTGACTTCTCCAAGGTCTTCCATTCCTCGTCTTTGTTTTCATTTTCATTTACTTTTCTAGCAGCCCCCACCTTGGCATGCTCAGCAGCACCCTCATTGTCATGCTCACTCTTCTCTTCTCCGGATTTCCATTCTTATGCGGTGTCTTTCTTCCCTTTCAACCTTCTATTTTTGCCTTATTTCTTTTAAATTTGTGCTTGCCATCACTTTCATTGTTTGTTAATTTGTTCTCTAATCTCTCTTGAGTTTTTCTTATCTCCTTTGGCCATGGGTGTGTTTGATTCGAGATTAAATTACTCCCTTATTGTTGCCCATGGTAGTTACTATCTTTCCTATTGGTCACATCCTTTCAAGGATTATTTTCAAAGATCCTTCCCTTTTTCATTCTCCATCCCCTTGGTGCCTAATCCCCTCTCATGAGGTAGACACCAAGGAGATAGTGCCACAAGTGATCAGAAAACTTTCATCCTTTCTCCTCCTATATCCAGTTTAAAATTTTAAAATTTGAGTATATCCTTATTGTCTTTTACACATCCTTATTGTCTTTTACACAACCTAACCAAGGTCCCAACAACAGAACCAATGTTAACAAGGAAAATGGGGAACACAGACCTCAGTTCTAAGCCCCAAGTAATTTATGTGTGTTGTATTTATACCCCAAACTGAGTTATACAAAGGGAGAAAATAGTTAATCCAGATAGAGCACTACCTGGTTAAAAGAATATGAAAGCATGAAACATTCCATAGACATAACACAATATATAGAACTCTAGTATATTGATAACTATCAAAGATTTGTCATGTACAATTATCTTTTCCTTATGTCTCCTCTTACATCATATACACATCTCTTATATTATCTCTTCTATCTTTCATGCATACTTCTTCATACTCTTACATTTCATACTCTATAATATCTTTCGCTGTGCAAATATCTAGCTGATCTTAGATGATGTTTGTTGTCACAAAAGTTTGCACCCTTGCTGAGCTATCAACTCAACAACCTCGTGAAAATTGGAAACAACCACGAGAAGTGTGGGACCTTGCACAAAGGGATTGAATCTTTGGAGAAAGCCGACTTCCTTCTCAATCCAAGTGCATCAAAGATTTGTCGTGTACAATTATCTTTTCCTTATGTCTCCTCATACATCATATACACATCTCTTATATTATATCTTCTATCTTTCATGCATATTTCTTCTTAGTCTTACATTTCATACTATGTAATATGTTTGGCTATGCAAATATCTAGCTGATCTTAGATGATGTTTGTTGTCACAAAAGTTTGCACCCTTGCTAAGCTATCAACTCAACAACCTCATGAAAAATGGAAACAACCACGGGAAGTGTGGGACCTTGCACAACGGGATTGAATCTCCAGAGAAGGTCGACTTCCTTCTCAATCCACGTGCAGGTGTTGAACTAACTTAGCACTCCAAATTCTACTTCTAAACCTATCCTAACAGTTTGCAGAGAAAAAAGAAGGAAAACTTAAAATGAAAGGAGGTGATGCACCAAGATGAGAGATGTTCCACTCCCAACCCCGAAATGACACAAAGAATCAATTAAAATACCCTGGAGATGCACAAACTTCAGTTGCATTAATGACCCCAAACGCATGTATGGAGGTTAGAATTTGTTGAATGTCAAAGGGGAGAAGGTTTCCCACAAGTCACACTCAAAAAATGACTTAACACAGAATAGACATGAGAGAATGCCACAAAGCATACACTTATAATGAAGGTAAGGAAACATACACAACATGTGTAAGCTGAAGGGAGGCAAGAAAGACAACTTCAATTCATTCTAAGGCCAATGGCCAAACTTATAGTTGCAGAAATGCAAGAAATATACAAGTCTTCAAGAGAAGTGAAAGAGCATAAGAATAGCTCAAGCCAACAGGGAGAGAACCCTTTACAATGAGGCTTGACAACCTTTATATAGTAAACTGGTTGCAGAGGAGAGACCAATGGTCAAGGAGAGGAAACCTTGACCCTGATATGCATAGAGGAATGCTAGTCAAGGGAGGCAGAGAAGTGCACAAACCTGCCATGGTGTACATGCAAGCAACTCGGCCATACCTTGACAAGGCAATCACAAGAAGAAAAGTACTTCTAGAAGGTGGATTGCCTAACATTCCAAAGTCAGAGCATGTGGGCCTAACATGAAGGCCATCAAGTAACCATAAATAAGCATGGCTTTGTACTCCACTTGATGGCAATCCTACAAAAGCATTAAATGCACCACTATAGCTCCATGAATAAAAGTGTACAAGTCGCAAGAGTTGCTGGAACATTAAGAGCCTTAAGTGTTGATCACGTCATCTGGAAGTGTCGTAAGTCATCGAAAGTCAGAAGTCAAAAACCTGGGATTCCGGGTTTCTGGGTTCATGAAGGGAAGAATTGGGAAAACTGGGATTTCGGGTTTCTAGGTTCATGAGAACCTACCTCCCGACAAGACAACACTTAACACTTCACGACCATTGGCCTTGTCTTTGATCAACGGGGGCAGCGTTAGTCCATGGAACATTTCTCTGATCAGTTCTCACTGATGGATCAAGGATGTCATAAAAATGACAACAATGTCTTCTCAATATGAAGCTCCGCAAGCTCTTTTTGGTGAAGTGTGGTAGGTTCTATGTTGATTGTGTTTGCACTTGCTCCTTTCTTGCCAACAAAGCATTTTCTTGCAACTTGTAACTTGTATGCTATTTTTTAAAATCACCTGCATATTGACAATGAATTCTAAAAGCAATTTGAAATGAGATTTGAGTTTTGCTCATTCGTTTGACACTGACTCTCATGTGAACTCTCAATTTAACACCAATGTTGTATATTAATGTTATCATATAAATATTTAAATTTTTCTATTTATTATATAGTTGTCCCCTTTGACATCTCCTGTCATCCCAAAAATGACCTAAAAGATCCGACTCCGAAATGCATCCCCCTATCCCAGGAACTCAAAGTAACATAACTTAAATCTTTTAAGTTGTAGAATCTGAAGAACTTTAATGTAATAGATAGAAGGCAGTAATAATAAATATCAACTTCCCACTCCAAGTTACAAAACCTCAATGTATGATTAATTCTCGGATCAAATGTAGGGAAAATTAAAGAGAAGACTGGGCAAGAATATAAAAATAAATGAAGTTTTGAAGTACACAACCTAAAGAAATATTTAAGTACAAAGCAGAATGCAAATTAATAATCTGAACTTAGCCTTAAAGGTACAAAACCTGAAAAGGTTCAGGCATGGTATGCAGTCATAACACGTTGCCCAAGTGAGAGTGAAGTCCCAGGTTTGAAACTCATGAATTGAGGGAAAAATAGGATAAAACACTTAAACATAGTGCAATTGCAATGTAATATCTATGTGGGGTTCTTCCTCTCTCATCAGAAAAAGAAAAAGTTGAGGCATTTAGAAGATTAGGGAAAAAATGGAATAAGTACTCAAATTAGCAAGTTGAGACTAAACGTAGACTCGCAGATCCAAGTCTGAGTCTGGTTAGGTGAGTCTGCAGTCGAGACTCTCAGACTCTGTGAGTTCAACAGCCAAGACTCACAAATACGCTGAAACTGGCAGCTCATTTGCTGGTTTCGGCAGTCAGACAACAATGTCTCTGAAAAAATTGAAATTTCCAACAATCATTAAAAATAAAAATAAAAGTTTAAATTGTCAAGTTTTGGCCAAGTTTTCACACCGAGTCAAAAACCAGCTTGCCAATGCAAAGGCTGCATCTCAACACTAAGATTCCAGTAATGTGCAATGTGTAATATAAGGTATGCTAATAGGTTCTGCCTCTCTATGAAGAAAAGAAAAAAAAATTGATATTCTTTTCCCGTTAAAAAAATGGAGGAAACACTTGAATATAATGTGAATTATAATAAAATGCATTATGCTTCCCACTATCTAAAAAAAGGAAATCTTTTGGATTTTGTCTTCGCCCAGGCTGATCCGGCCAACAATCGCCCGTAATTAATAAAAAAACTAAAGAACGTGAAGAAAAAGTTGAGTCGAGGAAGGCGAGAAATTAGAATGAATAAAACTTACGCCAAGAATTAAAGAGCCTGAACAAGAATTGAAGTACGTAAAAGCAATAAAATATTTTAAAGTTGGAGAGAACCTGAAGAATTCCGAGATAAATCAGACGAGCCTCTTCCTTTCCCGAGAGCACCTCAACATCCGCGCCCGCTACCTCAGAAACGCGCCTGACAAATTTGACCCTATTTTTGGCCTCTCTCACGGCCGACGTCGCCACGATCCTCATATCCGATTTGTGCGATTCCGCTAAAGTCCTGAAGCGCTTCATGGCTTCCAGAGCTCGGTGCTCCTCCTCTGCTCCAATTATGCCGCTGCTACTTAGAGTTCCGCTCCCCAGTCTCACGTATTCTTTGTATGAATCCACTTTGCAGAACCTGCCGTTGGGGTGCACTTTGACTACAATCATGTGGAACGAATTTGTTCCCATGTCTACTGCCGCCAGCATTTTCTGCGCCACGATAGGGTTAGGGTTTACGGTGCTGTTTCTGATGACGTTGCTCATGAATCTCTCTCTCTCTCTCTCTCTCTCTCTCTCTCTCTGGGGTGGGAATTAGATTGGCGGGAGTTTCGAACAGGCAACCTTTGTAGAGGATTTTGCGTCCCGAGGGGAGTTTGAGAAGTTTCGAACACGCGACCTGGTGAGAGTGAAAGTAGAGAACGTACAAAAGTCTGAGATAAGGATATTCGTCCGGAGAAAGAATCAAGAATACTTAAGGTCTGCCTCTTCAGCTAATATTGTACTCTATTTATTTTTTGTTTAACAATGTCCAATGGTTAGCCTATAGAAAAATATAAGTATAAAATCATATTTTCTATAAATGCAATAAAAATATATATATATATATAATTAGTAAATAATTTTGACTATAACTAATATTGATTAAAATAATAATAATGTTAGATTTTGTAAGGATCTTTATAATCTACTTGCTTGTACAATGTACTACACTCCATGTAAATTATTCTGAAGTCCCTTGTAAAATCTAGAAAATATTAGCTTAAAGAAAAATTACATAAGAATTAAATGTTATTTTCATCATTTAAGAAGCCACTCAAAAAAATGGATACTTAATATCTAGAGACTTCTACTTTCACAAATTTTCATTTAAATCAAAAAACATAGTCATCTCATATTATAAGACTAAATACATCAACTAGATTGTACATAAACCTGGTAATAATTGTCCAAAATGAAGAAGCAAACAAATAAATGACTTATTGTAATGAATCAGCATATAACAAAATGGAGGCTAATAGTATTGTAGAAGAATAAATCTAACCACTTTCTTAAATAAATATTAAATATTTATTTTAACTCCATTCCTCCTATTAATTAAATTCTATTTAATTAATTTCTTCACATTCGTCTATTTGATTAAATACTCGATTTATTTAATTAAATTCACCTAAACCTTTTATAGCCTTTAATTAAATAAATCACTTTATTTAATTAATTCTCCTTTCTCCCTTTTTAATTAAATTTACATTTAATTAAATTGATCCTTGCAAATAAATAAATCTAATTTATTTATTAAAATCTCCCCACTTGCATTTTCCTTCATCTCCCACTTGCCTCTTGTTGAGCATTGATTTTGAAATCAATGGAATCCCATAGTTTCAACTGAAGCTATAGAAGTTTTCTTAAAAAATATATGAAAATCAACCATGCCCTTAAAAATTTCAATAGAACCTTTAGCACTTTCATCAACATCAGAATTCAAAAAACTATCGCTCAAGCCGAAGCCATCAGATATGTGTATTAATCCTTTATCTAAGTATCTAATATGACCGAAATGATATCGATGAAACCCATCAGTGTTTCACCGACAAATAACTTATCGAATAGACTTGAGCCTCAATGATTTCCGAAAGCGGCTCATCAAAACTATTATTTCCATCGACAAGTAATATGTCGAGCAAACCACAGGAAGACTTCATCGAAAGGAATTTCCGAAGAAAAGAGACAACGATAAAACACAAGAGGTTCCCATCGAAGACCCGTTATCGGCCAAACATAAAGAGTAGAAGGAGACCATTTGTCTTTCACTGAAATAGGATATTTCATCGACACCAGTGCAAATATGACATGTGAGATAAAACTTTTCGATGAATTCACAGATCCCCTTCACGATGATGGTAGTTCCATCGAAACTGAGGCGACATCGATGAAACGTGACATTTTGAGGAAAGATAAAGTCAAGATACCTAAGTGCATAATTCCATCAAGAAAGGGTACAACCATAAAATTAATGAGCATCGACAGGCAGTATGAAGTGTTGCTAGATGAATAGTTATTTTCTCTCACGAGAATCAATACGAGTCTTAATAAAGTCACTTCATCATGAATTCAAATAAATGCCTTTGTGGTTGTTGTGCAACTGGTAATGGTAACCGATAAAATCGCCATGAATGCTCGATAAATTGGCAAAAGAGGGACACTTCTGAGCAACGCTTGAAGAATTTGCAGCGAGTTTCAGAAAGCCGAGATGATTCGAGAGAACTTTCACGAGTGGTCTACCTTGAAATCAAGTAAGTCATTCACTCTCAGAGCTCTATAGTGATAATGGAGGAATCATCTTCTAGAAAGAGTAGGGCTAGGAAAGCTAAAGAGACCCGGCCCCCGGAAGATAAACCTAAGAGGCAGAAAAAGGAAGGGTGCTCTTTGGCCCAGGACCTGATTGACCAATGTTCTGCATCAAGCCTTAGGTCTAAGAAAATTAAAACGGATGAGGAAGGACTGGAATATACATTTGAAGGCCTAGGTGATACATGGACAGAGATAAGGGGTCAAGAATTATTTATTTTTGGGTATATACGAAGGAGCGCACCCGAACCTGTGAATAACTTGTGGAGGTTAAATTTGGGGAAATTGGTAGTGGCTAATGTCTTTGTGAATGTTGAACTCATGAAATCCCTAGCCAACAATTATGAACCCAAGACCAGGACCATATGTGATTATATGAGGAGACTAATACTGCCAATTACCAAGGAAATTATTGACACTGTGTTTGATTTGGATTGGGGGTTCGAAGAGCAGATTGATACTAAAAAATTGACACAAGAGTACTTCAATTTAGAGGAAGTCTACAAGAGGTGGAGACTCCCTGTCCATAGACCCAGGGTTGCAGGATCGATAGTACCATTTGATAAAGATAATAAAGCTCCATATAATGTTAACTTGTTTCATCCCTACTTTAAGTATACATGCTACTGCGCTGCTCAATTTTTGGGAATAGAAGCTCATCCATTGATGGATATCGCGACTATGGTCATTTGTGCGGATTTCAATCTAAATATCCTCGGTTATTCACTTTTTCTACCTATCTTGCTAATACCATCAATTATGGACTGGAGAAGTTGAAAGGAGATGTGATTAACGTACATTTCAAGTATTATTTTGTTCTTATGCATATGCTATTGTATGTCGGGCAAGACAAAGGTTATGGCCAAACGAGTTGTGCATTAGGGCATATGATAAAGTTGGGGTAAGGAAATATGTGCAGTTATGGGTATCTTCATGGGACCAAAGGTACAACAACAGCCAGTACTGGAACTTCGAGGAATATTTCGTTAAGACATTACACAGATTATTGGGGTACCCGTGCGTTCATGCATTATCCCCTTAAATTTAGATATTCTTGAGGCCAAAGGATTATGGTGAAGATGTTGCAATTAAGCACAGCTAGGGAGATTTTTATTGCTATTCAGATTTCACTCAGATAAGGGTGTATGGATTTGAAGGAAAGTCGTATGTATTGCCTATCATTGTGCCTAACAGAGTGGCCTACTTAGAGATTGTCAGGCAGTTGTCAATAGTAAGCGCCCAACATCTAACTGATCATGAGAAACAATCCATTGTGCCTGGATTACTTGTCTTTTTAGACTTTGTTGTCAAAAGTTCAAAGAGTTACGGTTTGCTCCAGAATAAATTGAATTACTACAAGATGGCAGAGGGAGACCCTAGGCCAAAATTTGATCCGGAAGGATACATAGGGGCCGCAAGGTCATCTCAGAAACTCAAGGTTGGAGAGCATGTGGCACTCATGCCTGATGATTTCATTAGAAATATAAAAAGGGAAGAAGCTAATGAAAAAAGAGCCAAGTACAAGCGAGTGTTCCAGGCCTACAAATGGAAGCTCTTATGGGGGAGAATAAACGAGGACATGCGTCAACACATAAAAGATCCCTTAGATCAAGCAAATAAACTTATGGAGCATGAGCTGGAATTGCTTGAGGGAGTGCTCGCCTACGTCTATGGCAAGCATATCAAAACTGTTAGGGATACAAAGCCCTTGGCCCAATTGTCTCTTCAATCTGTTTCTAATGTTTTTCCAATTGACTCTCCCAAACAAGAATATCCTCCTGGATTTGAGGGTGATGTACAAATGGATATGACCACAGGACAATACAATATCCAAGATGTTGGAGATATAAGGATATTTGAACATGAGGGTTTCATTGTTGATGATGATTTCATCTCTTCCAAAGAATTTGACACATTTATGTACAAGCAAAAAGGAATACAGGTTAGGGCTGCTATGAAAGATAAGACAGAGAATGAACAAGCCCAAAGGTTGCAAGAGGAAGTGGACCTTGCTAAATGGGAGATGACACCCGAGAAAGGAAGGCAACTACTTAAGGATGTTGGTGTGCTGATCTATTCAGGGTGGGATATGAGATCCACATTTTTGTTTGATGGTTTCCTTAAGAAGCAAGACCTAACAAGAGGATCATACCAAAAGAGATAGACAAAATCTTTATGGGCTTAGGATATGATCTAGATCAAAAGGCTCTCATAATATGGGCCTTATATCCGAAGGAAAAGAGACCTATTTTGGTTGATACGGATCAGGTTGGGAAAATTGATCCCGGAATCACAGCCAAGTTGAATGTGGATGTGGCAAAATTGAACCAAGAACAAACAAATTTTTTGGTCAAAGGGAATAGTTTTACAAGGGCTTGTACGAGAAAGCTACTGAAGAAGTCCAGAGGTTACATGGACAGTTATCACAAAAGACTCCTATTATGGGGGATCATGAACCAGATATGGGTTATCAACCTAATTTAAGGGTCTTAGATGCTATATCTGATGCTACCTACTGGAGGATAAAGGCCGAAAAGTTAGCCAAGCAAGTAACCAGTGCCCAACAAAAGATAAACAAATTGGTGAATGATGTGATTGAGCACAGGTTCAAGGCTATGTTACCATACGCCAACCGATATTGGAAAGAATACACAGGAAATGTAAAAGCTTTAAAAGAGCATGAAAGATTAAAGGAGAGATTGCAAGATGTACTAAAGGATAATGAGGTCATGACTGCAGAAGAGAGAGCTCAAGGGGACCAATATCTGGTCGAACATGACAGGTACACAGACATATTGAATAAAGATCTCCAGATGTTGGACAAAGACTGTATTGCAACGATACCGACTATCTACAAGGATGGTGAACTGACCCCATTAGAGCAATGGCAAGAGGAATTTGCACTGATTAAGGAGAAGGCAGTGGCCAAATTCAATCAGAATGAGGATATATCCCCACATATCAACCAGGCGGTGTTCAATCTCTTCTCACTGGAGATAGATATGAAGCAAAGAAGTGCAGCCGTTAGTTGCCATAAGAGTGATGGTTACATTAATTATCTTGGAAAGATTAATATTTTAATCTTTCACTTTGTTAAACAAATATAATTTAGTTGTTAATGATGAAGGGATGTAACTCTTCATAAGATAGGTGTTGCTCACTTATTTATATGAGCAGGTTTTGTGAAAGAAGGGATATCATTAGAAGAGAGGATATCGGATAGATACTGCAGCCTCTGGTATACTACTGTATTGTTTTGAAACTTTAATAAAATCAATTGTGTTTCTCTGTTTATGTGTTGTGAATTATTTCATTTCTCATATGTAGTTGTTTGTTATATTATCTAAAGGAGATAAGGTTATTTGTATTCTTGCAGTGAAGTTTGTGTTTCAATATTATAAACTTGGATTAATAAGATCTAGTTATGAATTGTAATTGTTCCTTGTAGTTCTTCCTTGAATGGTCCTTTAAGGTAAAGGTTAAATTCATTCAAGCAGTTTTATGATATAAACATTTATCAGATCTCATAAGAAACAGTATCTGACAGACTTGCCAAAGGGGGTAGGTTTAAAAATTGTCTTACAAATCATACATTTAGTCCAGGGGAAATATAAGACTTTGTAGCCTAGATAATAGGAAAGACATTGGTCACTCACAAATCACAAGTTTTACCATACCAATCACTTTTACTCTAAAACAATAGGAGTAGTTGAGTAGGATATATAGAATCAATTAGCAATAGTGTATACATATAAATTTCAAGCACAAATATTGAATAGATTCCATAACAACAATCTTGAACTCATCTAGAAGACATCTATTCCAAGAATCTTTGCCATTTTGAGATAGGGGTCAATTAGATCAAAATAATCAATCTACTATAAAAAGCATTAGTTATCAAAATCCACCAGTGAATAGGTATACCCGCCTAGGTCTTGCAGAGCCTGAAGTGAGAGATTTAGTAACCAAATAGGTTCACTTTATAAGTTGGCCAAGTCAAAATGGAGGGTTTGATCATAGGAGTTGGCATTTCCTTAGAACCTACCCAATCTGTTGATTTGAGATCCAACACCTCCTAAACTCCTTCTAGATTATTCTAATCACTTCCAATTAGCCTAATTCATCTCCTAATTACTGTCACATTCCTAAGCAAAGAGAAGTCACTTCTCAAAGCCTCCAAAGTCTTCAATAACCATTAAAGGCTTTATGTCTTCAAATGGTTAACCTCTAAAAGTCTTCCAAACCATTAAAGGCTCTTACATAACCATTTATGGTTAACTCAATCTTCTTGCATGGTTAGAGACTTTCTCTCTAACTTAACCCCCAGCTAACCCAAGGGTCTCATCAAGCATTCATGGCTTTAACCTTGGTTATCTTATTAACCCTTGCACAAGAGTTTACCCCTTGGGTAAAAGCTTTATCCATTGGATAACCCTAAATTCCTTAACCTTTACCTCCTAAGGTAACCCTCATGTCTTCTCAAGCATTTAATGCTTCTTGCATCTCCTCGCAAGCAACCTCTTGTTGACAATTGTCACCATTTCATTGGTGAGAATTGTAAACATGGATTGATTAACTTTCAATCTTATCCCTTGTTAAGATTATTCAATCTTAACCATCCATTGCCTTATTTTCCCTATAAATAGAGCTCTCATTCTTCATTTTTAGAGATCCGAGTTTCCATGCATCTACATTATAGTCTAATTTACTAAAGATTTTAGCTTCTCTTTGTTAGAATATCATCATAACATTTAGGAATATTTTTCATATCATAAGATATTCATGCTAGGATAATTTGCTAATCTTTTATCATATCATTATCTTCATACTAGCTTAATCATCATAGTTTTAACATGATATATATTTTAGAATGCATTCATGCATATAAATCAAATATCACTCGTTCTTGGAGTTGTCATTCCTAAGTCATTTGCTCAATGATCTGAGAGCAAAGCATTGACTTTAGGGATCATGTGAGATGGAGAACAATGGGACACCCCTTGGGAAGTTGAACTAATTCGGTTAGTTCATATACTTGCACCAAGAGTCTCATTGGTGTGTGGGTATTTTGAATTTGATTTATTCGTTTTGGTCACTGCAATTTTCCGCATACAAGTACATTGCTCCACATACAACTGTTATCAATAAAGCTTGCACCCTTACTAAAGCTATGAATTTCAACAACCTATTGATACATGGGAATACTTCAAGGTTGTGGGTTACCTAAAAACAAAGTGGACCTCCAAAGTAAGCTGGAATTTTCTAAGTACTTCACTTAAACTTACACTTCTTGCAGAGGAGAGAGTACGAAAGAATGCATAAAAATGAACCTACAATCTAAGGTGATGCACCAAAATGATAATTTCAAAATTACACAAAAAAATAACACACGATAAAACCAGTAATAAAAGGCTCTCCTACACAACCCAATAACTCATAATCTTTGCATCCAAAATTCATAAGAAGGCTAGATAATCACAGTCCTAAGAGGAAAAAATCATTTTTTCATAACCAAACACTGATGATTACTGATCACAGCTTATAACCTGCAAATAATTATATTCCCACATAGAAGTACCAACATAAAATACATCTCCAACAATAAATAATATCACAAGAATTTGTACTAACACTAAGGACCCATAATAACAGAAGAATATGGGAAGGTATGAACTGCTTATTACTACAAAAAGGTGTTACAATCTGTCAAAATCTGAAAAAACTAAGTTACAAAGCTTTCACTTTCTGTAGAAAGAACTCTAGAAATTACAAGCTACCAGAAGTGAACAAGTCAAAACCTTCTCAACAATAAAGACTTGGAGATATATATGCTTTACAAAAATAGTCAATGGAAATCAGATTCCACCTCCTCTTAGTCGAGTAGACTCAAAAACCCACTTTTCAGGGCCTAAAACAAGTCTAAAAGAGAAAGGGCTCAAGAAAAAAGTCAAGCCACCCTATCCCCTGTCATAAAAGCTTAATTGCACAATAAATAGCCTCTAAATATCTCTAGACGGCCCTGCAATCTCTCAGAAATGCAAAAAATAGACTTGACCTCCTAATAAATGCAAACAAGAAAAAATCTCTAATGAAGTGACTTATAAAATATCACTTTACTAAATACCTTTCTACTATTTCATTTATTTATAATATAATATAAATAAGAAAAATATTTAATAAATTTTTTAATAAAATATATCACTTTATTAAATATTTTTATTATTTATATTTTAATATTAACAATGTTATTTTCCTATACTTATTAAGTGATTTATATACTATCGCTTAATAAGCATTTTACATGACATTATTTATTAAGTGATAGGATATAAATCACTTAATAAAAAACTTACATTCATATGAGATGCAAAAAACAATCGACCACTTCACCACCACAGGCAAATAGCAAGGAGAGAGAAAATATTAAAATCAAGGCAAAAAAAAAACCTCTAAGGCAATAATCGGTCAAATAGGGAATGAAACCCTAAAGCGCCTCATTTCTTCTTTATTTGGCATTCGATATTTCTCTTCTTTTTTTTTGCTTTGAGGCATCGCCATGGGGAAGTTCGCAAGGTTTGAAGGTTCGATCTACACCGTCTCTTGTTGATTTTGAGTGCTACCATATAGATTTTTCTGGAAGTTTTCGAAGGTTTTATGGAAAAGAAGCCAATACCCAGGCCGCCATTGGTAGTTTGCAAGGTTTTTTTGGGCATTTTCTAAAAATGATTTGCAAATTATTTTCTCTTGTTACTGGCCACTTGAGGTAAGCCCTTTCTTCAAAAAAAACTCATTTTTTTGCAAATTTACCTTGGAAAATTATTGCATCAAATCATTGCTTGTCATGATTTTACTTATGTGTGTTGAATTCGAACTTAATAAAGAGTCATTATAACAAAAATAAAATCTTTTTTCTGCATATTTTCAATACATGATCATTGTTAGTCATTTTCATTGGTTGCTCTTGTTTCTTGAACCTCTATCAATGAGTATTGCTCACTGTTTATTTTTACTATGGTTGTCTTTGTGGGCTTTAAATGCTACTACTAGCCTTCTTTAATTTGTGCCATGATTTTCATTATAAAATAATGCTATGGCTTTGGCACTCATTGTCAAAATGATCTTAAAATTGTTTGTGACTGTGATCTAGGGTAATCACTACCCTAGTGGTGGCTATATTGAAACTGTGATCTAGTCACATGATCGTGCTTTATTGAACCCGTGACTATATGCCTTTTCACTACTGTCGCACAATGGAGCCACTCATGCACTAGATTTAGTTTTTGTTATTCTTGAATGCTCCTCTTTGGTGATGAATTTGTGCATTTGACAGTAGCATACCCCTGCAACTGCATCTGCAATACGCTTCATAAGTAGTCTTTGATCATTGAAAGGATGGTTGATAGTTGTCCTTATAAAATGCTCTCTCTTCATGCATGAATGTATTGAGATATTCATGATTGTCGACTACTGATTACTGTGGTTTCTGATTCCAATGTTCATATAATTGTATTTTGGGTTCAAAAGATGTTTTTTTAAGAATTTTCAATTTATAACTATCATTGTAGGGACTGTCCTCCTCACTCTCTTGCATTGCCATGATACTGCCTATAAAAGATATAATTGATGACTACACAATTACTACTCATAACATGGGCTTTATCAATTCCTTTTATAGTTTCTATATGACTATTAAACATTAAATGATTGTTCTTTACTATTATTTGTTGCTACTATGCAAGTCAATGAGACTCATCTCATGCAACACACTCATCCCTGCACTTTTAACAGTCAAAGGACCATTTAGTAGATTCCTATGGTCTTGACAACATTAAAGAATTACTTTTCTTTTCATTTCATATTGCTATGGTTTGGTGATCCATCACTATATTAGATATGTTTGTGACTATTGCATGCTTGTAAGGTGAATGTTTTGTCTATGACTGCTTTAGAAAATGTGACTGTATTTGGACTGTTGGTAGTCGTTGTGCATCATCCCCTCTTCTATGTCATCACCTTGATTACTACTATGATCCTTCTAAACTATCAAATCTTTGATATTTGATATGTTTGTTGCTCTGTATTGGGATATGAATGTTCTCATGAATTCTTACTATTTTGTTGATCTTTATCAAAACTCTTTATGGCTGCCCTTTGGTTCATGCATCTTGCCTTTGAAACACATAAACAACTTTTACTATTTTTGGTTGCTATACTTTGTGTTCTCTCTTTGTTGCATTTCCCAAATCTCCATAATATGTCTTGATCATTGAAGAGTGTTGTTGTTCTTTGTTCTTTATGACTGGGATTGATCCTTTTCCCTACAAAAGAGACTTTTATGTGGACTTTTGCATCTACTCATGTGATATCAACAATCAAGAAGGCTGCTCTGAAGCATTACATGATCTCTTTATTGCTATTCTCAGATGTCTTATCAGTGATTGACCAATAGACTATTATCTTCATAAGTCGCTATTTTGGGTATTGTGTGTGTTCATTGTGACATTGTGACTATCTTTCACTCGTAGCTACTCAATATTATGAAAGCGTGATAATCTTTTACTATGATATGTTGTCCCATTTTTGAGATATCTACTCTTTGAGTGATTCATGTTTCACATGTATGATTTCCCTTTGAGCTCCTTCAAACCCCCCTTTGGTTGCTCTATATGTATTATGACTACATCTTTTGTCTGTAAAGGTAAAGTGTTGCTCTGAGGATCGATCACCATGTATTGTCATTTTTAGAACATGATCTTCATCAACCATTGATGTGTTGCTGCCATTTAACTATTGTTTAGACTTTTGAGTCTCTCATTACTATTTGACCACTATGATTCATTGAATATACTACCTTCTTAACTTCTCATCTATACCTTTGATCGCTACTTTAAGGTATTAACTATAAGCACGTATTTTGATCCTTGGATAGTACCATGGCTGACTTTATTGGTTACTAGTCATGCTTGTCCTCTAACTACAATTATTAGGACAATCATATAATCTTCCTTATTTCTCTTGTATGATGGTCTTTGTGAATGAGGTCCCCTTGTTTATGATAGTATGCTAATGCTGACATCTAGGAATCACATGTTCCTATCATCTTACTACCATAAGCGATAGGTGTTCTTTTATTGTGACTACGTAGGAGAAAGGTAAAGATTGTTGCATGTTTGTCATAATAATTTGTCCTTAATATCTCAACATGTTGAGATCAACCCTCGTGGGAGCCCATTTACTCCACATGTTGTAATAATAACATCAAATGAAGACAAATGATATAATTTTACCTGCATCTACACAAGGAAACAAACAATGTTAAAAAAAATGATGAAGCTTAGAGGCTTCCATTGAGGATCTTATGGCATTCTTATGACATTGTTCTGTCATTTTTTGTTCTCTGATTTCTGTATAAATTGTTCAAAGCTCTATCAAGTTGGATTATACATTTGTTGATGTATAAGATGTGTATAGTGATCTTGAGCTCTATCATCTCTCTTATATTCACATCAAGATATCTAGGGATAGGGGAACAATACACATGAGAATTTGACCAGATTCAACAAGCGACTTTCAGGGTTTGTCATTCTAGGCAATGACAGATCCCTATCCACTTCTTATGCTTTTTCCTTTGTTGTTCATCAAATGTATAGACTAATTTAATTTAGCATAGAATAAGTTAATCCCACAACTTGTGTGGGAAACTATACTCTTGTAAGTGAATTTCTAAATAAAGAAAGCAAATTTCACGTATTGTTGTACACTCTTGCTTCTTGTAAACACTTGCATGGTATTCATTTGGTAGTATCTCTCTAGCATGAGAACTTGAACATAATCAAATGTGCATTTTTAGTCTTTTAGCGCAATCGTTATCCCAACTCTACCTAATCGAGTTGGAAGTGAAATTTAGGTAACATTTTTGGTGATTTCTTCTGAATTTTTGCCTACTAAGAAACCTAGACTTGTTGCCTAAACTTATCCATTGGGCACAAAATCACTAAAACTTGAGAAAAAATTTGAAAAACATTCACTTACACTATTGTAACTCAATCTCATACTGCAACTTCTGCTAATCCATTAAGTACATGTGTCTAATTGGTGACAACGAACCAACAAAAATCATTGTCATTGATGATATATATCTACTTGATGAACTAGAAGAAGAAGTTGATTGATAATGACACCTCCTTAGCAAAATGTTATAAGTTATCATAGTTTTATGAGAGAGATATGTGTTACCTATTTTTGCTACAAGCTCAATCAGGTAGAGCTTTAGTGTTTTAACATACAAAAAGGTACATTTTATGTTGTTGTTGTTACATTCATGAGCATGAAAAGATAAAGAAAAAGATTACATTTCCATGTTTTCAAATTTAGAATGGTAGGAAAATACACATTTTTTTGAAAAATAGTAATTTTTATTTAAAATAAATTTATAATGTCTCACACAAGGTGTGAGACTAACTGATGGTGCAGATAAGTAATAAACTATACACTTGCAAATGCAAACATAAAGAAAAAATGCAGATAGGGAAGGGTGAATCGTCATTGCCTAAATGACGTCCTCTTTGAGTTGTTTGAGCATCTATAGTCCTTGTCATCTCGCATCCAGTAATGCCTCCTTGCTGCCCCTGAGTACCTGCATTTCAGAAGATAGTGTTGTTAGAGCAATGAAAGACATCATTCCATATCTACATTTGCATCTACAAATATATAACCTATTCCTCATATGCATCACGACAAGCAGTATCTCATCAACAAGAAATCATATATGCATTGTGTAGACACCTAAAAATGTCTCATTGATCATGTACTAATTATTCCTCTAATTGATTAAGTAATTTTTTAATTATTTAATCAAATTAATTAATCTTATTCTTCTAATTTCATATTTCTTCATAACATTACTAATTATTCTATTTCTATTTCTATTTCTAATCATTCAACCCTTTTCTAAATATTAATTAAATATTTTTTATTTAATTAATTATGATTTTAATCCTTTAATTTTAATAATATTTATTATTTAATTAAATTCAATTTCTAAAATAATTAAATGGTTTCTTTGAATTATTTAATTAGCTAATTAACTCTTCTAATTTCATCTAATTTCATTAATTCTCCAAATTCAAATTCAAATTCACATTCAAATTCTAATTCTTCTAATTTCAAATATATGTGCATGATTTTAAAAATCAAATTGAAAATCAAAGTCAAGTTCTAAATATATTCAAATAACAAATTGAATTTAAAATAAATTCAATATTTGAATTAAATCTCATGCAAAGATTAAATTGAAAATCAACGTCAAAGTGCAATCACATGCTAAGTTAATTAATTAAATAAATCATTATCTTTCCAACTTTATTTCCATCTTCCACTTTGCTTTTTTCCAAAAATCTTTCAATCAGTTAACTATTCAATCTATTCTAATTGATCATTTCAATTAATTGATTAATTGCATCATTTCTTTAATTCTCTCCAATCATTTTTTTTCTATCTTCTAGTTAGCTTTTTCTAAATAAAATTTTCTTTGTCATCAATCGATTATCCTCTAATCATTCTTTTTCATCTTTTAATCAGCTTTTTTTTCAACCAGTTAACTCAATTTATCTATTCAATCTATTGAGTTCCACCTCCAAATCAGTAGTTCAGCTATCAATCAACATGTGAGCTCACCTAAGTTCCACCTCTTGATCAATTTGTTCCACCTATCAATCAATCCTCTCCAAAAATCTATGAATTGAGCATTCAATCTCCATTTTTAACAATCACGAACTTTGAATCTTTGTGTCATTTGCAGGTTGCCAACGCGATATCTAAGAGCCATCATACCACAAAGAAGAGAAGAACAATGGAAGCTATATGCAGTCATGGAATAGTGAGTTTTTAATTGAATATTTTATATTCCCCCGTGGCACTTGCGAACGATCTTTTTGAATCTACGGGGCCACGAGAGGGGTCCCTACAAAAGCCTATCTCGGTTTTTCAAGTTGCCCTATGGTTTTATTAGGGCAACAATTTTTTGGTTGGCGAAAATATCGTCAGTCTCACTCAATCGAATGTTGTCGCGTGGCCAATTTCTCATTCAGCTCATCGCGATGATGAACCGTCGGCTCTGACATGTCCAGTTAGGCATTATTACCCTATGCGTGCTCCTATTTTTCCCCCCCACTCGGTCGAACGCTTAGGGTCATACCCTACTGACGTTGTCCCTTGAGCACCCTAAGTGCTCAAAATTGGCAAACTTTGACGGGCCCTAACTCGGAATCCATGGCACATGCAAATAATCTGCTTGAACCTACGGGGCCACAAGAGGGGTCCCTACAAAAGCCTATCTCGATTTTTTAAGTTGCCCTACGGTTTTATTAGGGCATTAATTTTTTGGTTGCTGAAAAAATCGTCAGTCTCACTCAATCGAATGTTGTTGCGTGGCCAATTTATCGTTCAGCTCGTCACAATGATGAACCATCAGCTCCCACATGTCCAGTTAGGAATTATTACCCTATGCATGCTCTTATTTTCCCCCCCCACTCGATCGAACGCTCGGTGTCATACCCTACCGACGTCATCCCTTGAGCGCCCTAAGTGCTCAAAATTATCAAACTTTGACGGGCCCTAACTCAGAATCTGTGGGACCTGTAAATGATCAGTTTGAACCTACGGGGCCATGAGAGGGGTCCCTACAAAATCCTATCTCAGTTTTTCAAGTTGCCCTGCAGTTTTATTAGGGCAACAATTTTTCAGTTGGCGAAAAAATCGTCAGTCTCACTCAATCGAATGTTGTCACGTGGCCAATTTCTCGTTCAGTTCATCGCGATGATGAATCATGGGCTCTGACATGTCTAGTTAGACATTATTACCCTATGCATGCTCCTATTTCCCCCCCCCCACTCGGTCGAACGCTCAGGGTCATACCCTACCGACGTCGTCCCTTGAGCGCCCTAAGTGCTCAAAATTGTCAAACTTTGACGAGCCCTAACTCAGGATCTGTGGCACCTACAAACGATCTGTTTGAACCTACAGGGCCATGAGAGGGGTCCCTACAAAAGCCTATCTTGTTTTTTCAAGTTGCCCTACAGTTTTATCTGGGTAGCAATTTTTCGGTTGGCGAAAAAATCATCAGTCTCACTCAATCAAATGTTGTAGCGTGGCCAATTTCTCGTTCAACTCGTCACAATGATGAATGGTCAGCTCTGACATGTCTAGTTAGGCATTATTACCCTATGCATGCTCCTATTTCCCCCCCCCACTTGGTCAAACGCTCGAGGTCATACCCTACCGACGTCATCCCTTAAGCGCCCTAAGTGCTCAAAATTGTCAAACTTTGATGGGCCCTAACTCGGAATCCATGGCACCTGCGAACGATCTATTTGAACCTACAAGGCCATGAGAGGGGTCCCTAAAAAATCCTATCTCAATTTTTCAAGTTGCCCTATGGTTTTATTAGGGAAACAATTTTTCGGATGGGAAAAAAATCGTCAATCTCACTCAATCGAATGTTGTCGCGTGGCCAATTTCTTGTTCTGCTCGTCGCAATGACTAACCGTCAGCTCTGACATGTCCAGTTAGGCATTATTACCCTATGCATGCTCCTATTTTGCCCCCCCACTCGATTAAACGCTCAGGGTCATACCCTACCGACGTCGTCCCTTGAGCGCCCTAAGTGCTAAAATTATATATAAACAAGCATTACATTGTAGACACATAATGATCATCAACATTTCCATGTATTGTATACACATAATTACCATTACACTTGCATGTGACATCCATGAAGGGATATGCAAAGATGATTTTTTTTTTCATTATCAATACAACTACACCAATGTACTCATGTACAGATACATGGACATTATCATCAATATAACTAAACCAATTTGCTCATGAACATTGTATATCATCATAACAATGTTACATCAATTCACATCCATATACAAATACAACATCCCACTTCATCTGCATCAGACATCCTCATGTTCTAAGAGAAAAGCTTACGTACAACAATGCCTGCATATAAATGAAAACCAAAAGAAGTAACCTTTTTATGCGGAATGAATGTGCTACAAGAAACAAATTATAACACTTAATACAAATTAGTTTGGCAAATTATAAATAGATCATTTGAAACATTTTTAAGACGCACAAGATTGTATAATTATGAAACTTACCAATTTCTCTGCAAAGTATACAAGCATAACTTTGAAGAAAGACACATGTTGATTAAAGCCCTTCTCGCTGCATTTCTCTGCATGGTTGAAGATGATGGTAGATATGGTCATTTCTAAATAGCAATACATTCACTTGACTTAATGTTTATGCACAAAATTTTATCTCATTAATACACAAAGGAATATGTACCATCACCAAGAGAGGGTCTTGTCAACGACGAATGATCTAGCATGAACCTGTATTTTTAAGAATTGTTAGTCTACACATAAAATGCATGGATGAACATAAAGGCTTCATGATAATCACTTCAACTGAAATGCATGATAATGAATGAAAAGGTGGGATTATATACCACAAAAATACGTCCCTTTGAATTATATCAACAGAACCCACTATGTTGACGCAAAAATCATAATGTGATACTATTATATATCATCAAAAAAGACCTGCATGAGCATAAAGGTTTTGCGATAATTATATCATCAAAAATTATCAAGTAGTGTTCTTTAATAACAAAAATTGTAAAGCTCATCAAATGCATGATAATAAGTCGTGTTGTAAAAATATGTCCCTTCTGATTATATCGAGTGTACACGCTATGTGCATGCAAAAACCATGTTGCAAAAAAAAAATGTTCATCAATAGACCTGCATTTTCAACACATCCTTAATATACACATAACAAACTTGAACATTAAGGTTTAATGATCATTGTTTAAAATGAAATGCATGATAAAAAAAAATAAGGCACCATTAAAGACCTACTACTCAAGTGTGCCTAAAGGGTCATCTCTTTGCTTAAGAGTATCCAGTATTGCTTCATGATCAGCAGTAGTCACTGTCCATAGCTCTTTGGTCTTTGGTTTTGCTTGATGCTTCAACAACTTGACATTTGTAGCTATAATAAGGTGTGAATACATTATAATGGTTTTGTGTCTCTCATAGTCTTAAAATGTAGGTATGCCATTCTTTCTAATCATGTATGTTCGCAACCAAGTTCCCACAACAACAACTGAACCTGTAGGATATGTGAACCCGTCATCATCTGTCACTGGTTGTGTTAGCTTTTGTTTTCCCTGTACACATCGTGCCAACCAATATTCTGATCTCTCTTCATTCCCTTGCGGTGCGAGAACTATAAAAACATGTCTTGGTTGTACAAGATCTGATAGACGATCATACTCAAGTGAACTTTCCATGTCATCATTTGACAAGGATATTGTTTGAGACGAAGGAGTTAGATAGTGGGGAACCCACGTATCAACCCACTCACTTGACTCGCACTGATCCCAATCACACCAAACACAACTCTGACAAAAACAAGCCAACGCTCATGTCCAAATGGTCCATGTACTTGCATCTGAGCTGAGAAATGAATGCATCTTTGAAGAATCTTTAATTGTTTGACAATCCAATCTATCTCCCATTGTTCCCTCCTCAACCAACCAAAAGAATCTGCTCACTGCTGCATCAAGAGTACCTCTATGTGACAATGTTGAACTACACCAATCAACAATAGAACGTGCATCAGAGAAATTTGCACCTGAAATCCTCAATTGCTCCTTAACTAGAGCTCTCTTCAAACATGCACCTACTCCATCATGCTCTCCCTTCCCATGCCCTGCCTAAAAAAAACACCAAATATGAGGTATACGCCTCTCTACATGAATTCTACTCAACCAATAAAACATACGGGCATTCTTGAATTGACCCGTATAGTTATCTGACCATATTATATGTTGGTCAATTGCAATATCTTTCTCATGCAAGAACTCAAAAAATTTCTCAAAAGAATGTTACACATACTCGGAGGAGTGTGATCTATCATCACCCATATAAAAATGACACTCCCTGATTATCTTCCTGTCCTCTTCTGTACTATCAGGAGCATGTCTATATGTAATGTGAACAAAAATAACAATCTGGACTGAATTGTAGTACTGAGACTGTACCTCATTATGTGGTTGCAATGTATAGTTCTCTGCAAAATCAACCACTGATACAGTAGTGCCAATCGGGAAAGAGTTCTTACACATCCTGGACTATTGATCCAACCACTGAGACCTATGGGTCTACCTTGCATACTTGTAGAAAATATTTTCCTTAAAATCCAAAATAAAATCAACAATACTCACTTCTCTTGAGACTAATTCGCATCTAGAACCTTCACCTCCACTCTTCAAAGTATATTTCACTGTCTCGTGTCTTTCTTTCTCAACATAATTCTTTCCAAACTCGTGTTCGTTGCCCTCATGAAAACATGAAACAAACTTTGACAACCCACCACATTCTGAACACTTCTCATTCAAACAATCATTTCTATAGAAATAGCAGCCATCATCTCTAGGGCATAAAAATAGATCTTGCAAGTCTCTTGCTGATCTCGGAAATAGAATTGCACCACACTCCTACAACATCTCATTAGTATGCATCGTAGAATGAATATGACATAAAAGTTCATGGTACATTGAAAACTCCACATGGTACTTGCAACAACAAGTATTGCGAATCTTAATAGGAACACAATAAAATGGTTTCAAAGATTCAAAGGCCCTTTGTGATATTTGCAAAGTTGGATGTAATTCACAAAAAAATTGTACAACATTGTTTGGCTTGATTCCAAGAAATGTTTGGGATGCGGTGTGCGGTCTTGATTGCCGATTCTTAATTTCAAAATGTCCTTTACATTGGGTGGCACTCTAGAATTAGAGTGCCAAAATTGTTGAATCTCCTCCTTCACATTGTCAGTCAACTTTCTATCAACACGTGGAAGCCTCCCACTAAATTCCCATGTATATTTTTGAAGTGAATCGTCAAGTCTTTGTCTTCGTGCAAGTGCTCTATCCAAAGTTTTACGGTTTATGTTAAAATCAACACAAGTTTGTCTCATTTGACGATCCTTCCTCAATTGATGGCTTACTAAGGAGGTTGTGATCACTCTTCGAGCGACTCTCTTATCTCTTTCTTTGGTATTATTTCCAATAGAATTGAGAGCGTCAAATAGATTTTTTGCAATAATAGAATTTCTCTTCATCTTCTTGTTCATACGAATCTTCAATTTGTTTAGCAATGGTCTCATCTTTATCATCTTTAGCAATTGAAAAAAGAGTTGGCATTGCTCGGTCAATGTCTTATTGCTAAAATTTTAGTTGAAAATTTGTGTAGCCCACAACCGAACGGTTCTTATTGACCTCTTGCCTTCAAGATTCGCAATAATATTCTTATCGATTTCAAATAACCATTTTGGGGTTCTTGAAGGTCTTGGATTTGGAATTTGTCTTTCATCCATGAGAGGGTCTTCATTTCTAAAGTAATTAGGTGTTACATATGGTTCACTTGGTTGAGCAATTCCACCTTCAATTGTAAAGTTTTCCACATTTTCACCTCCTATGTCAAAATTTTCCACATGTTGAGCATTTTCATTATCACTTTCAACATTTTCAATATTTTCAATATTTTCACTTTCAAAATCTACATTTTCATTTTCAATAACTTGTGGCACATTTTCAAATTCAATTTCCTCTTCACTTGAAGTAACATTAGCAATATCTAACATGCCTTGTCTTCTCCTCCTATGACATTCTCTATCTCTTTCTCTATACACTTCAATTTGTTCATTTGAAAGTTTTCTTTTGCATTTAGACTTCTGACGACTACTACTCCCCATTTCCCTCCACACACATGCTCCTACGTGATTGACAATGTAAGTTTTGACTTTAAGAATCTCCCAAAAGCACAAATTTGTCTCAACCTGTCTTAAAACCCATGATCCTTGACAGAAAACAGAATATGCAGATTGTGGGCCGTTGGAATCCACAAAATGGCCCACAAGGCTTTTTTTCTTTTTTTGTTGTACAAAAATCGGATATTCGATTTAATGTATAAATTTGTGTTCCCCAAAAATTTTCCCATTGCCACCTTTTATTTACTGAACTGCCACATTAATGGCGATGGCAGAAATCCGATATCCGATTAAATCCGATATCGAATTTTATTAGTCATATTTTAGAGAGAGAGAGAGAGAGAGAGAGAGAGAGAGAGAGAGAGAGAGAGAGAGAGAGAGAGAGAGAGAGAGAGAGAGAGAGAGAGAGAGAGAGAGAGAGATTAGGGGTCATATGGTGTCCTACGACCCCTTAGGACACCATATGACCCCTTAACACACCATATTTGTGTCCATAGGGATCATATGGTGTCGTTAGGGGTCATATGGTGTCCATAGGCATCATATGGTGTCCTGGGATAGGTCATATGACCCCTTAGGACACCAAATTGTGTCGTTATGGGTCATATGTTGTCCTAAGGGGTCGTAAGACACAATATGACCCCTTGGGACACAATATGACCCAAAGCGACCCACCCAAAGTGACCCAATATGGTGTCAGTAGGGGTCATATGATGTCTTAAAGGGGTCATATGACACAATATAACCCACTAGGACACAATATGACCCATAATGACCAAATATGGTGTCCTAAGGGGTCATATGGGTCATATTGTGTCATATGACCCCTTTAAGACATCATATGACCCCTTGGGACACCATATGACCCCCAATGACACCATATTGGGTTGCTTTAGGTCATATTGTGTCCTAAGGGGTCATATTGTGTCTTATGACCCCTTAGGACAACATATGACCCATAACAACACAATTTGGTGTCTTAAGGGGTCATATGGTGTCCTAAGGGGTCGTAGGACACCATATGACCCCTATGGACACCATAGGACCCCTTAAGACACCAAATTGTGTGGTTAGGGGTCATATGGTGTCCTATGAACCCGTATGACCTCTTAGGACACCATATGACCTCTAATGACACCATATTGGGTCGCTTTGGGTCATATTGTGTCCTAAGGGGTCATATTGTGTCCTACGACCCCTTAGGACACCATATGACCCCTAATGACACGATTTGGTGTCTTAAGGGGTCCTATGGTGTCGTTAGGGGTCATATAGTGTCTTGGGGCACCATATGATGCCTTAAGACACCAAATGGTGTCCCAAGACACCATATGACCCCTAACAACACCATAGGACCCCTTAAGACACCAAATCGTGTCATTATGGGTCATATGTTGTCCTAAGGGGTCGTAGGACACAATATGACCCAAAGCGACCCAATATGGTGTCATAATGGGTCGTATGGTGTCCCAAGACACCATATGACCCCTATGGACACCATAGAACCCCTTAAGACACCAAAATGTGTCTTTAGGGGTCATATGGTGTCCTAAGGGGTCATATGGTGTCCCATTAACCCTTATGACCCCTCAGGACACCATATGACCCTTAATGACACCATATTGGGTTGCTTTGGGTCATATTATGTCCTACGACCCCTTAGGACAATAGTTGACCAATAACAACACAATTTGGTGTCTCAAGGGGTCATATGGTATCCCAAGACACCATATGACCCCTAACGACACCATAGAACCACTTAAGACACCAAATCATGTCATTAAGGGTCATATGGTGTCCTAAGGGGTCGTAGGACATAATATGACCCCTTAGGACACAATATGACCCAAAGTGACCCAATATGGTGTCATTAGGGGTCATATGGTGTCCTAAGAGGTCATAAGGGTTCATGGGACACCATGTGACACCTAATGACACAATTTGGTGTCTTAAGGGGTCCTATGGTGTCCATAGGGGTCATATGGTGTCCTACGACCCCTTAGGACACCATATGACCCCTTAAGACACCAAATTGTGTCATTATGGGTCATATGTTGTCCTAAGGGGTTGTAAGACATAATATGACCCCTTAGGACACAATATGACCCAAAGTGACCCAATATGGTGTCATTAGGGGTCATATGGTGTCTTGAGAGGTCATAAGGGTTCATGGGACACCATATGACCCCTTAAGACACCATATTTGGTCGTTATGGGTCATATTGTGTCATATGACCCCTTTAAGACATCATATGACCCCTTAGGACACCATATGACCCCTAATGACACCATATTTGGTCGCTTTGGGTCATATTGTGTCTTACGACCCCTTAGGACAACATGTGACCCATAACGATACAATTTGGTGTCTTAAGGGGTCATATGGTGTCCCATGAACCCTTATGACCTCTTAGGACACCATATGACCCCTAATGACACCATATTTGGATGCTTTGGGTCATATTGTGTCCTAAGGGGTCATATTGTGTCCTATGACCCCTTAGGACCATATGACCCCTAACGACACGATTTGGTGTCTCAAGGGGTCCTATGGTGTCGTTAGGGGTCATATGGTGTTCATAGGGGTCATATGGTGTCTTGGGACACCATATGACCCCCAATGACACCATATTGGGTCGCTTTGGGTCATATTGTGTCCCAAGGGGTCATATTGTGCCTTACGACCCCTTAGGACACAATATGACCCAAAGCGACCCAATATGGTGTCATTAGGGGTCATATGGTGTCCCAAGACACCATATGACCCCTATGGACAACATATGACCCCTAACGACACCATAAGACCCCTTAAGACACCAAACTATGTCGTTAGGGGTCATATGGTGTCCTAAGGGGTCATAGGACACAATATGACCCCTTAGGACACAATATGACCCAAAGTGACCCAATATGGTGTCATTAGGGGTCATATGGTGTCCTAAGAGGTCATAAGGGTTAATGGGACACCATATGACCCTTTAGGACACGATATGACCCCTAACAACACAATTGAGTGTCTTAAGGGGTCCTATGGTGTTCATAGGGGTCATATGGTGTCTTGGGACACCATACGACCCATTATGACACCATATTGGGTTGCTTTGGGTCATATTATGTCCTAATGGGTCATATTGTGTCCTACGACCCCTTAGGACACCATACGACCCCTTACAACACCATATGACCCCTTACGACACCATATGACCCCATAAGGGGTCCTATGGTGTCTATAGGGGTCATATGGTGTCCTATGACACCTTAGGACACCATATGACCCCTTAAGACACCATATTGGTCGTTATGGGTCATATTGTGTCCTAGTGGGTCATATTGTATCATATGACCCCTTTAAGACATCATATGACCCCTTAGGACACCATATGACCCCTAATGACACCAAATTGGGTTGCTTTGGGTCATATTATGTCCTAAGGGGTCATATTGTGTCTTATGACCCCTTAGGACAACATATGACCCATAACAACACAATTTGGTGTCTTAAGGGGTCATATGGTGTCTTAGGACACCATATGACGCCTATGGACACCATATGACCCCTAATGACACCATATGGTGTCATAAGGGGTCGTATGTTGTCCTTAGGGGTCATATGGTGTCCCATGAACCCTTATGACCCCTTAGGACACCATACGACCCGTTATGACACCATATTGGGTCGCTTTGGGTCCTATGGTGTCTTAATATCTCTCTCCCCCCTCCCCCAACCTCTCTCTCTCTCTCTCTCTCTCTCTCTCTCTCTCTCTCTCTCTCTCTCTCTCTCTCTCCCCTCTCTCTCTCTCCCCACATTAGATTAATTATGGTCAAATCTAGTTAGAGAATTTACTGATTAAAATCGGATATTCGATTTTTGTAGTCAAATTTTCAAATTTCAAATTTCGGCTCAGGAATGCTTTGGTATTTGGCTTGGAAGTGACAAGCCTGGAAAGTCAACTGAAAAAAACGTGTTTTTCAGTATTCTTTGATTTTCCAGACTTTACACCGGTGGTTGACAACATTTTTTGTGGCCAAAATTGATAAAACGAAAAGGGTTTTTTAAGGACGTTCCTAGCTTTCCAACAATATAAGGCTTGTCTTATTTCGACTTTAATAAATAATAATTATTTATTTTCTAATTGAATTTTGACAATAGTCCTGATTGATATACTGATTGAAAAACACTCATAACTTTCAAACGGTATAACATTTTTTGAATCCAAAATATGCATCACATCCTATGCTTCGTCTACAATAGGGAAAAATTAAAAAAAATTAAATTTCATAAGGTTTTGACCGAGTTAAGGTGGTCAGACGTAGGAGTTTCTGAATTTATGAAAAGCTGTTGTAAAAAATTAATAAATAATTATTTACTTTATAAAAAAATTAAAAAAATACGTGTCACATCCAGACATGAGTCTAATACTTATATTATAAATATTATAAAAAAATATTATGATTTGATTATGATTAGGGTGGTCAGACATACGTCTACTTCTTATTTTTTTCCTGAAATTTTAGTACCACTGCATTGAAATTTTAAAATTTTCATCAAATAGGATTTTTTTTTCCAAAAAACAACTAGTAGCTTAGAAACTACATTCAATTTTCTATATATTCTCTTCTTACATATTTTAAAAGTAATGTCCAAAACTTATTCAAATTTTCATGTCAAGTTGCATAACTCTGATTTTCTAAAATTTCATTGCCACTTAAGGGCTTGTTTTGGCACACCATGATCCTACACATACCCCTATCCTTACATACACTTGCACAATTTTTTATCTCATTCATTAATATCAATATCATATACAAAGATCATCTCAATTTTTAATATCTTAAAGCGAGAAGACTTCAAATTGTTTGACAATGAATCACTTGAAGCTAAATCACATCTTGATCTTATATAAACATTAACAAATAACTCATTCATGTGTACCCTTTCAAATGGTACTTAGGTATGTTCAGGGATTATCCATGCATACTCGTGCATCACCTAAAATGTTAGTCAATGGGAACCTTTCTATTCATGTGGTGTAGGTCTCATGCCTACTTCATCAAAATAATACAATTAGAATACAATCACCTACAAGGTTAATATATGGATCTTGCCAATTTATGTGACATGGGAATCATGCCCCACTCGTCACATCATTCTTATAGCACAAAATCCTCAATATTGATATCATATTCATGTAGAAATTCAAATATGACTCATAACATTAATACACTAAGTTCAATACATGAATACACTTCATTCAATGATAACCTCATAAGATATCTACATCAACTCATGATTATGCACATCATCAAGGGCCTCACTTTTCCCCCAATTATTTCCATAATAAATTTTACACAATTGAAAAAATGAAACGATATCTGTATGCATATAAATGACAAGTTTACTTTTTTCTTGAAATTTGTGCTAGATCTAGGTACACACACTTATATATAAACACAATAATTTACCTTAGCTCTCATGCCATTCAATCTCATCCAAACAACTATGAAATACAAGTTCATAAAAATAATCAACAATGGTACCAAGACAAGAACATGGTTGAGGTGCTTTTCTACCCAGCCATGAAGCCTTAAGCTTCCTCGGGATTCTTCCGACTTGAAGAATACCCTACCCTGCAATGCCTAGCAACATCTCAATACATGGGTCATTCTACCTTTGCTCGCCTTTTAATTGGCAACTTCTTGAAGGTTGATGATGCCACGTTTTCAATGGGTCATTCTACCTTTGCTCGCCTTTTAATTGACGTTGACATATCTCTAGCCCTCCCTAGGGATGTGGTTCTTATGGTTGGAGATGCGCTGGATTATGAGGGCCTCCCTTTTTGCTGTCGAAGGTGCTTCTCAATGGGTCACCTTGCTTCTGATTGTTCTCTCTCTCTCGTCGCAAAGGTGCTTCTACTTGGTGGAAAGATGCTACAAAAGACCACTTGACGATTAATGCTTCAGATTCTGTTTCGGTTGATTCATCTCATGATGAGGTGCCCCTTACTGCTAATTAAGGTCTAGTTGATGTTACTATTGTGGAGGACCCTTCCCCCTTGGTTCTTGCACCTGTTGCTCCTGCTCCTCACCTTCACTCTGCTCTTGGCGTTTGTTCTCTTGTTGTTGCTCCGCTGCAACAGCCTGTTGCCTCTCTCCATCAACAATCTAGCAGTGACCCCGCTGGGTCTTCCCCGCTTGATTCTTCTTTGAAAGTTCCTAATGATAGTGTTGCTTGGATGGTTGTTTGTCGTAGGCGGAAAGGAAAACCTAACCCCCTTTCCCAAGCCCTCCCTGGTCAAGTTCCGGGTTTTCTCCCCCCTCTTGATTTGGGTTGGGTTGTTGATGGTTTGACAGGTCAGTTTGGTATGTCTGACTTTGTTCTTTTGGGATTTACTCCCCTGCATGGTCTTTTTATTTTTGATAGCCTTTGGCTTTGTAAAGGGTCAGCGCACTCTTTAACGCTGCTTTTTTAATCAAAAACATCTCAATACATGCAATCATTGTTGTCATAACCCTCTTACTTGGAATATTCGAAAAAAAATTATTTAATTAATTTTGGATAAGGTTGGAATTGATTGATTATTTATTTATAATAAATTAAAAATTAACCAATAAATCAAGCAAAAACTCAAAAATCTATAAATGCATTAAATTAAATAATAAACTTGATTAAATATAATAGTAGGCTAATATATGTAAAACTAATTTTACTAAGAAACCAAAAATACATATATAAATATATATATATTATTTACATTATAATATTAATTAGATGCAAGTAATTAATTTTAAAATTTAAAACTGTATGCGGGAAAAGCGGGTCGATAGAGCTTAAAATGTGAAAAATGAAGCTCAAAGGGACTTATCCACACACCCATAGGACTTCTTGGTGCAAGCTATGGAGTCATGAAGTATGGCTCAGCTTCCCAAGGTTGGTTCCATGGTTCTCTATCTCACAAGGTCCCTCAAACCAATGTCTTTGCTCTCAGATCACTGAGCAAAGTGGTTTAGGGATGACAAATGCAAGAACGAGGGATGCTTTGGTTGATTTTAAGATGAAATGCATCCTAAACTATGCATGATCCTATAAATGCAATAAACCAGTTTATAAGATGACAAGATTAGTAACACGACTATCCTAGCATGCTATATTAGTCTATGATTAAGCTAAATGATAAGGAAAATACTCTAAACATGCATATTTAGATTAATTCCTATTTAAAAGAGAGGTTAAATGATGAGCACAAATGATATATAAAAGCTTGGATGGATTTTAGTATAAGTATGATGCTAAAGACTTGGATCTTAAAAATGGAGGAATGAGAGCTCTATTTATAGCAAAAATAGGGCAATGGATGGCCAAGATTGAAAGATTTAATCAAGGGTTGAGTTTGAAAGTTGGGAATCCATGTTTGCAATTTGCACCAATGAAATGGTGACAAATGTCAACATAAGACTGGTTGAGAGAAGGGGTTGGAGACATTAAATGCCTGAGAAGACCTCATGGTTACCTTAGGGGGTAAGGGTTAAGGTTAGGTTAAGGTTAGGTTAAGGTTATCCAATGGATAAAGGTTTTATCCAAAGGATAAACTCTTGTGCAAATGATTAAGGGATAATCATGGTCAAAGCAATGAATGCTTGATGAGACCCTTGGGTTACATGGAGGTTGAGTTAAAAGAAATTCTTTAATCATGCTAGAGGGTTGAGTTAACCATTAATGGTTTCGAAGACTTTGGAAAATTAAGTGGTTGAAGCCTTTAAAGGTTTTCAAAGACTTTGAGGATTTGAGAAGTGACCTCCCCTTGCTTAGGGATGTGACAAAGTTTAAGAGATGGGTTAGGCTAATTGGAAGCGATTAGAAGAGTCTAGAAGGGATTAGAAATAGGGTTTAGGAAGCAAGTTGGAGATGTAGGATTTTGCAAGTGGATGGAGGGATAATAGGATTTAATTGAATTTAATGAATTTCATTCAATTTGGTTGCAATTAAATAAATTAGATTTATTTAATTTAGGATAACTATTTTAATTAAATTTGGATTTAATTAAAAAGTGGATAGGGGCTTTAATTGAATAAAATGAATTTATCCTATTAAATGGTATAGTGAATTTAATTGAGTAATTTACTTAATTAAATAGAGGAATACGAGTGATTTAATTAAATTGGATTTAATTAAACAGAGAAATGAACATAAAATATTCATTTAGGAATATGGTCATTTTTATACGTCTACATTTTGCCTCTCTTTGAAGTGACATGTGTGCACATGTTATTTCAAAGAAAATGATGTGTCATTGCGATTTTATGATCAATGTCATTTTTATGAATTTCATGTCGTGCCCTAGATTTGATGTGTGATGCCCCAGATTTGATAAATGATGGTGATAATGCCCCCTCGGGAGATGAATCAATATTTTGAAAAATTTGATTTGATTTGATAATTTGCGTTTGGTGTGTAAGATTTTGGCTAGGTGAAACGTTTAAATTGATTCATCTCCCGATAATTGACGTGTTTTAGGGTATGAGGGAGACCGCGAGTAAATTACATGCTCATTTATCTAACCCTAATTTCATTTTTCTCCTATAAAAGGGAAAAAGTGCTTTGATTTGTTTCATTTGTGCTCTGCTGACTTCGGAGAAAGAGACTTTTGGAGAGAAGACAAAATGCCTATTCCTTATTCTACACATCGTTTCGAGCGCGTTCGGAGGCATCAGAGGCCTGCTGCGTATGGTCCACCGGTAAGTCAACTCTTTTGACCCCTTTTTAATTTTTAATTTGATCATTTTTGGTCAATTTTTTATTTTTGAAATTTTGTTTTAACGTTTTAGCGCATAGAAGTCGTAGTTTAGTGCATACGATAAATTAGGTAGCGCATAGGGTATTAATTTAGGGCTGCGTCTGAAAATGAATAGGGTAGTGCATGAAAGTTTCAGGTTAGCGCATGGCGTCATGTTAGCGCATGATGAACATAGGGTAGCGCGTTAGGTTAGAAGGGTAGCGCATAGGTCAAACCTAGCGCATAGGGTCCATAGGGGGTTGCATGGGTAAGGGGATATAGCGCGTAGGTTAGACCTAGCACATAGGGTTGAATAGATAGCGTGAGCATGGTATAGGTTAGCGCATAGGTCAATTTTAGCACTTAGTGTAGGTTGGTTGGCGCATGGAGAAAAAAGGATAGCGCATAGAGTCAGTCTAGCGCATAGGGTAAATAGACTAGCGCATGGAGAAAACAACGTAGCACATGGGTGTATTTTAGTGCATAACCAGGTTTAAGTAGTGCATGGATTGGGTTTTGCAAGATTTTGTGATTTTTGAATGGTGAAAATTACATAGAAAAAGGTCAGTTTTGCCTGGGGAGATGGATTTTTGCCATTTTGCTATGTCTTTTGATCATGTTTTTGAAAATGTGTCCAATATGAGTATTGATATAACTTGGTTTAATTTGTGATTGTTCAAGTTATTGATGTAGATATTAATGTGTTGTTTTGATCGAACCATGATTTAATTTGCATTGTTTCAAGTTCATATGTGTGGAGCCTGATTTGTGTTACAAGCTGATATGGGTTGGAAACTTGAGTTGTTTTACAAGCTGATATGGGTGGGAAACTTGATTTGTTTTACAAGTTTATGTGATGTGGAGACTTGAGTTGTTTTACAAGTTTTGATATGGTTTTTGAAAACTTGAGTTGTGTTACAAGTTGATATGCTTTGATATGATGTGGAACTTGATTAGATGAGCAAATTGTTTCATGCTTTTGATGTGATTTTGATTTTGATATCTTTGTTTTGATGTGGACACTGATATTGAACTCATTTTGTGTTTTGATAAGAGAGATTGGGAGTGGTGCAGTCGCAGGAGCGGTTCCCTAGACCTTGGGCATTGATACCATGGTTGGCACAGGCTGACCTAGATGTGATAGAGAGATGTGGCCTATCATCCTTGTTGGACATGCCTCGGTTCACTGTGAACCGGGGTCTACTTACAGCGCTCGCTGAGAGGTGGCATAGTGATACGAACACCTTTCACTTTGCTACCGGTGAGATGACAGTCACTCCAGAGGACTGTTATAGGATCTTACGGATTCTAGTAGCAGGTGCTTTATTGCCATATGAGCAGACGAAGGAGGGTGGTACTGAGGCACTGCAATGCATTTTCCATGATGAGACAGTATGTGGGTATGAGATCCCATGGCAAGATTTCTTGGATCTAGATTATGTGCCTCTCCAGTCAGTATTAGCAGGGTTCATCGGTGGATTCCTTTGTCCTGATCGCAGGTCAAAGGGATTCTCTATGGGTTGGGGATTGGTTCTCGAGGAGATGGTGACCCATGGCCGCAGGTTTGCTTGGGGATCAGCCATGTTAGCCCACTTGTATAGGGACTTTCATGAGGTTGTGTATCTGGGTTACAGCAGTTTGTCAGCTGGCGTGACACTTTTACAGGTATGGTGCTGGGAGCACATTCCAGCTGCGAGGCCACTGGTGGACAGAGACAGGCCTGTTGGGTGGGCATATGCTTATGGTTACAGGGGTCTAGTTGTCCAACGTAAGCTGGGCAAACTGGAGTATTGGAGGAGGGTTCTAGATGATATAGATACGGTCGTCTGGCGATCGTATACAGATTGTGAGGTCTGGGCAGAGGATGGGCTAGATATGCCTTTTATTTTTATGAACCGATTTTTGATAGGGCGGACGCCCTTTATGATAGAGAGATTTCAGGTGGGCAGGGTTTTGAGGCAGTATGGTCGGCAACAGGGTATACCACAGGGGACTTGCTTGTATGCGCGTTGGAGACAGGACGTACCTGATTGGGGTCCTACTATTGATAGCGGAGCAGTTGTAGAGGAGTTCTCCAGCTTAGCGGTGCAGATATGGGACTATGCTCCCGAGATATTAGACGCAAGGATGACCCATGAGTTTGCGGGTTTGTTTGCAGCCCGTGCTGTAGCTAGGATATCAAATCCTGAGGAGATGCGGTCGGCCTTCGATGATGATGAGGAGGATGTTGGGGGAGATGGAGATGATGGAGGCAGAGGCGGACGACGGGGGAGAGGATATCGGGGGAGGAGAGGAGACAAGGGGTAGAGATGGGGGAGGGCAGGTGGAGAGAGCAGTTTGGCGAGCTGTGATGGACAGAGGGAGAGGAGGGCTGGCGATGGGGGCAGGGGAGGAGGGGAGAGTGGGAGAGGTGATGGTAGTGGTGGGAGGGACAGGTGAGTGGAGGCAGCCGACACAGAGGAGGAGGACTGATGAGTTACCTCCACCAGCACCTAGGACAGGCAGAGGGATAGGGGGTACCCCTTCACAGGTGCCCCTATGGGTCCGAGTCCCTACACATGTGGAGGATGCTCAGATCAGGACGCTGCAATTGACAATTCAGCAACTGCAGGCACAGCTATTGACGCAGCAGCGTCAAATTACTTAGCTGACTCTAGAGCGAGATACAAAGATACAATGACGCGGTCGGGCGGAGGAGCTAGTAGCGAGCATTTAGAGAGCGGCAGCAGGGGGCCCTATGAGAGATATCATGAGAGAGCTATCCTTGAGAGTGAGGGAGGCAGAGTATTATAGACGCCATTATGAGGATGCAGTGCCCCGAGAGCGTAGAGTGCAGAGCTTTACGCAGGCGAGATCGAGTCGATCTCGAGAGATTGAGACACAGTCAGAGAGTAGAGGCGTGACGGGGCTACCGAGACAGGATCCTCCTGGAGATCCAGGAGCTGGGACATCAACCGCGAGACCATCCCCCTCAGGAGATAGTCATACTTGAGAGACGATGTCTCTATTGTATTTTGGATCATTGTTTTGTTTGTACTGGGCACAAACATGACAAATTTTGTACATTTCGATCATTTTATATATATATATATATATATATATATATATATATATATATATATATATATATATATATATATATATATATATATATATATATATATATATATATATATATATATATATATATATATATATATATATATATATATATATATGACACCATTTTCTTTGATCATGTGATGTGTTATGGATGCATGTTCTATGTGTTCTTTCTTTACTTTATGATGATGCAATGCTTAGATAGATGATATGATGCATGATGTAAATGTATGATGTATGCTTTGATATGTTGTGAGATGTATCTTGAAAATGAGATGTATGATTTGATAATGATGTGAGATGTATCTTGAAAATGATATGTATGATTTGATATGATGTGCAACTAAATGCAAGATTTAAAATGATATGCAACTATTTGTAAAATGATATGCAACTACTTGTAAAATGATATGCAACTATTTATTTTTGGAGCATCCTCGTTTTGCATTTGTCATCCTGATATAACCATATGTTATTTGCTTTTGATATAGGTATCATCATTGAGCATGGATTGATCTTCAGATATGTTGAAAATTTATACAAGCATAATGGTATAATTGAACCATAATGACCTGAGAAAAATTTACATGATATTTGATTTTGCAAGATAGCACAAGCGTCAAGGTATAATTGAACCAGGACGACCAAAGTGCGGATTGCGTATAAACAGACAAGATTAAACCATTTGTATGTGTAAAGTGGAATCATGTCTTCAGTGATATTCGTTGTATCATGTCTCGAGACAAGTATTTACACAATACAAATGATTGTCTCACAGACAGAAGACTAAGAAAATATTGGAGTTTTCCCATGATCTCTAGCTTTGAAGCATTGGCGAGAAAATGCAGAGAATCCAATAATTTAAAAAGTTCAAATGCAAAAATAGTCAAGACTTTATGCAATAATGCAACATTTAGTACTTCAGAAAATCATCCATCTTTTGTATTTGTGATTCTTGTTTTAGTGATCCAATGTTTTGCTCTACGATGGAGTGAAGTTTTTGGTTGTTGGATGCGATGTTCTGAGTGTTTGCAAATAGTCTTGATTGTCTTGAATGTGTTGTAAGTTTTGACGATTATTTCCCCTAGCTAAGTGTGCCTCTTGATGTGGATACGTACAGTGATTACCAAGCCATGGTGGAATGTGGTAAAAGGATATATGGATAGACCAGGATAGTGACTATGCTAAGTATGTCCTGAATGGATATTTGCTAAGTGTCGGGCGATGGCCGATAGTGCTTTACTGCAAGGGTAGAGATATAGATGAAGAAGTTGTCCTTTCACAATGGCGCCTGTTACTAGGTTTTCACCAGTTGCTTTTATTGTACCTTTTTATTTTGCTTTTTCTTGATTTTTTTGATTTTTTGTTTTTTTTTGCATTTTCCGTGCATTAGACTACTCAAGTGTAGTATTTCTTCAGATGAATGTTGTTGGTTGGTTCGTCGAGCACATCTCCTTCTAAAGTTGTAAGCTGATAAGCACCTGATCCATAGACTGATATGATGACATGGGACCCAACCAGTTAGGTTCAAATTTCCCTTTCTTTTCTCGATCTTGTTGATTTCTTGGATTTTCTTTGAGGACTAGGTCACCAACTTTGAAATTGCGAGGGATTACCTTGTGATTGTAACTTCTGCACATGCGTTGCTGATATGCTTTGAGATGAGTGTAAGCATGCTGACGCCTTTCATCTAATAATTCCAGTTCTTCCAGTCAGTTGACCTGATACTCTTCATCTGGAATTAAGCCTTTTAGAGAGACTCTGAGAGACGAAATTTCTACCTCCAGCGGTAAAATAGCTTCGGATCCATAGACCAATGAGAAAGGTGTGGCTCCTGTAGGTGTACGGATGCTGGTTCTGTATGCCCAAAGTGCTGGATTGAGTTGTATATGCCAATCTTTGCCTGCATCATTTACTATTTTCTTGAGGATTTTCAGTATTGTTTTGTTGGATGCTTCTGCTTGACCATTCCCCTGGGGGTAGTATGGTGTAGAGAACCGATGTTGTATTTTGAATTGCTCATATAGTTCTCGGACATCTTGGTTTTTGAATGGTAGTCCATTATCGGTGATGATGGAACTTGGAATACCATATCTGCAGATCAAATAGTTCAGGATAAAAGACGCAATTTGCTTTTCGGTTACTGTAGTCATTGGGACTGCTTCTATCCACTTGGTAAAGTATTCTGTTGCAGTTATAATGAATTTGTGTCCATTTGAAGATGAAGGATGAATTTTGCCGACCAAGTCTAGTCCCCATTGACAAAAGGGCTAGGATGTTGTAAATGGCTGTAGTTCCTGTGCTGGTGCATGTATCAGATTGCCATGGATCTGGCACTTAGGACACTTCTTGGTGAAGTGGTAAGAATCTTTCTCCATTGTAGGCCAATAGTATCCCATCCTTAGAAGCTTTTTAGCAAGACTAGTACCACTTGAATGTGTTCCACAGATACCTTCGTGAAGCTCGTGTAAAGTGGAATCAGATTCATTCTGATCAAGGCAATGAAGAAGAGTACCATCTAGACCTCGACGGTACAAAGTATCAGCAATAAGGGTATACCGGGCGACTGGTCGGATAAAATTACGTTTTTGGTTTCGGGATTGGTCAATGGGTAGGATGTTGTTCTTTAGATAATCATAAATCGGTCCATATAAAGGAGAATCCGAACCGGTTAAGGCATAGATGACATGGGATTCAGAGTGGTCATAGGCTGAGGAGAATAGTTACTCTACCAAAAACTCGTAACGACTCTGTTGCTCTGGAATTTGTAGTAATGAAGCGATAGTAGCCATGGCATCGACTACTTTGTTGTTCAACCTTGGTATTTGCTCGAAGGTGATGTGTACAAAATATTGCTTGAAGTCATCCACCATTCGTTTGTAGGGTAACAATTTGTCATCCTTTGTCTGATAGTCATCATTGATCTGGTTGATGATGAGTTGTGAGTCTCCATAGACCATTAACTCTGTGATTTTCCATTCTATGACCATTTTGATGCCTATAACCAATGCCTCATATTCAGCCACATTATTTGTGCATGGGAACATAAGCCGATATGATCTTGGTATAGTATGTCCTTCAGGAGTGATGAAGAGAATGCCAGCACCTGAACCATGTTGTGTGTAAGATCTGTCAAAGTATAGGGTCCATTGTGTGGTAGAAATAGCAAGAACGTCCCTGTCCGGAAATTCAATCTCCATAGTTTGTTTTCCTGGTAGCGGTGCTTCAGCTAATTGATCCGCAATTGCTTGTCCTTTGATAGCTCTTCGTTCTGTGTACTGGATATCAAATTCACTGAGAATCATGACCCATTTAGCTAATCGGCTGGTAAGAGCTGCCTTGCTGAGTAGATATTTGAGAGGATCAATTTTTGCCACTAGCTTAATGGTGTGTGCTAGCATATAATGTCGGAACTTTTGAGATGCGAAGACTACTATGAGACAAGCCTTCTCAATGAATGTATAGTTGAGTTCATAGCCATTCAATGTCCTGTTGATGTAGTAGATGGCTTGTTCTTTCCCTTGTTGATCTTCTTGTGCCAATAGTGCCCCCAGTGATATATCTGTTGTTGAAATGTATAGAATAAGGGGCTTTCCTGCGACCGGTGGTACTAGAACTGGTGGGTTCATCAGATACTGTTTGATTTGATAAAAGGATTCTGCACACTTGGCCTCCCATCTGAAAGGTACATTCTTATGGAGCAAATGATTGAATGGTAGACTTTTGTCAGCTAGTTGAGCTATGAATCGCTTGATTGATTGGAGTTGTCCTTGTAGAGATCTAAGTTGACTGATATTCTTTGGCGACGACATCTCCATAATGGCTTGCACCTTTGTTGGATCTACTTCAATACCTTTAGCTGAGACGATGTAGCCTAGTAACTTTCCTGATGTAACCCCGAAGACACACTTCTTAGGGTTGAGCCTGACTTGGAATTTCTCCAATCGATCAAAGATCTTTGTTAGGATGCCGAGATGTTCTGCTCTGCTGAAGGATTTAGCTAGTAAATCATCCACATAGTCTTCCATGAAGGTATGCATCATATCATGGAAGATTGTTATCATTGCTCTTTGATAAGTAGCTCCTGCATTCTTTAAGCCAAAAGGCATAACATTCCAACAGTACGTTCCCCAAGGACAAGTAAACTTTGTTCTATCTTGATCTTCTGGGGCTATTTTTATTTGATTATAGCTTGAAAAACCATCCATTAGTGAAAGCATTGCATGGCCTACTGTGAGGTCTACAATTATGTCAATACTGGGCAGAGGAAAGTCGTCTTTGGACAGGCTTTGTTGACATCTCTGAAATCAGTGCAGATCCTGATACTGCCATCTGGTTTTGATACTGGTACTATGTTGGAAATCCATTCTGCATAGTCGATGGGTTAGATGAATCCGACATCTAATAGTTTCTTCAGTTCAGCCTTGACCATGAGTGCCACCTGTGGATTCATCTTTCGTAGTTTTTGCTTGACTGGCTTAACTCCTGGAGAGATGGACAAGTGATGCATGATTAAGTGTGGATCAATTCCAGGCATATCGGCATATGACCAAGCAAAGTTAATTTGCTTCTCTTTAAAAAAGATGAGAAATGCCGATCTTTCCTCCTTTGTTAGAGATTCTGCTAGGTGTATGTTTTTTACTGCTTCTGTAGTACCAATGTTGATTGATTGAGTGGGCTCATTCAATATGGGTGATCGCTCATGAAAATGTTCAGGAAGAGTGTCAAGTCACCCATCTTTAGGTGCCTTAAAAAGGTTTTCACCCTCAGATGCATCCTTTATTTTTACTTTTTTGTGATCTAGAACTGCCATTGACTGGTTTTCAACATCAGATCTTTTATTCGGTTCATTTTTGCGACTGAGAGAATTGGCACTTCGTTGGTTGCAGACATCGTTACTTTGTTCACTGGTAGAGCCTATTTCTGGGTTAACAGTACATAGGTAGTGGATAATAGATTCATCGTCTGGGAAAATTGGTATATCATGTATTTCGGGTTTGTCCCAGTCAATGAGGTCAAGAAAGACAAGCAGTAAGGAATTGTTTGGTGGATCAAGTTCTGCTATTGTAAGTGTCAAAACAGAGGTTTCATCATGATTGGCCTTGGTGCTAAAGAAGTCAAGGATTTTCGTCGAGGTCTTCGATGGTATCATCTTCCGTATAGACTTGTTCATAATGTTTCTATTTGCTTTCCTTGGCGTCATAGATATTCTGCGGTCCAAATTCAAGAGGTCTATCTTTTGCATTATGCTCTTCTTGAGAAAGGGGTATGGAGCTAGTATTGTCAGTAGTATCTCCAGTAGCATTTGAGCAGCTACCCCATTCATATTCATTGGAACTAGTCTCTGAGGCATCATCCCAGATCCTATCAGTGCTGTAAATAGGTATGTTGTATGGTGAAAATAGATCTTTGATGATGGATACCAGTTTGATAGTTTTTGTTGATTCAGTGTCGGATCCTGCTTCTACCTTTTGTATTTGTTCATAGATTGTGCCTTCTTGGGGAGGAATAGCGGTATCAGGAGATGATTCTACCATTTTTTGAGATATTGGTGTTTGAATATGAGCTACTGCTGCAGATATGGCCTTCTTGTGGCTGAGAAGCTTTTCCTGATGTAGCTTCTGTTCTTGACGTTCACGTGCCTTGCGGATTGTTTCTGCTGACTCAAATAGTGCTTCCCGCCAGGATTCTTCTTTGTATTTCTTCTTTGCTTTCCATTGAGGTTTTGGATTCTTGTGTGGTATCTTTCTTAGTATGAAAGCGTGTTTACAGCCTAATCCTGTTTTGTCCTTACTGAGCTATGAAGGAAGATCTATGGGCTCAATGACTCCTTCTTTGCATTTTCCAATAGGTCCTTTACCGTCATATCCCATTTGTTGCATGATTAAGTAGCCCTTTCCATATAGGTGTGTTGGTAGAACTATGTCCAGAGAAGCTGCCCTATTATCTTCTTCCTCATCTTTGTATAACCAGCCAAGAATGTCCTTATCTTTTGATTCATGTGCTAGAGTGCCTAGTTGGATGAAAGTACCATCAAATTTGGTGACGGGCTGAGTTACTTGATGTGTTGATGTTGTGGGTAATCCATGAGAACTGGGTGATGTTGGTAAGTTGGCCAAACACATGGGTTCCAAAGAGTATTCTCCCATACCTTGTTCTCTGATTTGCATTTTCTGCTTGAAATCTCTCGGTAATGATTTGGGCTTTGCTGTCTGTAGATCTGATGTTGAGGATCTCTGTTTTTCCCTATTATGGGGAACCAAAGTGTCCTGGGCTGCCCCCATTGCATTACAATGTTGAAATGGATTGTGATCAGCAGATATAGAGACCTCTTGTCCGTTAAAGGGAAATTTGACACACTGGTGATACGTAGAAGGCACTTCTTGCATTTCATGTATCCAGGGTCGACCTAATAAAATATTGTAGGTGAGGTCAATGTCTAAGACCTGACACATAGTATCTCTTTGTACTGGTCCAACTTGTATGGGTAACATCACGGTTCCTTTAGATGACCTTTCCTCATCATCATATGCCTTTATGGTAATCTTTTTATGTGGATCAATAGACTCCTCTGAGAAGCCTAATGCACGAATAAGTTTTAAGGTACATATATTAAGTCTAGGTCCTCCATCTATTAAGACTCTTTTTACTCGGTGTTTATAAATGATGACTTCAATATGGAGAGGAGTGTTATGCGGATGACTCAAGGAAGTATTATCATGCTCTGAGAAGGTGAGATTATGAGGCCCTGTCATATGAGCGACCATGGATTGAAATTTGTTTGCATCCAGATCTTGAGGTACATTGGTTTCCAATAGTGCTTGTTCCAATATGTCTTTGTGTTTTAGCGGCAGTTTCAACAATTCTAGTATAGATATCTGAGCGGGAGTTTTGCGTAGTTGGTTGACTAAATCATATTGGATTTTTGGTGTAGTGGTTGTCGGCGCGGTATGTCCTTTCAAGACATATTTCTAAGTTCTGGTTGTTACATTGACAGATTCATGATCATGCTGGTCTCGAATTGTGATAACATTCACATGATGGTCTTCAGCTGATATGTGATTGATGGTGTTATTGTAGATATGGTTGATACAAGATCCACGTGTATCGTTTGAGGTTGAAGCTCCATCTTTGTTGTAGTTTGGAAGAGGATTTTTAAGGCTCCGTGGTCACCATTTGTTTTAAGACCATCTACCGTTAAATCACCTCGATCAATCATGTCCTGAACAATGTTTTTCAATCTCATGCAATTGTTCATTTGATGACCTTTGTTATGATGAAAATCACAATAGTGTGAATCATTCCACCAAGGTGGTTTGATTTGGGGTTCATAGTTGCTGATTGCAGGCAAAGAGATAATCTTGTTTGCCAGGAGCTCTCTGAATGCTGATTCTAGTGATTGTCCCAGTGGTGTGAAGACACGTTTTTGGAAATTGTTAGTGCTGTTGTGCGAATTGTTATTAGGTCCTTGATTCGTGGTTTTGTTTTGAGTATCGTTGGTGTTGTTTGCGTTGGGTTGACCTTGATTGGCATTTGATGTTTATGTGTTAGCATTTGGATTAGCACCTTTAGGATTCTTTGTAGCTTGAGGATTTCCTGATAATGTGAGCACTTGTTGCTTAGACTTTGGATCATGCGATTCATTGTTGCCTTCATTTTTGTTTTGAGTCCAGAATCGAGACTTGTCTAAGTTGCTTTTGTTTTGGTTATTGTAGTTTGATGAATTTGTTCCTTCTTTGAAGAATTTGAGCATTCCCTTTTTGACACATGCCTCTTCTACTTGAATGTCGTTTTCGATCAATTTAGCGAAAGACGGTATGCATTGGAGTTTGAGCCTGTAACTCATCTCACCATTCAAGTTGTCGATGAAGATTTCCATTTTCTCCTTTTCAGGGATATCTTGAGGATATCGTGATACCATACGTCACTAGCGTTGAAGGAATATCATAAATGTTTCATTGTTCTTTTGTTTGGTGTTGCAGACTTCTAGCATGGTTATAGCATGTTGAATGTTATAGGAATATTGTGTTATGAACTTATTAACCAGTTCATCAAACGATCTGATAGGAGGTGTAATTTTGGATAACCATTCCATTGTTTGTCCTCCCAAACTTCTTGGGAACAACCTCATCAGATATGTGTCGTCATGAGTGAATTCAAGACTCATGGTACAAAATTCTCTGACATGATCACGGGGATCGCTTTTCCCATCATACTTGTCAAATTTAGGCACTTCTGAGTTTGGAGGAAAAGGGATCATGTGTAATCTTCTGTCAAAAGGATAAGGATAGATTTCGTTTAAAGAGTACCGCACTGTTGTCCCTTGTTGCATGTCTTGCATTTGTCTTTGTAACATTTGCATTTGTTGGGTAAGGGCAATCAAAGGTGCATTGTTTTGCCTAGGGAAGAGTTCTTCCCTTGTATTGATCCTGGGTTGAAACGGTGTATGGAACGGTATGTTTTGCTCGGGGATGTGTTGTTCAGGGATGTTTTGTTCTGGTGTGTTTTGTTCAGGAATATCTTGTTCAGGGTCGCATGCTTCCTCCTCTCTTTGTCATTCTTGATATTCGTAATATTGAGGTCTCATTCTAAACACATCTGTGTCAAAGTCTTCAGGGATTTTGACCCCTTTGCTTGTGAGCATGACCAAGTATTTTTCCTTGTCATTTTCCATGAGTCTTTCCACAAGTTTTTGGAATGAAGCACTTTCTTGGCATTCCTGAAGAAGTTCTTCAAAAATTTCAGTATCCTCTAGGTGTGGACCTTCAAAAGGATTTGATAACCTTCGACTCATACTGGATTCTGCTTGTGCCTCGCTTTGTTTGTTTTGTTGAGAGCGAGTAACAGACATTTTAGTAGAAACTTTCTGTGACGAAGGGGACAAAATCCTCTTCGATATGTTGCTCGGGGGTTGGTGGTGGTAATCTCGGGAAGTTATAAGTGATGCACTCGTCAAGAAGGAATGCAGGATTGATCTTTCCTCCCCGGTTTATGATTTGACTGAATGCGGATTTTTGACAATATGCCCTAGTCTTCAAAGGCTCTTTGTCAAATTCGTTGGATTTGTTTTGGATATAAAGTTTAACGTGATGAAGGAATGTTTGATGAGATTTGAAGAGTTGACGATTGATGTATAAAAACTTGTTTCTTTTGATAAATTTGGAAAAACTTGGTTGTTGTTTCTTCAACGTGGTGTTACGATAAATATTCTTTCTTCTCAGAATATGGGGATTAGTCATGCATAAATGATCAATGGTTTCCTTTGATTTGATTTGGATTTAGTTGATCTTGCTTTAAAAAATTCAAGTTTTACTTTTATCAAAGTGAAGGTTTAGATGCCTCTTCACGACCAAGTGTGTCAAATGATATGGATAAAGTCTCCTGATATGGAAACTTGATTTGACAACCTGAGGTTTTAAACAAGTGTTTTTGAGATAAAATCCACAACATGATAAAGGATCCTTTTGATACTTGTGATGATGTTTCCGGATTTTGATAGGATAGATATGTTTTATCGTGCGATCAGTTTTGGATTTTTACAACTTTTGTTTGACACAAATTTTACTCAAGAAATAGTTTTAAAGCTATGTTTTCGCTACTTTGTTTTGATGAAAAATGATGCTGATGAAAAGAGGCTTCCAAAGATGTTTTCTAAATTTTCAAAATTCCTCACTGTTTTGCCCCCTGTTTTTCTGTTTTTGGTCACGCGCTAAAACAAAGACAAGATGCGCTACTAAATTTACTTCACGTGCTAAAAGAACGACCACACATGCTAGGCTGCCCCCTGCCACGTGCTAAAGTTTTCGACTGTTAAAATTTGTTTTCTGCTTGGCTCAAAAAGGTTATGCGCTAGTATGGATCTGTGACGCGCTAACTTTTAAACCCTACACGCTAGGTTGATGCTCCAACGCGCCAAGCCGTTTTCCTGATGCGCTAATTGTTTAACACTGTTTTGAAAATTTGGATAAACGCTACTGTTTTGACCGGACGCACTAACTTGCTGCTTTGATGTGCTAACAAAAGTACCTCACGCGCTAAGAAGTTGCTCTCACGTGCTAAACTGCCTTGATTTTTCCTTTGGTTGGTTTTTGCAATTTTTGGAGTTTTGTTGTGAATTTTTCAATCTTGATGGATGATTATTTGAAGTAATAAATGCAAGTACGACACAAAAAGTACAACCATTTTTGCTTAATCTAACAAAAAGTGTATGTTCTACGAGGATGTGTTCAAATCCCCAATGTTTTAACGGGTTTGGATACAAATTATACACTTCAAGAAGACTCTTTATTCAAAGGTCATAAATAACATCATAGCCCACTAGTCTTGATACTCCGTCAGCTCAAACAGCCGTGTCACCCCCTAAAGGGCGCCCATTTTTTTACCTTTTGCTAGAAATTAACTCAAAGTGAATTGCTTCACAATTGAGTAGTTATCTTGGGAGATATATGGTGAGTAATATTAGGGGCAGATTCTTCCCCACCCTTGCACTATGATGTTATAAATGTCTGGTTATTGACTCGGCTCAAGGTTTCTATTTCTATGGTTGGTAATCAGGCTTCCTGTTCGGCTGTCAGTGATAAAATCCATCAGGAGGCTTCCCAACCTTTAGAACAAAGGCTTTACGTATCTCAAGGATACTGGGGGAAGGCTAATCGCTGCGCGCAACCGTTGAAAAGGACTTTCATCACTTTCCACTTTTGATTATAGTGGGTTGAAATACTTGGCGTCAAAGTCGTTCCCCACTTAGGTCGTTCCCTTCACACTGACCATAAATGGCTTTAAGAGTTGATTTCAACTCCTCGGGAAGGCATGCCTGCTAAAGGATTTATTTGCTTGGAGTAAAGAAAGCTTTAAGAGTGGTTTGGATTTTTGATCACCCAGTTAAGGGGAGAGCATATTCCTTCCACTTTCGAGACAAGGCAAACAATTTTTCTTTTTAGCCTTTCAAGATAAATGATTTGCTAACTTCTATTGGGAGATGTTGCTCGAAAAAAGCATGGTGTTAATTTTATTTTCCCCAAATCAGTGATTATTTAATCTAGGAAAAATAATCGAGTCAACAAAGCAAAAGTTCGATTTGGTCAACAAAAGAAAAATTGGTAAACAAAAGGGGAATAACTTCCCTCTTCGATTGTAACAAAAAGTTTTAGGTGAGGTTCTTTCCTTTGCAAAAAATTGAAAATGAATCCTTTTATACACCAAAGGATGGTGAGGTTCTTTTTATAGCTACTTTTGCAAAAAGGAAGGTTTGTATTGTTCTTTTTAAAGCCCAAAATAAGTTTTCTCCTATGAAAGCAAGAAATGTTCTGATTTGTGGTTCTTTTTATAGCCCAAAGGAAACAAGTGAGTTCAATTTTTAAGAATAAAAGAAGTTCAAAATTTTAAACTAATTTAACTAAGTTAGTGAAAATCCTAACTATCTTAATATTTTAAAACTAAGCTCCCATCTGCAACAAATTTGTTAGAATCCTACAAGAAAACAAGAGGAAAATGATAGATGATTGGTGGACTTCAACAAGTCTATTTTTTATCTCCGATTACAGATTTTAAATTTTTGATTTCTGTCTGTCAATGATGCGCTACAGAACAAACTGTACGCGCTACAAAATAACAGTGATGCGCTAAAAGAAATTAGTGATGCGCTACACTATATTCAGGATGCGCTACTATGTGTTCCGGAAACGTTGCTCTGTTTTTCTCCCGCACCGAGACCTACAGGAAAAGTTTAGTATTCTGATGTGCTAATAAATAGACTTGACATGCCAGATGATGGACCCAATGCGCTGAACAGTTAACCGGATGCGCTAGGCTGTTGACCAGATGCGCTAGGGAATGATTTCCACGCGCTGATTCTTGTTTCCCGCGGACCTGCAAAAGTGGTTAAAGTATATTATGTCATGTTATGTCATGTTTAAATATTTCTTTTATCTTGTTATATAAAAGTCAAGTGGGTTATTACAATTGTAACATGACATAATATCTAAATCAAGAATCATAAGCACAAGATTAAATATGGTATGATAATTGACTTAGGCAATCCATCCCCAAGTAGCCAAATAATACAACAATGTGTGCATCACTCAAGTATCCATAGTCTAAATTATGAACTCTTTCACAATCAAGATGAAAACATGGTCAATATGATTTTTCCACCCAGCCATGAAGCTTATGCTTCCTTGAAGAGTTCATGACATGAAAAACCATCGGCCCTGCACAAGATGTTGTGAACAGGAGGGAATCTGGTGCGTGCTTGATATTATCTACATGAATAATCCTATCATATGAGGACATGCTATGAACAAATATTAGGATATCGTGGTGAGCAATAAATATAAATAAATTCATCTATTTCAATGGTCTAAAATATCTTGGTCAAGCATATACCGTATACAATAAAGTAAAAGTAGAACTGGAAAAAACAACTCTACGCTCCTGTAAACCCATATTCGACACTTATTTTGAAAGGTAAACTTTCCTCAAACACTCATGAATACAAACTTTTCAAAACCCACATTTGCTTAAAACTAATGTATGCATGATATCTATAAAAACAACTAAGTCAATAAAATATAACTAACCCCTTTGAAAAATAAAGAAAACTTTATATAAGTTTTTAAATGCAATTTTTTTTTGTAATTGTTGCTATTTTGCTAATCAATTCCTCTTATCTATTATTGCAGCTATTACTAAGGAAAATAATTATTACCCATTAACAAATGGCATACAAAGATCATATGAAAGTATTATGCACAATAGAATAATTCATTCATAAGAGATCTATATTTATATATTCATACAACCAAATTCCATAAAAGAGTAAGAATTTCTTTGGGCACAATATGTATTTTTTTTAAACTTTAAAATTAAAATTTGTATTTTACTTGTTTAAATGCAAATCTCTTTTTTTTTTTAATTATTGATGGCATTCAAAATACAATATATATATTATTGTTCAGTTTGCAATAAAAAATTAAAGAAATACAAAGAATATGTATTCATTTTTAGATCTATATTTCACATATAGAAAAATTTAAAAATCAACCACATATGAATATATTTACATACATAGATAGTAGCTCAGGCATAAGAATGCAATTTATTTTCAGATTTCAATAACATTCCATACAAGAACATACTATTTATTTTCATATTTCAATATGTTCAAAATGAAGAATATAAAATTTATTTTCAAATTGATGTATTATTTAAATCCACTCATAATGTATATTTGCATGCATATATACTCATATAGCTTGCAAACATTTTTAATATCAATGCAATACAATCAATTATTATGCAAAAAAAAACAAAAAAACTCACACATGGCATAGACTTAATGCAAGAGTCAAACTCACCTAGAGTGTTCCACTCACTAGGATGTTATGAGTATAAGGACAAGACATATAAGATCACTTTTATTACTTACGATTAAATAATGCTAAACACGGTATACTGTGATTCTAATACAATATAACTTTATACATTTTTTTATTCAAGAAACATATATATTCAATTATGTAGAGATTGTCCACTCAAAGATCATGCATTCATCTACACCATGATTCACTATCACAACTATATACGATGATATTTTCTTACTAAACAAAAATAACACAATAGAGGCACCAGGTCACCTTAATCACGATACCTTCATCATATAAAATTATATTATGAACTCTATTAGACCCACTATATAGGTTAGGTTCAACTCCAAACCATGAACAACAACTACAATATAGATATGATGCAAAATGTTCTTTATCACTCTATTTGCACTGTGAGACATGGACCAACTCTGATACCATGTGAAGAAAAACCCAATGGGAAAAAACCCTCCCCCAAAAGAGAGATGAAGAAAGCACACAATGTTCTCAATGATGAATGGGAAGAACAAAACTGTGTCCCCCCATAAGAGAGAAGAAGAGACCATGAAACCCCCCTCAATGTCGAATCTCCTGCAAAGATGGTCCAATGATGATGACCAAAATACCTCCCCATAAGGAAGAAAGAGAGTCAATGCTGCACCCAAAATAGTGTAATATGACTTATCTATTTTTAAGATGATTTAACAACATCATGGTTACATAAGAATGCTTATTAAGCATACATAGCTTACATGAGCATATATGCACGTAATATCATCAATCCACACTTGATAACTTATCAAGGATCTTATTTTTAAATAAACCTCCATTAATTGTAAAATAATTAGAACCATAATTCAGTTTACTCAACTTTTGAAGAAATATACAAAACTAGAATCATAGGTGACACTACAACACAACTCTGTATACACAAGTTTACAAGAGTATTCATGAGTATCTATAACAAATCATATAAGGAAATCAAACATGAAGACATAGAATGGTCAATCAAGAAAAGATAATGCGCTTAATAATGGTTATTCTTAACAATGTCTCGTCTTTAACACCCAATAGTTATTTCATCTGAAAGGGATAAAAGACTATCTCTTAACCCCTATAGGAGACAACTCAATATAGTGCCCTACATGACATGCTTAATAGTTCTTTAAACGTGTGCATAAAATACTAAATATGTGCATGAATCCTTCATAATCATAACATGCATATATGTATATACATGATTCCATCATCTACATACAACCATGTATATGAAGATTACTCACTTACAATCATATTGAAAATAACAGTGGAATAATACTGCCATACCTATATTTTATAAATAAAATTCATGTAGAGGACATCGAGAGATATCAAATTTAAAAGGTAAAAAAAATAGGATTCATAAATATAAACAAATGACAAGATTTACTATTTAAAACAATTAAAAAAAAAATATAAGGAACCTATTGCATTGATCAATTGACGAGACATTGCAGCCTTATTTACAAGATAGATATACATGTTGTAACACCCTTGTTATGAGGCCCAGAGGACAATCAAATAAATCAATGAAACTAAGAATATATATATATATATATATTAAAGGAGAAACCTTTCATATGCAATTGAGTTACATGACACAACATGATAAAAGGATAAGATGGATATATAATAGCTAGCAATAGTCCTCAAGGCCCCGCAACATTGTTACTCAAGTATCACCAAAATAACCCAACATACATAAGCGTAAGAATCTCCATTTAAATAATATAACTTTGTTTATTACATAAGTGCAAGATACACAATACAATGCCATACAAAAGTACATATATCCATCCATTACATCGCAAAGTATTCATAAAGACATCATCTTCAAAGTACATTAATGAAATGATTACATAATTTGGATCCATCAAGAAAGTCTTCAATCTTCACTCAATCCATCACGAACATGATAAAGGATGAACAAGACCCAATGGGTGCAAAAATAACTCTGCCCAACCATGTGGTACCATTAGGTCCACCTCCTGTGCTAGGAGATAAGAACCAGACCCATAAGACGAAAGCAAGCAAACAAGTACACATACAAGACTCACATGAGACTCATAAGATCACTACCACAAGAGACTCATAAGAAAAACAACCAATTCTAGAGGCCCACAACAAAACCCAAAGGAAAAATAACAATAAGAAACCACTAGGTATGTAATAGGGAAGAGTGTCATCACTAGGTTGTCATGGGTTACCCTGATGAGTCTTCACTAGGTCCTGGCCCCCATCTTGGGTTACCTTGGTGACGTCTATTGATCCTCAGCCCCCATACAAACACTAGTGGAGCACACCTACCTTTAAAAGGGACAAGATTGGTGGATGCCATTCCGGGCCTTCTCTACTTACCTCAAACCTAAACAAGCATCTGAGAGTAAGAGAAGCAACAATTAATATTTTTAATGTGATCTAGCTACCCACCCAAGTTCTTTAATTTAAATTACCACTTGATTACAAAACCCTCATTGAGTTAGCCCGGTGACCCCTTTGGGTCCAAACCCCCAATGAGAGCCACTCCCCCTTAACTTGCACCTAGGAATCCAAAATAGACCACAATGTCTATGACACCCGAAACCACAAGATGATAAGATCCCTACCATAGCAAGGCTTGACTCACTTACTAGAACAAGATAAAATCAAGAAGTAACAAATGCAAGCTAAGAATGACCATCTAGCATTAAAAGGCATACATAAAATCGAGTCAAACCACATCAAAAGGCAAAGGATATCCACGCAATAAAGAAACCAAACACCCCCTTAGCCTCTGGAATCAAATACATTCAAACACAACCTTCCCATGTTTCCAAAATAATAGACGACTTCCACACCAAAAGAAAATCTCAAAAGCGATACAAAGGGGCATTTCTTGCCATGCATAAGAGAACTAATTCACCATTTTATATTATTAACAAAGTAAAAACTTTCCACCTCCCAACATTTAAATTTAAGTTAATATCAATCTATTTACTCAAATCGAAACACAAAGACAAGCAACGAAACACCCAAATCTGTGATCCTATTGAAAACTTTTAACCCATTAATCTACCAACAAAAAAAAAAGGAAAAAAAAAAGAAAAAATCAAAACAACTCCAACCTGGAGTCCTACATTCGATGGAGGATTCTCGGCATTCCAGAGTGATCCACAAATTCCTCTAGAAATATAGATTCCAAAGCCCCTTCAAATCCTTTCCATCAAAAATAGATCCAAATCCAATTCCCTAAGAATCCCCAAATTCGATCCCAAAACCCACTCCCCAAATTTCTAAAAAAAATTTCACGGGAACCCCAAAATTATTCCTCCCTGCTTTTTCGAAAAAGCAACAATCTATAAAAACCAGCATGCAAAAACTCCCACTAACTCAAAAATTATTTACAAGATGAATAATTATTTACACCAGCATGCACATTAGGCAAAATATGGTCAACACCAAACTATGGTCATAGTTTCTATATACCAAATACAATCGATAGACATAAACTTTCTTGAAAAACTACAAGGCAATAGACACACAAATTCTCACATAATTATAATGAACAATGCAATAATGGGGAAAATAGTTATTTTCTCAATGATCAAACATGACCACTCACATGTCATTCACATATGAGCACGTTCATTTCACATATGCAATATAGCATGCAATGCTCACCTAGGGCAAATCAATAAATACTCAAGCCAAATAAAGTCAAATAGGAGCATCTATCCTTTCATGATAGGTATAAAACATGTTAGAGGCTCTCTCCCTCACTACTCAAGTTGATCCACACCAATTCAACTTTTGGTTCAATATATATAAGTTCTTTGATGAATACTAAGAGGGGGGGGGGGGGGGGTGAATTAGTATGCCAAAAATTACTATACTTAAACACTTTACTAGACTACCAGTAAACCGGTAAAACAGTTTAGCAAACAGACCAGTTAGCACACATGCAAACCAAGTAGAAAATAATGCATTCACCCATAGAAGCACAAACACCATAACACAAGAGATTTTGACGTGGAAACCCAAATGGGAAAAACCACGGTGAGATGAAACTCACAAGTAACTATCTGCAGAATAGGAACCAGACCGGTTAAGGTCATACAATGTTCTTTACCAGAATAGATCCTGTTAGGAATCTCAATCTTTGTTAGGAGATAAGTCCGATTAAAGACTATCTTGCTAGAGGATTTTAGATCCACAGATGTGAACCACCTTGTTAGAGGATTTACAAAAGGCTTTTTGGGCCTACTCGATTAAGGGCTTCAGACTTGTCGAAGATGTGAGTAATCAACAAGTGAGTGATCTAGCAAATAGCACAGATTGCTTGGTTAGATCCTTGATAGCTCGTTCCTAATGCATTCCAACATTACTTCAGTCTTCAACACATTCACACTCTATCTATCTTCCACACACCTGAACTTGTCTTCTGTGTTCTCTCTTACCAAAACTCATCAACCACCTTAAACCCTAGCAACAACCTAAAACCCTCGACATGATGTCCTTATAAAGGAATCTGATTTCATGTCGGTCCAATAGGATTACAATACAATTTCCTAGGTTCAATGCATCTAGACATATTCTGTAACATGACACAAAAAGCACCGTTAAAGTGTCGGCACCGCCAAACAATCAGTGGATGGTAAATCATCACAAAATGTCGGTTGGTAACTCATCACAGAGTATTACCGGTTCATACAGAATACCGGTTTAAGAAAAATACCGGTTGCCGGTTTGACAAAATAAAGACTCGGAAATATGAGTTGTGCCGCTTCGTTCCTTCGTACCACTTGAGATCCCCGAACTGCTTGGGGTCTTCACACCGCTTCAGATCGATAAACATTTTTTGCAAAACACTGATAGTCTAAAGGCTATAATACATCATAACGGTTGGAACAAATATTGGTTGAGCTTTAACTTCTACATACAAAAAGTGTTCTCAAATCAAGTGTGTGTCCATCAATGACAATCATAGCATCAATCATAAAAAATGCCAACAATCTCCCCCTTTGGCATTGATGGCAACACTTAGGAAAATTTTGACATCTAAGTGTTTTACAACAAAAATATACCATAATCAAAATTACTCTCCCTAAGCATATACACTATCCCTTTTGCAGAAAATACAATGTATACTACTCCTTAACAGAAATAACATGAAAGTATACATCAAAACATTCAAAATTTACATCAAATTTATACTTCTCCCCCTTTGCCAACAATGAAAAAAGTATTGTAGACTAACCCCTGTTTCATTAGTATTGAAATAATAAGTGTTTATGATAGTAAAGAGTAAAACTTGTCAAAAACTGATTTGAAGTCCTGCAAAAATTGCTTCATGGATAAGGACCATGAGTCAAGTAGGGATGTAGCCACCTCTTTCTTTGTCTGCATCTGGGAGACCTGTTCTTCCATGGCATCTATTGTGCTCATCTCTTGAGTGACCATTAGGGCATCAAGATTTAGGTAGCATTTCTGGAGAATTTGCAATCTTGGCAGTAGGACCAGTTGAAGTTCCTGCAAATTTCATGTCCGGTTGCTTATCTCTGCCTCTAGTCTTGCAGACTGCAGTTGAAGCCAGTGAACAGTTTGTCCATATGTGGAAAAGCAATCATATGGCATCGTGAAGGTGCTAATAAATGACTACATATCAGACTGCAGTTTGTTCTTTTGAGTGAGCACAACATCACAGAATAAATGAGGTTGGCAAATCTTGTTGAGTAGAAGATTGCCCTCATTCATTGCATCTCTAATGGCCTTTTGTGCCTTCTGGAGATCAGACCAGATCTCTGTTAGCTCTCTTACCAGGGCAGTGTCCAGAGCCTTTTGATGTTCCTTCTTGGCATTTGCTTCTACAACCTCTTCCAGGCTTTGCACCTGGTCTTCTACAACTGTGCATAGGAGCTTCAATTGTGCAAGTGAGGAATCAGTACTGGGAAGGTTCGTACCGAGTATCAAACTGGTAAGTGTTTCCACCGCAGTTTGGATAACATCTTCCTCCTTTTTCCTCCTTAGAGCATCCAATCGCTCTTGAGTAAGCTTAATGCTCTGCAACAACTCTGATTCATTTGCAGACTGGAGGTCAATAGGACTGGTAATTGCAGTCGGTTTAGCCTGACTACCGGTTGCCATTGGAGACTCCACCCGTGTGCTCTTTTCCACTGCTTCCTTGTCCTTGGCTTTTTGCTGGTCTTCTTGAGCCTTCCTCTGCTCCTCCTCTTCTTTCTTTCTTTTCTCTTCTTCTTGTCTCTTCTCTTCATCTTTTCGCTTCTTCTCTTCTTCATCCTTCTTCTCCTCTTCCTTCTTCCTCTTTTCCTCTTCCTGTTTCTTGTCTTCCTCTTTCCGCTTCTCCTCTTCTTTCTTTTCCTTTTCCTTCTTCTTCCTCTCTTCCTCTTGTTTCTTATTTTCCTCTTCTTTTCTCTTATCCTCTTCATCTGCCTGTTTCTTCTTTTCAGCTTCCTGTTGCTTCTTTTCTTCTTCTGCCTTCTTTTCCTATCCTGTTCCTTCTAATGGTGTATCCTGAGTAACATTTTCACCATCTAAGGCATCAACATCAATGGGGTCCATTTGTTCTGTGACCGGTTCTTCTTCACTGTTATACACCTCATCCGATTTGCCAGTTTCAGGTTCTTTCTCAACTTTTTTGTTGGCTTCAGCCACTTGATGCATCTTAAGAGCTTCTTGAGCATGAGTATGTGTATCCTTGATCACTTCATGACCCTTCCCTTCCAGTAACAGGAGTCTTCTTCTTCTCATGAAGAAGAGGCCTTTGTATTTATTCATAACTTCGAAAAGTTCTGAATTTGATACATCAGGAAAATGTTGAGCAAATATTTCCTCCCTCATTTCCTGTTCCTTTTCTATGGAAATGTGCCATTTATTGTCTAAAGAATTATACAAAGAATCCGGTGTCTCAGATCTAATTTCTGAAGGTGATCGGTCATTAACACACAAATACTTAATGATTTCCTATTCAACTTCTTCCTTTTCTTCATCATTGAAATCATCAAAACAATCAATTAAATCATTCAACACTTTTCTCCTAATATTCTTTATAGTTCTTTGACAATGTGTCAAAGGTTTGTAAGAAGAAATGTCAATATTTATCGGTGCAGATGATGCCGGTTCATTCTTTGTATTTTTCTTTGTTTGCCTAGTTTTCTTCTTAGGCAGTTCTTCTGACACAGTTTCTTTTGAGTCAGGTGTATTGCTTTTTGTCTTCCACTTCCTCTCAAAGACTTTTGCAGGTGCTGCTTCCGGTTTCTTCTTAACTGGTGACCGCTTGGTCACTTTGGGACTGGCTGCAGTAACCGGTGCCGATGCTGAAGGCACCGCCTTTCCTTTCTTTTCTGAGGGTTCTACAACCGGTGTAACCCTTTCCTAATAGGTGTCAGTTCTCTTTGCCTTAGGATCAAGGGGTGAGGCGATTAGGGTAGAAGCATACCCGTCCAACATATCATTCATTACCTCATAGCCCATAGGCTCTACTTCTTCCTGCCTAGGCTCAACGGCCTCCATTATGCATTCATCCACTTTGATGGTGAAGCAGATGTCTTCCTCATACTTTTTGACTAAATCACCGGATATTCTCATCCTTTGGCTCTTCTTGCATCTGAACTCATCAAAGTATTTGTTCAGTGCTTCCGGATAGCCGGTTCCAACCGCTTGTAGACTTTCCTTGATTTGTTTTATTACCGGTTGGTCGGCAGACCACTGAATATCACCTACTCCTGGAAAGTAGCCTTGAAAGTAAAAGAACAACCCAACCAGTAGTTGTCCGAACTTGAATCTCAGTGCATTGTCCTATTTGATCGACTTAAGATTCAACATAAGTTGTCTTTGCATACAAGTGCACAGATCAAACGATGCATCCTCCTTGATCATCTTGTAAGCGACATTTACCGCTGCAGCAGAGACATAATTAATTTTGCTAGCAGAGAACGTCCGGTAACCTATCACCATGTAGGCATACTTGACCAGATCGTCCTTGATTGAGTTGATGGTCATACCACGTGAGTCGCTCACTGAACTGGTGAGCTTGGACATTTCAGTCTTGCTGACCTTCCTTAGGGCTGGCACTTCCCCTGTATTGCAGAAACCAGTGACAGCATGAATCGCTTCCGATGTGATATCATGCATCCGCTCTAGGTACATCTTGTCACCATGTACCGTTCTTAGAATAATGCGAATGTGATCATCCAAAAATTCTTCAAGAAAGTAAACTGCATTTTGAAGTTTCTTCTTTTCCAGAATGTTGAATTCTGGTTTAATCTTCTTATCCTTTCCACAGAACAGGCTCAGCTAGGAATGGATCACAAGAGACCCTAGGTCTTCAATTTTGCAGTCTATGTAATCAGAAATCCCTTCTTCTACTATAACACCAGCCGGTACTTGAGACAGGGCATTATATTTCGACTTTCGCTTAATGAAGTCCATAGAATCAATAGTTGCACTAGAGCTATCATGAGATGCAGAAGCCATGATAAACAAAGAATTATGAAAAATACCTTCGTAGATTGAAATTTAGAGCTTCACAATTTGAACTTCGCTTCACACTCCTTCGATTGCAGAGATACCGCTTTGCGTTCTACACTCCTCCAACAAATGTTTGCTTCAGATTCTTCTGCGGGAATTTGATAAATTCTTTGATTCGTAGTGTAAATCGCTTTCCTTCGCTCTGCATTTGAAAAAATTCTTCGCTCCAAAAATGATAAGTGAGAAATGATTTCAAAATTCCTTTTAAACAGGTTCTCCACCTACCATAATAAATGCTCCAATATTAGGGCGTAAACCCTAATTTGCCTTTTACCATTTCTGGTCTTCTACTGACTGACAGGTATCTCATATCGGTTAAGGTCTTTTACTGGTGTAAACCGGGGGTTTGAAGTATTTCACCGTTTGCTCCCCCTAAGCTTTTCTGATGCTTAGTTTGCCGATTTCGTGATTTCCACACTAGGTGCAGAAACCGGTTCTTCTTGCAACACCGTTGGTTTCTTTTTCCAGGTTTTGTTCATATCTGCTTGAACAGTTTCAATATCAATCTTTCCTTCCGGTGTGTCTGGTATGTCATTTGATATGTTCTTTCTTGTTCTGCAGAATTTAGCAATGTGACCCAGTTTGTTGCAATGATAGTAGACCATTCCAGGTGCTCTCCAATGTCCATTATTCATGTTACCGTTCTTCCTCCTGCATGTTGCAGCAGTGTGACCATGACAATGATAGATCAAATAGTTTGCTCTCCATCCGGTTGCCGCTTGATAGCCACCGCTTCCTGACTGATGATTAAAGGTGGTAAACCGGTTGTGATTCTGGTTCACAAAAGGTTCCAGACCAACTCCTTGATTCCTTTGAGGATATCTTCCAGTGTTGTTCATAACAGACCTGCATTCAGATGCTTTATGCCCAAACTTGTTGCATGCATAACAATTACCATTGAACTTATTGGATCTAGGTACATTGTTTATAAAGTAAGGAAAATTATTGTAGGCTTTACTCCTACACACATTGGCGGTATGTCCTTCTTTAAGACAGTTAAAGCAAACAGGTTTAAACTTTTGCTTACCTTTATCCTTTAATGCCAGTTGTTTCTTCGATGCTTCAGCATTTGCACCAGAGGTCTCACCTTCCTCATGACCAGAGTAACCAAGTCCATCAGTATTCTTGATAGGTTTGGCCGATTTAAGCTTTTGCTCTAGCTTAACAGTACTCTTGTTGAACTTAGCAAGTATTTCCTTTGACTCAGAGAGTTCTTTGGAAATAGCAGCATTTGTTTCCATCAAGTTTGCATTCTTGGACATGGCTATGTTTAGTTCTCCTTGCATGTCTTCCTTTTCCACTTTGCTCGCATCGAGTTGAGCAGTTAGGGCACTGATCTCTTACTTCAGCTTGGAGATTTCATGATCTTTGTCTTTTACCAGATCTTCAGCTTTCCTCCGGTTCTCAAGCTCTTGGCACATTCGAATAGTCAGTCCTTCCAACTCTTTTCTCAGGTTGGAATTGGATTCATTCAGCTTTTCTACTTCTTGAATTAGGGCTTCCATGTCCACTTCATCAGAAGAACTATTTTCAGATAGCTCCATCAGTTTTTCAGCATGTCTTTTTGCCTAAGAGGCCTTATATTTGACCATAAGATCATCATAGGCTTGTTCAGACTGAGTGAGCCGATGAGTAAGCTCCCTCATAGTGTATTCCCCCATATCTCTTTCCAAGTGGTTAGACTTATAGAAAGGTTGGCTCTAATACCAATTGATGAATACTAAGAGGGGGGGGGGTGAATTAGTATGCCAAAAATTACTGTACTTAAACACTTTACTAGACTACTAGTAAACCGGTAAAACAGTTTAGCAAACAGACCGGTTAGCACACATGCAAACCAAGTAGCAAATAATGCATTCACCCACAGAAGCACAAACATCATAACACAAGAGATTTTGACATGGAAACCCAAATGGGAAAAACCACGGTGAGATGAAACTCACAAGTAACTATCTGCAGAATAGGAACCAGACCGGTTAAGGTCATACAATGTTCTTTACCAGAACAGATCCTGTTAGGAATCTCAATCTTTGTTAGGAGATAAGTCCGATTAAAGACTACCTTGCTAGAGGATTTTAGATCCACAGATGTGAACCACCTTGTTAGAGGATTTACAAAAGGCTTTTTGGGCCTACCTGGTTAAGGGCTTCAGACATGTCGAAGATGTGAGTAATCAACAAGTGAGTGATCTAGCAAATAGCACAGATTGCTTGGTTAGATCCTTGATAGCTCATTCCTAATGCATTCCAGCATTACTTCAGTCTTCAACACATTCACACTCTATCTATCTTCCACACACCTGAACTTGTCTTATGTGTTCTCTCTTACCAAAATTTATCAACCACATTAAACCCTAGAAACAACCTAAAACCCTAGACATGATGTCCTTATAAAGGAATCTGATTTCATGTCGGTCCAATAGGATTACAATACAATTTCCTAGGTTCAATGCATCTAGACATATTTTGTAACACGACACAAAAAGCACCGTTAAAGTTTCGTCACCGCCAAACAATCGGTGGATGGTAACTCATCACAAAATGCCGGTTGGTAACTCATCACAAAGTATTACCGGTTCATACAGAATACCGGTTTAAGCAAAATACCGGTTGCCGGTTTGACAAAATGAAGACTGGGAAATATGAGTTGTGCCACTTCATTCCTTCGTACTGCTTGAGATCTTCGAACTGCTTGGGGTCTTCATATCGCTTCAGATCAGTAAACACTTTCTGCAAAACATCGATAGTCTAAAGACTATAATACATCATACCGGTTGGAACAAATATCAGTTGAGCTTTAACTTCTACATACAAAAAGTGATCTCAAATCAAGTGTGTGTCCATCAATGACAATCACAACACCAATCATAAAAAATGCCAACATTCTTATACACAAATCCACTAAGTAAAAATTAGGTAGAGGTTTTTTGTGTTCTAATGTCACAAATAAGCATAGTGAACTCATGACCTAGTGTTGAACCTAGAGCTCTGATACCAAATGTAAAGACCACCATAATATCAAATTAACATAATTCAAAAATTACACACCAACAAGCATACTTTAATGCCACGTGTATAAATCTATAAGATAAAGACATGAAATTATATTTTGACATATAAAGTTAGAGCACATAGGTTGATAACAGGATATATTATGTGTAAACATATACCTTTACAACAGACCACATGATCAAATATAAAGAATATATAGTAAACAAAACATGACAACCACCATGACATCTATCTCCAACAATCACATCAAGGGTGAGAAGATTGTCGGAGCACATATCCGCCTTACCACAAAGTAGTTACACTTCCCTAAAATCTTTCATGATACGAAAAATACCCAACCCAACATGAGGTAGACTAACAATGTGCAAATCTTTTAAGAGTAATGGAATAGTGTAATATGACTTATCTATTTTTAAGATGATTTAACAACATCATGGTTACATAAGAATGCTTATTAAGCATACATAGCTTACATGAGCATATATGCACGTAATATCATCAATCCACACTTGATAACTTATCAAGGATCTTATTTTTAAATAAACCTCCATTAATTGTAAAATAATTAGAACCATAATTCAGTTTACTCAACTTTTGAAGAAATATACAAAACTAGAATCATAGGTGACACTACAACACAACTCTGCATACATAAGTTTACAAGAGTATTCATGAGTATCTATAACAAACCATATAAGAAAATCAAACACGAAGACATAGAATGGTCAATCAAGAAAAGAGAATGCACTTAATAATGGCTATTCTTAACAATGTCTCATCTTTAACACCCAATAGTTATTTCATCTGAAAGGAATAAAAGACTATCTCTTAACCCCCATAGGAGACAACTCAATATAGTGCCCTACATGACATGCTTAATAGTTCATTAAACGTGTGCATAAAATACTAAATATGTGCATGAATCCTTCATAATCATAACATGCATATATGTATATACATGATTCCATCATCTACATACAACCATGTATATGAAGATTACTCACAATCATATTGAAAATAGCAGTGGAATAATACTGCCATACCTATATTTTATAAATAAAATTCATGTAGAGGACATCGAGAGATATCAAATTTAAAAGGTAAAAAAAATAGGATTCATAAATATAAACAAATGACAAGATTTACTATTTAAAACAATTAAAAAAAAATATAAGGAACCTATTGCATTGATCAATTGATGAGACATTGCAGCCTTATTTACAAGATAGATATACATGTTGTAACACCTCCGTTATGAGGTCCAGAGGACAATCAAATAAATCAATGAAACTATATATATATATAAAGATATATATAAGGAGAAACCTTTCATATGCAATTGAGTTACATGACACGACATGATAAAGTGATAAGATGAATATATAATAGCTAGCAATAGTCCTCAAGGCCCCACAACATTGTTACTCAAGTATTACCAAAATAACCCAACATACATAAGCATAAGAATCTCCATTTAAATAATATAACATTGTTTATTACATAAGTGCAAGATACACAATACAATGCCATACAAAAGTACATATATCCATCCATTATATCACAAGGTATCCATAAGAACATAATCTTCAAAGTACATTAATGAAATGATTACATAATTTGGATCCATCAAGAAAGTCTTCAATATTCACTCAATCCATCACGAACATGATGAAGGATGAACAAGACCCAATGGGTGCAAAAATAACTCCGCCCAACCATGTGGTACCATTAGGTCCACCTCCTGTGCTAGGAGATAAGAACCGGACCCATAAGACGAAATCAAGCAAACACGTATACATACAAGACTCACATGAGACTCACAAGATCACTACCACAAGAGACTCATAAGAAAAACAACCAGTTTTAGAGGCCCACAACAAAACCCAAAGGAAAAATAACAATAAGAAACCACTAGGTATGTAATAGGGAAGAGTGTCATCACTAGGTTGTCATGGGTTACCCCGATGAGTCTTCACTAGGTCTTGGCCCCCATCTTGGGTTACCTTTGTGACGTCTACCGATCCTCGGCCCCCCATACAAACACTAGTGGAGCACACCAACCTTTCAAAGGGACAAGATTGGTGGATGCCATTCCAGGCCTTCTCTACTTACCTCAAACCTAAACAAGCATCCGAGAGTAAGAGAAGCAACAATTAATCTTTTTAATGTGATCTAGCTACCCACCCAAGTTCTTTAGTTTAAATTTCCACTTGATTACAAAACCCTCATTGAGTTACCTTGGTGACCCCTTTGGGTCCAAACCCCCAATGAGAGCCACTCCCCCTTAACTTGCACTTAGGAATCCAAAATAGACCACAATGTCTATGACACCCGAAACCACAAGATGATAAGATCCCCACCATAGCAAGGCTTGACTCACTTGCTAGAACAAGATAAAATCAAGAAGTAACAAATGCAAGCTAAGAATGTGTTGGCATTCCAATTATAATAAGAGATTGTTGGCATTATAACAGACAAAGGGAGATTGTTGGCATTTCTATAAGGATATTGAGAAGGTTGTTGATGATTATGGATATAATTGATTAAGGATGTTTACTGTCTTAATATTATTATTTTGTCATTGATGTCAAGAAATTGATTTTCTAATTCAGTATGATGTTGCCATATCTTAAGATGTATGATTTGGTGAGTATAAAGATGTCGATAAAAGACACAGAAAGAATGTGATGAATAAGGGGAGGAATAAGTTATTCAATGGGCAACTATTACTGAGTTAGACAATGATGAAATCATGATGTTTAGATTGTTTTTGATATCCTACATATGCTGTTGATTGTAAGGTTAATACTATACTATGTTACCGAGCAAAGAACCTAGTCGGTAAACCCTAAGGAACCTAGTCAGTAAACCCTAAGGTTATCGCTATTGGTTAATGAAGGCAGAATGTCTACCGAGTGAAGTTTAGTATTTACCGAGTTGCAACTGAGTAGTAACAGAATGCATTGAATGAATATAAGCATTATTTAATGAAGGAAGCTGATGAGCTGGAACTGATTAAATGATTGGTATGTCGTGCATGAAGTTTGTTAAGGATCTATGGCAAAGGAAAATCGACAGGAAGATCTATAGCTCAGATTGAACTGCAATACCCTAGCACAAGTTTGAAGAATTGTATGCAAGTTCCAAGGTGGGGTAAAATGTTTTCAGATCAAAGGATACATTGAACCTGGTCAAGTTTGAAGATCTGATGGCTATGATTGATCATGGGATATGTGATCAAGGAGATTAAGCGGTTGGCAAATTGTTTATAAATAAGGAACCGTTGATAAACAATGCATGCGGGCAAGTGTATGCATAGGGATGCTACATAGTGATTACCAAGCATAGAAGCTTGAAGACTTGTTTGATTAACAAAGTATAGAGCCCAACAGATGGACAAGATAAGTCCTATGACTAGATTGTATTGAGCAAATAAGAATCTGCTTTAGCATTTTAGATGTGAAGTTGCAGATAGATTTTTATTACTGTTATTTTGTAAAGTGACAGAAAATCTCTTAACCGAGTGGACTTAACAGTCTTATTTGTAAAACCCTCTAGCAAGGTGACATTCTGATTGAGTGTTTGAAATCCTTTAACAAGGTCACTTCTAACAAGGTGAAGATCCTAACAGATCTGAGGGAAATCCCTTAACCGGGTCACATCTAGCAATGTATTTGTAATCTTTGACAAGATTTGCTTTTAACCGAGCATACTCTAGAAGAGTATATTTCTTAGTGGGTCCGAAATCCGACAATGGTTTTTCCGTATTTGGGTTTCCACGTTAAATCTGGTGTTATGAGTGTTATGATGTTTATATGCTTATGAGTTTGCATGTTTAGCAGTTTTGGTTATATTACTGAAGTATATGTTACTGATGTTGAATCTGTTGATTTTATGGAAGATTAAGTTTGTATGATTCACCCCCCCCCTCTCATCTTGTTAGCTTGGCATCTGTACTTAACATTAAGTATCAGAACTATCAGAATGACCATCTAGCATTAAAAGGCATACATAAACTCAAGTCAAACCACATCAAAAGGCAAAGGATATCCACACAATAAAGAAACCAAACACCCCCTTAGCCTTTGGAATCAAAATACATTCAAACACAACCTTCCCATGTTTCCAAAATAATAGACGACTTCCACACCAAAAGAAAATCTCAAAAGCGATACAAAGGGGCATTTCTTGCCATGCATAAGAGAACTAATTCACCATTTTATATTATTAACAAACTAAAAACTTTCCACCTCCCAACATTTAAATTTCAGTTAATATCAATCTATTTACTCAAATCGAAAACAACAATGAAACATCTTATTATTCCAAAACTCACAAAATGAAACTGAAGCTCCACCATTCAAAAACTTATAAGGAATAAAAGACATTTATTAATTCCAAGGGTTACAATTATCTAATAGAATACATGAAGATCATATAAATATAAATATAAATATAAATATAAATATAAGTATAGAGAGAGAGAGAGACTGCAAAGTGTTTAAACCCGAATAGGGATCAACGCCACTCTTAGTGTTGTACATAGCCAGCCTAAAATATTGCATGAAAACCGATAAAAGTCGGTTATAAAAGAAGGCATGCCGATTGCAATAGTCAGATGCTGAGAGGTTAAACAATGCAAGAAAACCGATTGTATTAATCGGTCACAAATATAAACATATCGATTAAACAATGAATATCAATAATATTACTCAATTGAAAAATGAAAGAGTGCAATGATAACTAATTACTACACACCAAATTTTAATACCGGTAGCATTTGAAGGTATACCGATGATAGAAATCGGTTAATACAGTAGCCATAGGCTGATCAAGATTAAAAGAAATTGGGTTTATCAAATAGGGTGATGCCAGGGAATTCCTTTCCTAGTGCTAAGGCATGCAACTACAAGCAGAAACACAAAGTTTACATGCAGGAAGAACACAATAGAGATAAAATCTACATTACAACTACAATAATTTCAACCCATCTGAAGAGCAGAATTGAGGAAAACACAAAGAGAAGCAACAAAACACCCAAATCTGTGATCCTATTGAAAAATTTTAACCCATTAATCTACCACAAAAAAAAAGAAGAAAAAAAAACAACAACTACTCCAACCTGGAGTCCTACATTAGATGGAGGATTCTCGACATTCCAGAGTGATCCACAAATTCCACTAGAAATATAGATTCCAAAGCCCTAAGAATCCTCAAATTCGATCCCAAAACCCACTCCCCAAATTTCTCAAAAAAATTTCACGGGAGCCCCAAAATTATTCCCCCCTGCTTTTCCGAAAAAGCAACAATCTATAAAAAGCAACATGCAAAAACTCCCACTAACTCAAAAATTCTGAGAATAGCCATCATTCCTAACTCCCCTCTCCACTACTGAAATTAATTTTATTTTGATTGGTTCTTTTATTAATTTCCTGAGCAGATTTAAATTACCAAAGTAAATATTTAATTCCCAATTTAAATGTATCCATATTTACATTTTAAAAATGAATAAAAATGATTAAACCTTTTAGTTCATTTAATTAATTTAATTTAACATTGCAACAAATTTTCAATTTATTAATTAACATTAATATATATTAAATTCATTAATTCATTTAATATATTAATATTGATTTCCTCTTAACACAATATTGAATAAACATTAAACTACAGTCTGAAATAACAAACTGCATACCAACAAAGACACAAAAAGTTTACAAGAAGAACAACTGACCAGACAACCACATGACTGCCAACAACACAAGGATACATGACTGAAATTTCGTTCCTATAGGAATGATGGTCACTTCAAGGGTTTGGTTGATAACTCCAGATATCAACATATCCATTGGGTCATAGAGCATACTCAAACCTAAAGATTCAGGTGGCTTTGATGCTCGGTACCTGGAGGTGCATAAACACATTGTCGAGCATATACATATAATCCATATAACATCATACCGTGCAAAGGTAATGGAAGCGATGCAGCTTACTCACAAAGAGTAGGGCGATGCTTTTCCCTTTCACCCAAGCACATCAAAGATCGAAAGCAATGTACATCAGATCAAGTAAACACCGATAAGCATAATGATTAAATTATAACAAACACATGTATAATCCATCTCAATAATTATCTGACTAACTAAACATAGCTAACATCATATAAACACATCATAGTCAACATCATGTAAATCATCATCCATCGATCCAAAGGCATAAAACATAAATAACCACATATAAATCCATGTGACATATAGTGCACCATATCTAGAGTCATAATCAAACCAACACCATATAGGGTCTAAGCCAATGAGAAACTCCAAACCATAGAATCTGGAAGGCCAAAAAGAGAGTGAGCACTACACATGTAAGAAATTGAATGTGATAAAACCTACAACTTAGCAATAAAATATAATAAAACATTGGTTTCAAATGAATAATTAATCAATATTAATCTATTAATCACTAAGCTCAATGCTCTTTCTTTATAACTATTTTAATTGTATTATATATTTGATTATGATAATCAATCAATCTTAGTTCATGATTCAATCATATCATATACAAAACTAAGTATTCTATCGATTTAATTTATAACATGGTTGTATTTTTTATTTAATATTGCTTAATTGAACCTAACAATGACTCTAAAAATTCATCAAACATGACAGTAGATTTTGGAAAGTCAAATACTCTAAACCTTAGAGTAGATAAACTTGATGATGATGGCTTTAATATTTAGCATTTTAGTTCAATTTAATGTTCAATTAGGTTTAAGGTTAGTGTTTAATTTGTGTTAAGGTTTTATAAGTGTAAGTGTGCAATTTAGGTTTGGGTTTAGAGTTGGGCTTCGATTTGGTTTAGTATTAGGGTTCAATTTTCTTTGGTGTTAAGGTAAAGGTTTAATTTGGTTTAAGATTTATGATGGATTTGTTGGAGTAAATAGTTTTTAATATTTACGTTTACTTAAATTTTAACTTAGGTAACAACATTTAGTAGATAGATGGATATTTGTAGAGTTATATCAAGACTCTAACTCTTCCAGATGGAGACACTTGTCCAAATCTTGTGTACTCTCATCACTTGCTCTTTCTTATTTAAACAAGGCTCCTTGTACATTTGTGCTCACCACATTTCAATACAATCTCATGTGTTGAATCTCTCTTGGTTGTGGATGATGTTCTACAAATTGTCTCCTAGGTTGGGTGGAGACACCTACATAGTATCAAAGCCACCTGATATGCAACTCCTTCCTATTTAGAGATCCTTCATCATTTTTAAGTTTTGAGGTCCTAGATTGTCTTGATCTATCTCGTGATTGGAGGCATTCGATTTTTAAAGTATCTCATCCTTGGATTAGCCTTGGTGTGTTTGAATATGGTCAGATGGTTTCATTCACTGGTGACTTGTCTTTGTTTGGTGATCAAATTTCCTTGCCCTCAATTGTGAACCATGTGCCTTTGTTGTAGTAGATTGCATGTTTCTAATAGGCATTGGTTCTTTCTTTCAAGAGCGACTAATGATAGTTTATGAGTGGAAGAATGCTAACTAGTTTTGTCATGGTGGATCTTGGAATGCATCAATCTCTTGTTTAAGCATTAGGGATTTGTGTCAGACTCCAATAATTATTTTGTTGAGTTTGAATGATATACTTGGGATCAAATTCACTATTTATTTGGTCAAAGTCCCTTATTTTCATCATTACTTTGTGAGAGGTTGTATTTCCCACCACTAGAGTATTCCACTTGATAATGGATTTGTAGAGTTAAGAGAGACACTTTGTCATGAGGAAGCTTACTTAGCTTATCATATCTATTATGACTGCTCTCCCAAGGTGTTTTTGCCCGTTTCTAGTCATGTAACTACATCGACCTTCATTTGGTTCGATACTCAAATTCACTAGTTAGCCTCCATATTTTCCATGTGATTTTATGTTTGACAAATTGGCTACATAAAACCCATATAATTCATTTCATTAGTGCATCAAAATCTTTTGGGCATCTTGTTTTTTAGCGTCGATCTGCAAAATATGACTGGGTGGAGAGACTCCTCCTCAGGCTGCATTTTTACTTAGCTAGGCATATAAACTTTTCCTTGAAGGTCAATACATTTATTGTGAAAGGCATGTCTTTTTGGTTGGCCTATTGATGAGGATCGTATCATCCTACATGGTGGAGATCCTTACAATGATTATAGTTGAATCGTTTTTTAATTTTCTTATCTATTGTTTAAGATTTGAGTCGTACCCTCATTGTAATACCTGCCAAAATACCCTAGAGAAACTAAGCATCTAACATACTAATGGAGATATAAATTTTTTTATTTAACATCTAAGATCAACTAATGCAACATACAACTCCATTGTTTAATTACACTTATTAACCAATTAACTATTATGAACATGAATCATTACACATTTCCTTCATTTACGCAACTGGAAATAAACATAAACAACATTAATCGTTCCCTAGGGTACCTCAACATCATTACTTAATTAACTATCATAATGACATCCTAGTCATATGATAATCACATTCCATTCTAACTTAATGCATTATATCCATTTCCTAACCATGAGATATGCAACCTACTATGATGTTTATCCAATATGATATGCATACTATTCTAACATCTTTCTAGCATGATACATTTAACCATTTCAATGCATGAGTAACCCCCTTAGATCTACATTCTTTCTATGCACCGAATATCAAATGTGTTTTAACCCAACATTTCTTATCTACATGCTCTTTATCCTTTTCCATAATAATGCAATCCTAATGCATAGATATATTCCATCTTTACTAATCCATTTAAACATACTTCAATTGTATCTGATTCCCTAACATGACCATTTATTTTAACATTAATTCCAAATGCATAATGAAAGAATCTTAATGAAATCTTCTTCTTAACAATCCCTTGCGTGCAATGCATAATTTCCTTTCTACTGAATCACATACATGAATCATTCATCTAATCATATTATCCAACATTCTCATTAATACTAATCCATTCATTAAGGCTCCTTCTCATTTCAATCAGACCCTAATCATTTCATAGAATTCAATTTCAACCAATACAATTAAGCCATAATATAAATCCATTCCATTTCACTTATTAATACACAAGGGTATTTCTTCCATTCTATAAGTACAATGTGATGCATCATATAGTCTTATTACAATCCATGACATAATCCTAAATTCCAAATACTACCTTCTTACAATTACAATTACATAAAATACATCATGAACACAACTCTTCCTATTACAAGATCCCAACTACTACATACAAGAATATTACATTACATGAATTCCATTGTTTGCCCTCTCGGGTGATAACTTAAGACATAAAGCACGTAATGCAGAATAATAACGCCATAGATATCAGACAAGTATAAGAGATATTATTCCATTCATAATTGTTGTCGTTCCCACAAGTTACATTCAGAAGTATATAAAGATGCCGAGGGGGTGCGAGCGCCAACTGTCGCACCGCAACTGCCACCCCTCGGTTGCCAACTAACCAACACAATTACAACTTAATTAACTAGTTTTATTTTCGTGTACAATATTGTCGCCAACATGATCCCCCCAAAAAGAAAAGAAGTCATCTCCGGATGACTTAATACAAAATAGTGATGACATTAAACAGAACTGCTAATGCTAGTCGAGCTCGAAACTTATACACCTGCTGCGTCCTCGCTTAAAAACCCTTTTCTGCTACCATCCTATGCTCAAGTGCGGATTTCACCATTATTGCTTCTTTGGACATCCAAGTCCTCCTGTGCCTAAACCAAACTTGTCTGCAAAACACGCATTTCAGTCTCAGCCTCCACCAACTGCTACTCAAATGATACTGTCTCCCTAGCCAATTTGTCCTCGATAGCCACTCGCGTTGCCCTCTCGGCATCCAACTCCTGGGTACGCTGAACTAAGTCTCACACTAGTACTGCCTCCAACCTGGTGGTTAGCTCCTCTCGAGCCCTCTGTGCATCCACCAAGGCAACCGCACGTCTAGCCGAGACATACTCCAAGTTCCTCAAAGCATACCATTCCTGCCTAGAGGTGGCCACAACCCGTTGGCACAAAGGCTAGGAGACACCTTAAATCCTCCATCACACTCCCCAAAGGCTAAAAACTGAACTGAATAAATCCCTCAAACTCTGTTTGTTCCCAACCTCCAAATCCGTCTCCCGCTACGGCTTATGGCTTCCCTGCCAATGCTTAGCTGTAGGCTTCTTTCTCATAGTACTGACAACCCACACTTACCATGACTTCTCAGATGCCCTTTGCCCAACTCGAAAAAGTGTATTGTAGCTCAAAAAATAAACTGGGGGCAGCGCCTCCAGCGGGGTCTGGGGCAGCGCCCCGGCGGGGTCGAGGGGCAGCGCCCCTCGTGGGGTCCTGGGGCAGCGCCAACACCAATTTACAACCCTCAGAACCATACGAAAGTCCATGGCGCACAACATTTCTGTGATATTTTAAGATGCCAAAAACCCTTCTTCTCCACTTTGAATTTCCAGTGTCCTGGCTTCAAACTCCAGCGAATCATTTTAAATCTGGTCGTCATCATTTTTTTTTTTTTGGCACTGTAATGTCCCCGATGCCACCCCGGCCATACAACCTCCCTGTACGGTCAACAACAACACTGGCACCTCCGATCGTGTGGCCACCTTCCCGTGTCGTCAACACCCCTCCACCGTACGACGAACCACTGACGACGGAGCAATTGCGTGTGTTTGTGAGGCTGCGTGGTTGTGCGACTACGCGTCTTAGTCTTTGAATACGTTTTTGTGTTTTGGCCTTTCTGCACGACGATGGTTACCACCGTCAGTGGTGTCCACCATATGGTGGTCCCACCGTCGGTGTTACCACCGCACAGTGGTCACCGTCGGTGTCACCACCGTTGGTGGTCCACCGTACGGTGGTCACCGTCGGTGTCGCCACCACCGGTGGTCCCACCGTATGGTGTTTCCACCATGGTGCTTTTTTTTCGTCTTTTTTTTTTTTTTAATAAATTTTATATAACTTTTTTTTTTTTTTCCAACCGTACGGTCAATTGCCGTACAGATTAGTACGGCCATACGGTACTCTTTTTTTTTTTTTTTCCAATTTCCTAATTTAGTTGTCTAGAGAGTCTTCGGCTCGGGTCCCCTGTCTCTGGGATCGCCCTTCATCCTTCTCGATTTGCCTCACTCGAGAGTCTCCCGTTTTGGTCCTGTGCCTGGCGAGTCGCCTGCCCGGCCTCTCGGGTCCCCTTCCATCCTTTCGGGTCCCCCTCTGGACTCCCGGGTGTCCTTCCGGCCTCTCGGGTCCCCTGCGCACTTCTCGTGGTAGGGTTTCAATTTGAACCTATTGGTGGCAAGTTTATTTTCCATGGCCATCCGAAGACCTGGAACCACAAATTCTACAGGGACCACGGTCTCCTTCCCGTACATAAGAAGAAGAAGAATAATAAAGATTTTGAAGGCTGCAACCTTCCACATAGGGTTCCAATTATTGCCGACACTCTTCCGATTATCTACGTCGCCAGGGTTTGGGGCGTCTCCCTTCCAATATTCTCTGTATTCTGACAGGTACACCTCTGTTGGTTGCTTTGGTTCCTCTACTTCGAGCCTGTAGCTCTAGAACATTTCGTAATCCTCCATCTGCCAGTGGAAGAGCCCGTTCAATGACCCTGTCTCATCCTCAGAGCATTCTCCTAGTTTGAGAATCCCTTCATCGTTGGGCTCCCTGTAGCCCCGTCCTTAGTCCCTCGGGTAACCTTTTCCTTCACCCTCTGATTCCGAAGATGATTGCAGTTCCTCGTCAACAACCTGGGTCCTCAGATCAATGGTGTACTTCCGCCCCCCTTTCTCCATAGAAAGGGTGTTCTTTTTCCAGTCATGGTTCACCTTTGTTGTAACCAACCACCCTCTACCTAAGATGGCATCGTACCCCTTCTTCTTGAGTGGGATTACCACAAAATCTAGTATGAAAGGTTGCGTGCCGATGGTGACCGGCTGGGCCATCAGGGTGCCGAGTGGCTTGATGCTGTGCTGGTCTGCACCTACCAAGTTGAACATGGGTGGCCATAGTTTTGGCTTCCCCAGCTTCTTCCACGTATCCTCTGGCAGTACATTCACCCTTGAACCTTCGTCCACGATGGTGTCTTTGAGGATAGCCTCGAGAATTCCCATCTCTACTACAGCAGGATGCCGACCACTATTTAAGGCCAACAACATTGGGTCGGTCGAGGGGCTGATCGGAACTTTCGCCCATGTGGCACGCAAAGGTACCTGCGCAGTGGTTTGTATGGAATTAAAAATGGCGGTTCTTAACTGTGGCATTGTCTCTAGAAGGTCCTTTACCCTTATAGGTACTTCCATTTGCAGTACTTGCCCAATGATGTTATTTTCTGCTTCCGTACTGGATGATGTACTCGCCACCTCGTTGTCCCGTCGTTCGGCTGTTAATGTTCAATATTGGCCTTTGCCTCCCATAATCTCTCCTTCTCCGTACGGGGGTCGGGATAAGTGGTTTTTTTCATCTGGGCACGGGTGATCGCCAGTACTTCTTTCTCACCAGTCTTCTCAGCCTTCTCAATGTTGAGGAGATTAACCCCTGCCTGTGGGCAATTTGCATCCTCATGGTCGCCTAGCCCACACCATCGATAGAGGTGCTGAGGGGTGGCTTCCTGTGTGCAATCACGGGCGATGTGCCCCCACTAATTACAGGCCCTACATTGGATAATTGGCCAGCCCTTGGCATCATACTGGATACGGCTTCTGTTATTGTTATTGTTGCTATTCCTTCCGTCGCCACGTATGTTGTCCCGGTAGCCTCCAGATGATGCCATTGTGTTGGTTTGCTAGGCCATACCCACTGGTGCGGATGTTGTGGCCTGCTCCGTGAACAACACTTGGCTCATTTGCGTACTTCGGGTTTTCATGTTGTATGGGCATTCCTTGATGGAGTGTCCCATCACTTGGCAAATCTCGCAGAATGCCTTCTTCAGGCAAGTACCCTTTGTGTGCCCCTCCTCTTTGCACTCAATGCACCATATGTCCGTTTGCCAGCCTCACTGTTGCTGCTGCTTTCCTGTGACGAGTCATCCTCCTCGGACGAGCTATCCTTCTTTTTCTTTTTCTTTGATGTTTTGGTCTCGCTCTTGAGATCCATCGCTTTATTGTATGCATCGTCATATGATGTAGGTGGAATGATTTTCATCTTCCTTTGGAGGGAATGCTTTAGTCCCTCCACGAACCATCGCTTTTTCAACCCATCTGCTGGTTGACTCTCCATTTTTCCCAGCAATTCCTTTAGCCTCCTATTGTATGCCCGTATTGTCTCCTTGGTACCTTGTTTGGTACTGTATATCTCTGTTACAATTTCATTGTCATCACGGAGCAACTGAAACTCCTCTGTGAATTCCTTCTGTAGATTGGCCCACGTGGCCACTTTTTGCTTGTCCACATCAAAGTACCAATCTATGGCAACTCCACATAACGTGGCTGGGAACTGTTGTACCCAGTCATCCTGGTTTGTCACTCCGTTGGCGGACCAAATGGTTTCACATGTATGACAGTGCCGTAAGGGGTCTTCCTTGCCGTCCCCTGTGAACTTTGGCAATTTTTGTTTACTCGCCATCCTGGGTCGTCTTCCTGGGGGCGGCTGTGCTTGTGTCTGTGACCCTGTGCTGCTTCCTCCGGTGGCGCCGGTGGTGTGTCTTGCGTGGGCGACTGGAGGTACGGTGTTTTGCCTGTCGTGTGTGGCACCTACACCCATATGGTTGCCCTCCCCTTCGCTCCCACCCGCGCCCACTCCTGGTTCCCGTTGGTGATCTTCACTCCGTGGTGTAAGGGATAAGTTTCTAAACTGATCCCGAGTCTCTTCGACTAGATCTCTCCTTAACCTTGTTTCCGCCAGAAACTCTTCGTGGCTCTGTTCCCTACGGTGTTCTGGCGACGCATAGAAACTTCCCTCAACTTCTGCACCCTCCGTGACACCTCCGTGGTTCCCTTTGGGCCACCCTTCGGCAGGTCGTCCTTCGGCAAGTTGCCTCAGCCTCCGTCTCTGTTCTACTTGCTACTCCAGAATCAAGGCCCTCTGCGCGGCCTCCGACTCGTCCGTTTCTGCTTTCTTATTTCTGTCTTTATTTAATATATTTGGCATAAATCACCTCCGTACATAGCAAGCACACACCATGTACACAATTCTTTTATTTTTTATTTTTTATTTTTCCCTTTCGACCACAATTTATATCAACATTGTGCCAGGATTATTACAGGGTTCAATTTCCCCTTCGCCTCTTGTTCCGTGTGCGTGTCGTCGGTCTCTGGGTTCATCTCATCGACGGGTAGGCCCGTCGTGTGCGTGCGCCATCCGTGTCTTCCGCTCCCGAGTACGTCTAGGCAACGACGCCAAATGTTTGCCCTCTCGGGTGATAACTTAAGACATAAAGCACGTAATGCAGAATAATAATGCCATAGATATCAGACAAGTATAAGAGATATTATTCCATTCATAATTGTTGTTGTTCCCACAAGTTACATTTGGAAGTATATAAAGATGCCGAGGGGGTGCGAGCGCCAACCGTCACACCGCAACTGCCACCCCTCGGTTGCCAACTAACCAACACAATTACAACTTAATTAACTAGTTTTATTTCCGTGTACAATATTGCCGCCAACATCCATCATATTCATTACATATATCTGCTACAAGGTACATCCATAATCATCATGAAGAAGAATCCACATCCACACAAGAAGAATCCAAGATAACATCCCAATGGCTAAAAAGCACTAGCCACCGACCATGTGGAACCAAAGGAACCACCCCCTTGTGCTAGGAGATGAAACAAGGTCCCAACACACACACTCTAAACCTAAGTTGGCACCTATAACCAAAGAGAATAATCACACAAGGACTCTCATGCAAGAACCAACATAAAACGGCAAGAATAAACTCCCAAAGGCGTACAACTCAACAAGACCTAAATGCAAACAACAAAACATAATCATAAATCATCAAGGAACACATGTAGGGGTGGAGTGTCATCACATGTCATCCTCAAAACATAACAACATAAGGCACTAGTCTGATGGACATGTGGAGCCATCTCAACCTATGAGAGATCAAGGGAGAATAAGTTGCCATAGAAATGGCCTTCTCATGCTTATCCTAAGACATCCTCCCTAGGATCAAATCATGAGGCTCACATCAATTTCATCTTTATTAATGAATCTAACTACCCAACCCATTAATTATTAGGTTATCACTTATTTACAAATCATGGTAAACTCCCAATGTGCCATGACAGTCTAGACTTCATGTATCCTTACAAAGAACCTCATGCAAGCCTATCTCTCATGGCCCCGATCATCACAAGGGAGCTCGCTCCCCCTAACATGGCCCAACAATAAATCACAAGAGGCTCTAAACCATAATGAAATATGAAAATATAACATCTATATGCTACCAAATACATCCATACATTCACCATACAATATACACATGGCTACAACAACAAGTATAATAAAATGAGCCTCTTGGCCAATAAATACAAGGCATAACAAAGTGGTGCAGGGTACCTCTTGGTTTTGGATTTTTTGTTGTTGTTTGTGTGTTGGTAGGTGGTCCTACACCCTAGGATGGTGTTTTGGATCAGATTGGATCTTTGGATCCTATGAATGTAATAAAGAACCTTTTGTAAGGTCAATTGGCTCTAGGTCATTTATAAACCTAGAAACCAACTTTAACCATGGGTTCATGTAGGGTAGGAGGTGTGTTGTTAGATTTTCCTATGTTTTTTTAGCCTTAGGGTTGGTCTACAAGTCCATTAGGAACTTTGGAATGTCAAATGTGAATATTTGTCAAAAGTTGTAAAAAGTTGCAAAAGTTGCTAAGCAACATTACCCACCGATCAACAAAGAAGTTCCAGTAGTCATAACTAGTTGGAAATCAGTTGTAGCCATTGGGGGAAGGCTTATTTGTTCCTTTTAGATCACCTATGAGTGGGTTGGATGACAGATGTAAGAATTTGGTGGTTTGAATAAACAAAAACTCAGATTTTGCCCATTTTCACTAGTTTTCCGTACTGTACGATCTGACAGAGGATTGGTTGGCATGAAAATTTGAATTGGTTGGATTGTGGTGTGAATGTAGGATTGAATGCAAGTGGTCTAACTCGAATTGGTGGATTCTGGAGCAAGTTGTGGGCAGTTTACCAAAAACTATCACTCAAAGACCCATTTCATAGGGTTTCATAAAAAACATGACCCTAACTTGCAGATCCTACTGAGGAATTAAACGGCCCTTTGGGAAATGCAGATTGAGGGTGTGCATATTTTCCTTACAAAAGGTTGGAATATGGGAGTGATTTTTGGTGTGGTTTCCACCAAACCCTAGGTTAAACAAAACCATGTGTTTAGCCTACCCATAAGGAGGAATGAGAAAACAGTCACCTCGGAAGTGTTTGGGAACCGGTTTAATGGTGAATTTGGTCCATTAGAAGCCTAAGGAATATGCCAAATGAGTGATTTAATTTCTTCAACCCCATTCTTAAGTAGTTGCTTTGGAAAATAGGCCTAATTATGCCTATTAGGTCTGCAAACCCGGTAGGTGCTTAGGGGTGCTGGAGCAAGGTCATAACTCTATCTTTTGGAATTAGATGTAAGCCCCAAAAGGGTACTTTGAAATGTAATTTTTTCCTAGGATGTTTTGAGGAAAATTTGGATTATTTGAGAAATATCGGTCAGATAGGGCTACAAAGAATAGGCCTAATTGGGGATTCCTTGACCCGGGTGTAGTAGGATGTCTTCAAACTTGGGTGAAAGGCATAGGACGAGTGACCTTGGTTATAAAATAGACCAAACCCTCCTTAGGAAGTGTTGTGGTTGATTGAGTACATTGGTGTGTGTGTAGAACCCTAGTTGTGGGTTGAGATAAGCCTTATCTAGGCTTAGAAGGGTGAATTGGGTCTTCTTACCTTCTTGTTGCCCACTCTGCATCAAAAAGCGATCAAATATTCCATCAAATATAAAAGTGAAACCACAACAAGGCTAACTCACTTGCTGGTCCAAAACAACAATATAAAATCTACACATTAATCCATGACACATCAACATGGAGAGAGTCCAAAACATCCACAATGACATAGGGAAGTAAATAGACATAAAACCATTAAAATACATCAAAAACTGATCAAAGTCAAATTTGGAAAATATCAACAAACCTCAATAAAGCCTCTGGTACAAAAATCCAATCAGGAAAATGCCACTGAAATGAGCAAAACTGAGAAAACGCGTATTATAGACAGTTTAATGCTTTTACCTAACAATATAGTGAATTTGCAAACTAATACAACGCTTGTGTTACTTAATACAACACTTTTTACATCCCAGTACAACGCTTCTGCATTTTATGATAGGGTTTTGGCAGAGAAACAACACTTTCACCCTATAAAACAACGCAATCACTGCACATGATAGCGCAAATAAGAAATAAAATAGGCACAATTACATAATTCTGATAGAAAACTTTCGACCAAATTAAAATCATAAACTTAATCAAATTTCACGAAACATGGACCAACAAGGTCGCTTAGAGAAGAAGAATAAATAGGCACAAATGAAATAGAATATAAACCAAGATACATTAAAGTTTCCTCACGATAAAACTCACAAAGAAAACTAGAAAACTCCACAGAACCTCCAAATAATCCAGCAACACACACACACACACACACACAAGATATTCACATTCGAAAAGGGGATTTTTGAACACCCCAACAAACCAAATAGATTCACAGAGAGAGAATACGATATGAGAAAACATCATACAGAGTCGTGTTGTAGACTTCTCTCAATGTGTTGATATTGTACTGTAACTCTTAGTTTATTGAAATACAAAATATTGTGCTTTATGCACATTATTTTATTTAATAGTTAAGATTTGTAAGAAATTTGAACTATCTACCCCACTACATTAGTGTTAAGAAACATTTTCCATACCTTAGCTTCCTTTTAGTTGGTATTAGAGTTTGGCCAATTTTGGTCACATTGTTGGGTAGCAGGTTTATTATATTGATATCACTTCAAGTGGGAGTTTTTGCAGACTATTTTCAAAATCTTTTTGCAGGAAGAAGATTGTAAGCACATCTATAAAAATTGATACGAGAAGTTTAATTGTAGCAACTTCGAACTTTGGAAGTTGAAAATGGAGGATATGTTGATCAATCAAAATCTATGAGCAACAATATCTGAAACAAAAACCTCAAAACACAACATAGGATGTTTAGGATATGATGGATCAAAAAACTAAAGGTCTTTAAGGCTCTATTTAGCAGACTCCATTTTTTTGTAATGTCCATGAAGAGAAGATTGCAAAAGATCTTTGGAAGAATCTTGGAGACGTTTACCATGCTAAATCCCTAGTAAACAAACTATTTTTGAGAAAGAATATGTATCTTTGAAGATGGAAGATGAAGGATCCATTGTTGATCATCTCAATGCATTCAATATGATTGTTGCTATGTTGGGTTTTGTTGGTGGCAAGATCGAGGAGGAGGATTGTTGCATGCTTCTGTTGTATTCTTTGCCTAACTCATGGGACCACCTTGTTATGGCTATTGGGAGTACAACCACCATGTTCAAGATGGATCAGGTGGTAGTATCGTTACTTTCTAAAGAGATGCAAAGGAAGACTTTTGAGTCAGCCATGGATGCTCTTTCTATTTGTGGTAGATCAACAGAGAAGGGAAACAAGAAGGACAAGAAAGATGAAAGAGGCATATCCAAATCTTGTGAGAGATATAAGTCTCCTAGAAAGTCCAAGGCAAACTGTTGGAACTGCAACAAAACCAATCATTTCCATAAAGAATGTAACGAGGAGAAAAAGAAGAAGAGACCCTCGATTCAAATTTAGTCAAATCCTCTCAAGATGATGATGAAGCATGTCACAACCTTGGCAATGCATGCATCATAAGATGTATGGTTGATGGATTTGGGTGCGTCTTTTCACATGGCCTCACATTGGGGTTAGTTTTCAAATTATGAAAAATATGATGGTGGGAAGGTGTATCTCAATGATGACTCTCATATGAAATTTGTTGATCATCGATGGTGTAATGCACATTCGAGGTTTGACACAAAATCTACTCTCTATAAGTAAGTTGAGTGATGTGGATGTGCAAGTTTTTTTCTCGCAAGGTGGATGCAAGATGAGTAGATGATATATGGTGCTTGCTAAGGGTGTTCGGATAAGCACCTTGTATAAGTTGGATACATCCATTGTATAGTGCAATAGTGCTTCTATAGAGTCCAAGAAGGGCTCTAGATTATTCATCTTCATTGTTAGATCAATTTGTGATGAGAATTTTTTCTTCTACATGTAATGGTCATGATTTGTAGGTACCTAAGGGTGCCAATGCTTTGGAGATGAAACTCCCAATAAAGAATACAATGTTAGGACACCAAAGACTTGGTCATATTGGTGAGAAGGGTCTCAAAACTCTGAAAAATAAATGTCTCGTTAGGGGGCTTAATGATTGTAATCTTGAATTTAATTTCTGCAAGCACTCCATCAACGATAAACAAAATCATGTTCAATTTTACTCTAGTTCTCACAAATCTTCACGGTTGTTGGATTTACTACATTCAATTGTCTTAGGTCTTGTCAATGTTCCTTTGATTTCAAAATTTGTGTATTTCCTATCATTTATTGATGACTACATTAGGACATTTGTTAACTTTCTCATAAGTAAATCTCAAGTCTTTAGTCGGTTTAAGGAATTTAAGGCTCCTATTGAGAATAAGAATTGTGGAAAGATTAAGTGTTTGAGGATTGCAGATTTCAACGGGTTCTATAAGGACCATGGCATTGAGAGGCATATCACAACTCCATACACCCCTCAACAAAATGGAGTTGTAGAGAGGATGAACATGACGTTGATGAAGAGGGATAGGAGTATGCTTAGTGATGTTGGCCTTAAACAAAAGTTTTGAGCTAAAGCTATAGGCACCGCCTACCATCTTGCAAATAGATCTCCTACTTCAACACTTAGTTGATAAGACACCTTGGAGGTGTGATCAACAAAGAATCCCTCGATGATACATCTCAGAGTATTTGGTTGTGAATCTTATGCTTATGTTCCAATTGAAAAATAATCTAAGTTGGAAAACAAGGCAATTAAGTGTATCTCTATCGACTATGGTATCGATGTAAAAGGGTACAAGCTTTGGAATCTAGTGACAAAGAAGGTTCTCTGTAGTAGAAGTGTTATTTCCACAGAGATGAAACCTTCCACTATTGAGCTATAGCCAAAGACAAAGGGGAAATAGAACAAGGAGGTAGTTTAGATTCCTTCTGCCCCTTAGAAAGAAGAACTACGAGCTCCTAGTGGACCTAATAATAAGGAGAGATCTCGTAGCTCTAAAAGTTTAGAAGATGAATAACCTCAACCTCATCCATTGAGGAGGTCTACTCGAGATAACCTAAAGGATATGGTTATTCACCAAAAAGGATATTAATTATTATATTCTAGTTTTATTTTTGCTTTGATTGCTAACACTAATTAGCCTAAGACTGTTAGAGAGATTGAGTATGAGAGATGCACATTCTTGGATGAAAGCCATAAAGAACAAGATGACATCTTTGAAGAAGAATAATACGTGACATTTGGTACCTTTGCTCGAAGGATGTACTCTCATGGAATGCAAATTGGCATTCAAGAAAAAGTTGGGTCCCAATGGCAATGTTGAGAACCATAAAGCACAATTGGCCACAAATGGGCATTCCCAGGTTCATGGAATAGATTATAGTGAGATTTTCTCTCCTATTGTAAATCTGACATCCCTTTGATTCTTATTATCACTTGCTACAATTCATGATAGGGAAATTGAGCAAAGGGATGTGAAGACAACATTCCTTCATGATGATTTGGAGGAAGAGATTTATATTTCACAACCAGAGCATTTCGTGGTGAACGGTAAAGAAAATCTAGTTTATAAGTCTAAAAAGTCTTTGTATCGTCTGAAACAATATCCTAGTATGTGGTACCAAAAGCTTGATACCTATGTGTTGAGTTTGGGATTTCAAAGGTCTAAATCCAATCGTTGTGTTTATTTCAAAACTAATAATGGTTGTATTCTCATATTTGTATTATATGTGGATGATATGTTATTGTTTGGGAATGGATATTTGATTTTTTCATTTGGAGTCTTAATTGTCAACCCAATTTGAAATGATTGATTTAGGTGTAGCTAGCTACATTCTGATAATGAAGATCAAAAGAGCTAGATCTAGCAAAAAGCTTTGGTTAAGCTAGAGTATGTGAATTCCATGTTGGAGAGATTCAAAATGACAGCTTGTAGATCTATGGCAGTTCATGTTGCACTAGGAATGAAATTGCATGTGGAGGACTGTCCAAAATCTCCTACTAAGATGGAGGACATGGCCAATGTACCATACGTGGGTGCAATTTGCATTCTTTTGTATGCTATGGTATATACTAGACCAGATATTGCCTAAGTAGTGGGAGTTTTGAGTCCATATATAACTAATCTTTAACAAGTGCATTAGGATACAATTAAATGAGAGTTTAGATATTTGAGGGCTACTTTCGAGTATTCTTTGTTCTATCATAATTATTGCACTAGACCTTGACATATTTCAAGAATTTGTGGATGTGTGGATTCAAATTGGGCATGTTACACTGATAACAAAAGATCCACTAGTGGTTGTCTTCACAATGAATGATGATGCTATTAGTTGGATGAGTAAGCGACAAGTTGTAGTCTCTTTGTCCACGACAAATGTAGAGCATATGACAACTACCCATGCTTGTAATGAAGCCATTTGGCTTAAACAATTGTGTTCAAATATTGGGCTTGATGCAAGATTGATTACTATTTGTTGTGACAATTAGAGTGTTAATTGCTTAGCAAAGAATCCAACTTTCCATGCTAGAACAAAGCACATTAATGTTCAATTTTATTTTGTTCAAGATATTGTAGAGGATGGAAAGGTAAAATTGGACGAGGTGGATGGTGAACACAAAAAAGTCCAAGTAGTGTTCCAATTCTATGGACCTTTTTGTGAGATTTTGCCAAGATCAAGAGGTAATGGAAAGCACAAATAAGAGAGATAAAATAGATGGTAGGAATAAATTGTATTCAATCAAGATACAAAATATGATCAACTGGACCATTACAAGATATAGATTGATTGCCCGTACAAACAATGTAGATGAGCCTGCTTATATAGGCAAGGCTAGGGATATGTGAGCACACAAGCATGACATGTGGCTAAATAAGAAACAAGGGTAGGTAGGAAATAGGTGTGGGTAGGTAGGAGAAATAATATAATATTCCACATGAGGTGGAATGTAACAACAATGTAATATCAACACCATAAAAGATGGAAATTCTCCTACACACACTATCCCAATGTTGGCACAAACACCCAAGTGTCTCATACCCAAACTACTATGAAATGCATGTACCTAAGTAAACTTAAGTAAAGTGTAATAATATCCATGATGAATAATTATTTACACCAACACTTTTGAACCCCTATGATTGATCTATGAGTTATTTGAAAGGTCTTCCACAAGTGAGAATTTTATGATTAAGGTGTCTCAATATTTGCAAATCCGAACATTTGTTATTGGATTTATTTGTTTGTTAGTTTAATTACTTAATTGCCTACAAATGTCTAGTCATCTAGTGGGACGCAAAAGCTTGGTGGCATCGTACTTGATGGTGATTGTATGACACATGTTGCACTTCTAGAGGTAAGTATCCGACTTTGACGATCTTGACAAGTGTCAGACTATGACAGATTCTATGACAAAATTGACAAGTGGCAAGAGATACCTTTTGCATGGAGAGGTGTGCACCCAAGTTGTGTTATGACAAGTTGTAAGAGAATAAGCTAATAATATTCATTTATGATGGATTTCCATACAAATGTAAGTGTTATAAATTATGGTGGTCGTAAGATACATAACATCTATCAAATGTTAAATTAGCTATTCTTGGGTGCCAAACTCAAGAGGTTTGAATGGAGTCATTTGGAGACATGTTGAATGACTCTACCTTATTGCTTTATCTAGAAGCTTCCTTATTTATTGTATTTCTCTATATAAGGTGGCCTTGGAGAGTATTAGTCACATTATTGTTTGCAAATGAAGTATTATGCTACAAAAATTAATCTAGATTGTGGGTTGTTAGTTGTAGACTCTTGTTGAAGAAGCTAAGTGTTGCTATTGTATTGCACCCGTTAGTTTACTAGAATGCAAAGTATTGTACTTTTGGAGTATGTGGTTCTTCACCCAAAAGGGTTTTCCCCACAATATACCTTCTATTGATTGTGTTTATTTTATATGCATATTTCTTATATCCTTGTGAATGTGTTTCTATTTTTGCAAAAGTTAAGGTTCATAAAAAAATTTGCACTATATCCTCAACTAGATTAGTGTTAAGAAGCATTTTTCTCACCTTAGCTTCCTTTCAAATACCAAAAAGTTCAAATGGACTTAAAGAAAACAATTAGCAAGAGAAGAGGAAGTCTCCAAACCTCATAGCCAACACATAAGCATTTGCCCTCCTAAACATTGTACATGCTTTCATGACTCATGAATTTATCGCATTTGCCCTTATATATTTATTTCTTATATCTTATTTGATGTTTTACATTATTAAATCATTGATTATTATTACATAGTTGTTGTACCTTACATGATCTTATAATTTGCATTGACGTCCTATTCCTTAAAACTTCTATATTTAACTAATTGGTGTTGGGACATATATAATCACTAACATTTTTTGATGAATTTCATTTCTATTATGCCTTTATGACACTCGTCATCTTTTGGCACCATATAAATTTTTATGATTATTGATATACAGAGTATAATTTGCATGGTTAGAGCCTATATCCTACAATATGCAAGTTAGATCTATGTGGTCAAAGTTTTATCAACTTCCACAAGACAAATCTCTTTCCCTTCTCCCTTTATTCTTATCAAGATAGTTGTTCCTTAAAGAAAATTGTATTTTATGCTTATTTTAAAATATGTGACAAAAGCCACTCATTGCATACATTTTCTATTTTGCAACTTTTCAAACAAAAAAAAGCACTTGTTGCAAGAAGAATTCAAGACTAATTTGCATGCTCTACCTAGATATATATCCTTTGTGTTTAGAAAATTTTATTTACATGTTGTCTACTTGTTTTTACCTTGGAATGCATTCACCTAATTGACTAAATGCATATCAAAGTGGAGGCAAAATGTAATCATGAAAATAGCATACCCATGTCCCCATCCCTTATCTTTTGCACCCAACTTTAATGTGATGAATATTAAGTGTTATATTCTTGTGAGAATATTATCACTCGTTCCCAAAGATTTTATCTTCACCTAAGGATTCCTTATTCATCACCCCAAATCAAATTTGTATGTGTAAATGTGAACCAAACATTTCTATTGTCGCAAATCAAAACATTAAAATTCAAAATTCAATCTACACCTTTTTGATCTTTTTCACTACTAATTGTAACCTAACTTAATGCACATTTTATTGATTTGTGTGCTATGTTGCATTAAAAAACATTAAGTCATTCATTTGAAATCATTAAGGCTTTTACAATCGTCAAATACTATGAGGATAATTGAGGAATCATTAAAGACCATTGAAGCAACATTACCAAAGCATTACATCAACATCATCCTAGGGTTGCTTGCAATCATCAATCATTGTTCCAAAGCCATTGAATTGGTCCAAGTACTTCATAATTAAGCAAAGTCCTCAAAGGTGTTTGTAAGCATTGTTAGTCCTCACAAAAATTTAGATATCATAAGATTGAGGCAAGTGAATTCCAACAATCAATCTATGTCTTCATTCGCACAACTTGAAGTCCAAATTCTAATCACATATGTCAACCAAAACAACGATCAATCAATTTTCAAATTATGACCACATTCACCTATTCAAATCCTGAAAATCCCACATTGCGACAAATAGATTCCTAACATCTTCAACATAATTTTCTCATCTTCAAAATCCATCTATATATCACATTTGAGTTCCACATTTAATTTCAATAATTTTATTTATCATCCCAGCTCATCTATTTAGATTAATTAATGGTTAACTGCTTTAATTATTTTATTAGCCTAGATATATTAAGTAGTCGATCTGATCGACTCTTTAGAGTACTAAATATCACCAATAACATAATTATAGAAAGCAAAATCAAAGCTATGAGGCGATTTCAAGCCAAATCTATCTACAGGCTAAAAATAGAACGTGAATTCTAGCAATTTCAACTGATAGCTTAGACATAAGCAGAAACTAAAACAATCGAAGCATGATTTTTATTGCATAGACCCGTACTATGTTACCCCACCCAGCTTGTCTTTATACTTGCTGAGCTTATCTGCAGCAGCCAGAAGAGTACATTTGCTTTTGCAATAGGCAAATCTGATATACCTGTTCCTATAGTTCTTAGCTGTGTGTAAGATTTCAGAGGTTTCCACCGACTCTGGTCTTTGAATTGAACCTATGGCTGATTGAGAACAATCTTCCTTTTTAAACTTTCCTTTATCGTGAAAGAAGCCGCATCCAGGCACAGCAGCTACACCTGCGACCTTGATCAATTCGGCAACATATTCTACCTGTGAAACAGAATGATATATCATACACCATTAATATTTTCTAAACGAAGTATTATATGAACAAAAGGCTAAAAGCAAAAATATAAGTCCAGGGAGAAAATGAAATACATCACTTATTACACAGGTCTCAGGCAATTCTGCAAAAACAAAGACAGCTCCCTGAGGCTTAAAGTGAACTTTAAACCCAACTTCACCCAGCGAGTCCACAATGAAGTCCCTCCGTTCCTTGTACTCCTACAAGGACTTAAAAAATATAGGGAGAAAGCAAGCATAAAGATGCAAAAGGGAAATTCAGAGCCGTAACAAAAAATAAATTAAATCATTGAATCACGCTCACCATTCTCAACTTTTTCAAGTATTCCGGACCACTTTTAAGAGCAACCAGAGCAGCCTCCTGAAACGGTGCTGGGGCTGAATCTGTGAGTTTTACATGAATATTCCGTATTGAAGATGCAATCTCAAAGGGTGCAACTGCCCACCCAACTCTCCAGCCTGTATATGGATGTACAAAGCTATTTAAAACATGAACTCCAATATGTTACAATTTTATTTTCGAGTTTCTAAATAATGACAAAGTGAATATGCTTAAAAGAAGACTACCATAATTAACAGTACAAGCCTAATCTACGTAATGAAATATCAACCATTTTGTAGTACTAAATAAACTGGAAAAATAACTACTTACAACTTCTACATGCTATATTTAATGCATCTATCTATTGGTATTTGTATGGTCCTTCTGAATCTTCACTTTAATTGATCATAAATTTCTTTGAAATTGAATTGAATTGAATTGTGCAGGTCAACTAAGAAATGAGATAAATCATCTAGCACACAAAAGTACAGTTTTATATGGAAAAAAAAATATGATTAATATGAAGGGGTGGAGAGACGCTCAAAACAATGGTTCACTGCATGGTTGCACAAATCATGAAAAAATCAATTTATGAGATTAATAGGCAGTTGGCCACAGGGCCATTTTTAAAATAAAATCACAGATTTTACATATTTAATTGATCAACCCGATTTTTGACCCAAAAAAATGCTCTGTTACCCAACCTACCTGCAGACCAGCCGAATCCGAGTTCAGTTAAAATCAGATCCGTGATCAACCGATCTACCTGCAGATACGGTCAAGATGTGGGAAAATGAGGTAGGGTATGTCTGGGATGAACCATGCAGGAATCCAAGAGAACATAAGCTAGTCTAGGGAAATCCGTCTATTTTTCTGCCTCTTTTTGTTGTTCTCTTTTTTTAAGAGTACCTTTATTAACATTGCATTTTAAAAAATTATGAAATGGTGTTAGTGAAGGTCTATGTAATTTTGAAGGTGTTCATTTAAGCTTTGCAGCAGGAGTTATGCCCCTCGACCCCACCCTATATCATGTCAGGGAACATGCTCGGAGTGCTACTTCAAACAACCCAAGGGTCACTGCCCCTAGACCCCGTGAAGCTATGGGATATGGAGAAGCGAAAGTTGACTTGGATGCTTCGACTTTTCAACATGTTATACTCGAGTTCAAATAGTGAGCACACTTTTAGTGTGAGTGGCGGTGGCATTGTTTGTGATTTTTTCAAATGTTCCTACATCATTTAATATGTCGATGATTTAGAAAATTCTTATGTACTAAAAATTGATCATCATCATTTAATATGTCGATGATTTAGAAAATTCTTATGTACTAAAAATTGATCATTGAACTAATAGTAGTATTTTACTATTCAACTTGAAATGAAGAATGAATATTTTATAATATTGATAATTTGTGTTTTAAATGACATTTAAGATTTTATGGTGGTTCTGTTAATTATATTATGCTATGGGGTATTCTGAACTTAATTCCTATTTTTAGTCCACACATACACGCAGGTTACCAAGAAACGGGGTACTTGGAGACTTTGGAGACTAGTACAAGTACTGATACAGTAAAATTTCAAAAATTGGAGATAGGTGTACTTGGAAGCGCCAATTTGTTTTCATATATCAAGATCACCGAGAGACGGGGTACTTGGAGACTTCGAAGATTGGTACAGGTACCGGTATGACAAATTTCAAAAATTGGAGACAGGAGCACTTGGAGACGCCAATTTTTTTTTAATAATTTAATGATTTCCAAAATAAAATATCATGACATAATGAAAGCAAGAACAGTGGTAAAGGTTTTAGAATATATGCAAGGATTTGAATAAACAAAAACAATGCATGCAGAATGAGAAAGCATGATCAAGGCATGCGAGTCATCTAATGGAAAACCTTGACTACAGAATCTTATTGTTAGTTTAATCTGACCGAAGAATCATAACAAGTTTTAAGCAAGAGTTCATAGGGTATTATGAAACGCAAAGCTATATATTTATGTATGAACAAAGGAAGCTCAAATTTATCAAGCAAGCACAAGGATAGATCTACTTAATATTGACTCCTCAAATCATCGAATGAACAGAGATTGTTAAACTATATAGAGTAAATTAAACCAACAAGCTCCATAAACCTGCAAATGTTATCGTGGCTAGACAATCTCTCACATCCGTGCTTATCCAACATAGCTAGATACCGTATATAAGTGAGTTTTTCTTTTGTTTTTGTACCTTTTTAGGCCCCTAGATCGGAGTTGATGATGCCGAAAGACATCGACGCGAAGTCTCTTGCTCAAGTCGGCATTTCAAAAAGCAGCCAAGGTATCAGAAATCTCTCTCTCTCTCTCTCTCTCTCTCTCTATGTATGTATATATATGTATATATATATGTACACACACACACCAAGCCCGGTTACATAGGAAAAATTCAATTAAATGTTGATTTTTCTGATTGTTTGCCTTAACCCTAGCGAAATATTTCCCCTAACCTTAAACTGTAAACCTGTTTTGACGTATTCACACATTGCCCCATTGCAAATGGGGACCCCTGCTTTTTGCTTTCTAGGGTTTGTTTTCTTGGCTTAGTCTTTTAGGTTCTTGGCTATTAGTCTTTGCATTGAAGGGTCACAGGAGGGCTCATTAGGATAGGATGGTGTGCTTGAGTTGAAATGGGTCAGTAGGTGGTCCAGGTTAGGGTCTTTGTTCAAAGTTTCCTCTTGGTTAGGCCTGGGTCTTGCTTCAAGGATTGAGTCTTCTTTGAGTTTGCAGAAGTCATTTTATTATGTTAGGAGTCTTGCCCTTTAAGACCTAGGTCATTTAGTCAAGGAGATGAATGGAGGTATGTGAGCAAGTATCCTCAAGGATTTTTCCCCTGGAGGGTTTGAGATTGGTCCAATTGATGAAAGATGAAGTTCTTGTACTCTAGGCATAGATTGGTATAAAATTGACCTATTTATCCTTAGAAAACGCCTAATGATCAAGTCTAGACTTAAAAGTTTGAGCAAAAGGTGGAGAATTTGAGCTAGATTGTCAAATTCGCTCCTGACCCTCTCAAAGGGACAAGAGCGAAATCTTCCTTCGCTCTCTTTGCGCTCCTATTTTGGATAAAAATTCACTTTAAGGCATGGATTGGGGGGAAATTAGCTTGAATTCACCCTTGGAGATGCCTTAGACAAACTTAGACATGGAAATTTCAAGAAAAGGTCAAGAATTTGAGCATTATTGCAAAATTCGCTCCAGACCCTTCCAAAGGGTCTAGAGCGAATTTCTCTAAAAACCTCTCCTGCTTCTAACATGGGTTAAAATCCTTGATTCAACGCCTTGAGTAAATGAAAAATGATCTATCCATGCCTTTGGAAGTGAGGTGCAACCAAGTGAGATGAGGAAAGTTGGAGAATTTGAGCTAAAAAGAAGAATTCCACTCTCGAACCTTCCAAAGGGTCCAAAGCGAATTCTCCTAAAAATCATCACTTGGTCCTAGCTTAGATCAAAAAGCTTGCTCCTACGCCTTGACTGAATGAGGAATGACCTATCTATGCCTTGTGAGCAAGTTGGAACGAGATGGGATGAGGAAATTGAGCCTAGAACATCAATTTCGCTCCTAACCCTTACAAAGGGTCCATAGCGAAATCCTTAGAAAGGCCTTATTTGTCATCAAAAGCATTGAGTGGACATCACTTTGAAGGCAAATGGACTTGATTAAGATGAAGGACCCAAAAGCCAAGTCTAACAGAAAGGTTGAAGGAAATGATGAGAATTTGAGCTAAGAAGCAAATTTCACTCCAGACCCTTCCAAAGGGTCTAGAGCGAAATTCCTCTTGAGGTCATGTACCTTCCAAGAGTACCGAAGCGAAATTGTTAAGATGTACTTGTGATCCAGCCTATTGAACTAGACGCCTCCTTAAGGTGATTTCTTAGCATGTCCTAAGGTGAGGGTAATGTGAATGAAGATGGAGTTTGAATGTTTGGATGATATCTAAGACTAATTCCTCAAATTCGCTCCTGACCCTTCCAAAGGGTCCAGAGCAAATTTCCTTGGATCTCCCTTCTTTGTCCTAATTTGCATCAAGCTTAGGTTTCGAAGCATCAATTGAGGTTGATTGAACTTAGAGGCGCCCTTAGCCATGGATTTGAGTAGGTCATGATCACAAAATGTTAAGAATTTGAGCAAATAGGCCAATTTCGCTCCTGACCCTTCCAAAGGGTCCAGAGCGAATTTCCTTAGATCTCCCTTCTTAGTCCTAATTTGCATCATAAACCTTGTCCCTATTGCATGAATGAGAAAGAATTGACTTGTATAACAAAATGAAGTGATGAAAATGTGAGGGATTTGAGCATAATTGCCAATTTCGCTCCTGACCCTTCCAAAGGGTCCAGAGCAAATTTCGTCTAGCTCCCAACCCTTACAAAGGGTCCAGAGCGAATTTCTTCTAGAACCTGACCATTCCAAAGGGTCATGAGCGAATTTCATCTAGCTCCTGACCCTTCCAAAGGGTCCAGAGCGAAATCCTCCAAAGGACCTAATTCCTCACTAGGGACATTGAATTGTGGTCATGCATGGCAAGGAAAGATTCAAAAGTTCAAGTCTAAGACAAAGTTATGAAAAAGGAAGTGTGAATTGAGCCCAAGGGAGCAAATTTCGCTACTGGCCCTTCCAAAGGGTCCAGAACAAATTTCTTCAAGAAGCCTTGTACCTTGCTCGAACCTTTGAACTAATCCATTCCTAAACATTTTTTTAGGGCAAAAGGACTTGTTTTTGATGAAAAAGGATGAGAAATGAATTTTTATGAAGGAAAATTGAGCAAAGTGCAAAATTTGATCCTAACCCTTCCAAAGGGTCTAGAGCGAATTTCATCTAAGCACCTATTTACTCCTTGTTTGTGGTCGAAATCTTGGTTTCTATGGCGTAGTTGAGAAAGGATTGATGTATACTTGCCTTGAGAAATGGATTGGAGCAAAGGAAATGATGAAATTGAGACTAAATGACAAATTTCACTCTTGACCCTCTTAGAGGGTCTAGAGCAAATTTTCTTAAGACCCTCCCTTTTGCTTCAAGAATGGACTAATTTCATGCCTTGGAACCTCAACTAGGACGTTATCATGCCTTGAAGAATATTGAAGTAAAGAAAATGACGAGAAAGTGAAGAATTTGTGCAAAATGCAAAATTCGCTCCTGACCCTTCCGAAGGGTCCAGAGCAAAAATCCCATTATAGGTCTTGTCCTTGGAGAGGGTCCAAAGCGAAAATCTCATTATAGGTCTTGTCCTTGGAGAGGGTCCAGAGAGAAATTAATCCTAATGCCTTCTTGTTGATGATTTAAGGTAAGAAATGCTATGTTAGAATGAATATATCATGTATGCTTAATCATCTTTTGTTTATTTTGCAAATCAACAAGACCAAGTTAGAGGAAGATCAAGCGAGGACAAGGACTTCTTCAAGCTTCATCCACATTAAGGACGCCTTAGATGCATGAGAAGGTACCCAGGGTGTTGCTAAAATCAAAGGACTTCAAGTGTTAGAACTATCCTCAAGGAGATCACAAGATATCAGAAGAAGGATCTTACAAACACTTCAAAGCGAGATAAGATGACAGAGAAGAAAGAAAGACTCGACCATGAAGAGGCCTCATCGAACACAGGGGAGTCAAGGAGAGGTACATTATTCATCGAGTACAACAAGGTTGAAGGAGGATCAATCAAGGTCAGTGTAAGGGTGCGTTGAAGAAGCAGATAGTTTCAAAAGAGTTAATCAAAGTTAGCTTCTCATCATCATCACATTGAATATCAAGAAATACAACGTTCCTTGACCAAACACAAAAGCAAGACAAGGTGGCATCCCAGTCATTGTTCCTCCAGTCAAATAGGTCCACATCAACATGTCCAGATTCAATGTACCTGACTCACCAGTGATAACACAAACTTTGAGGCACCTACCCCTGACATCTATAGGTCCACACTAATGCAATGTAATTTCCTCATTGGCTAAGAGAGTTCGTTGTAACAAACCCTAAATGGTTTTCATCCTAGAATCCTAGCCATTCATTCTAAATCAATTTGAGCCATTGAATTGTAAAGGGCTCTCTATATAAAGCTATGGCTCTTCATTTGTAAAGGTTAATAGTTGAGGAATAATTAGTAGAATAGTTAGTAGCAAGGAAATAGGGAATAGATGGCAATTAAAGTAGATTAGGAGAAGAAGGCAAGAAATTGTTGCCTAAATTGTAAATGAACTCCATTTTCATTGAAGTGATGGTGAAGTGTGTTGTTTCTTTGCAATATGCATGGTCTCTTGTTGGGTCTTCATGTTAGATGGTAAATGAAAGAAGTTACTGAATGAACTCGCGTGGAATTTGCCTAGTCCAAACCACTAGCCTCTTACTGACTGTAAGTGCGCCTTGCATGGTCAACTGGCACGAATGAGCTTAATCTCGAGTCGTTACGTGTCTATTGTTCATGCATTAACTTGAATGGTGATCAGTGTCTGATGGGGTAACGATTTGAACATCTTCAAAATTCCCTTAAAAGATTGCACTGAGCCAATGTCAAATTGTTCAGTTTGATGGAGACCTAGCCTAGTAGGACTCCAACTAGTCATTCATCCATCTTCTTGCATTCTAGGCCTTAGAGTAGACTTTTTGAGCCTTTCTTCTTTTGCTATGTCTTTATTCTCCTTGGTAAGTAGATAGGACTTGAGTTCCAGCAAATTAAATGTTCAGGCAAACAAATGTAAGTCCCCTTGTGATTCCAACATAATCACATCACACCCTTATCCACACGTAGAGACCCTACATATAAGAACCTTGGAGTCTTCTCGAATGATCCTTAGACGAAATCTTCAACATTCGAGGAAATTTTGTTCAAGAGAGGATTAGATACTTAGGTATTTTATTCTGTGTTCGCATGTGCATAAAAAACACATCAACATAATTGGCGCTAGAAGGAGGGCCGATCATTGTCAAGCCGTGCTCAATAGAACTTATCAAGAGTTATCCAAAACTTTTACCCTCTCCTTCATGCTCAACAAAATTGAAGCACAATTAGAGGAACATGATAGCTAATGCGAACTCTTGAATCCAAGGAAGATCAGTGGAGAGCCTTTTCTCAACGCTCAACAGAGGTGGTACAAAGAAAGGAGGTGATCGCTGGGTCGTCAGTTGGACTTGCGAAAAGAAGGAAGCAAGCTAGAACTAGTTGAGCTTTCAAAGTTGAATCTGAGATATTCAAGATCTTTTTTAGGAAAAAAAAAAACAAAAAAAAACAAACATAAAATCCATAAAAAATCAAAAAGAAAGATTTCTCAATGGAGCAACAACAGTCTCATAATGAGCAACAAGTTGATATTCCTCAGCTTTGGTGGAAATTGAACATACAGTTCTACCCGCGGAGATTGTCTGAGTTTGCAAGATCAAGGCAGTGTAGAATCCACAAGACGGATGAACATGATGAGATGCATTGCTTGACATACTTTCTAGGATGGAACCAACAGTAGAAGGAAAGATCTTCTTTGGGATGTACCTAGGCCAGAAGTTGAAGAAAGAAACTTCAATGTCCCAGAGAGCAAAGACCCTCTTTCATGCTTCTTATGGATGATTGAAAGTCAAATTGTTTTGAATGGCGATATGTGCTTGGAAGACATATTACTACCATTGTGGTGTATGATTCATAACGCACCTCAGTCTGAATTTACTTGCTCATTGTGTGAGATGGCCATCAACCAAGTCAGATACCAGTTTGGAATGCCACTCTTATCCAAAGAAGAGTGCATTGTGAACAAATACTGGGGTGCACATCTTGCAGCTGAATTCAAAAGAACATATGAACAAGATATCACTACACCACCTGATTGTGAAGAAAGACAATTGCACGTCAATGATACAAATGCACCTGATGATCAATGTATTGCAATAAGTAGCTCACCATGCCTTGCACCTGAAGAAGAATATCATGGAATGAAATTTGAAGAAGCAATTGAGAATACTCAAGTAGTGACAAACTATGATCAAAGTGTTGAAAAACAAGTCAAGGAAGACAATGATTCACATCCCTTTCAAGAAAAGGAATTCCTCGAAGAGTTTTCATTCGTGCTACAAAAGGAGATCATGGAGAGTGAATTGCAAGAAATTTCAAATAGCACCCTTAAAGAGGACAATCAAATGGACATATTGAATGGAGAGCTACAAATCATAGCAAGTGAACTCAAATATGAAGAACCATTCGAGGGGGCACTCAAAGACACCATCATTGTCATGCTATTTAAAGGCGCAGTGAAGGACCTCATGGAGGAAGTAAAAATAGAATCATCACTAAAAAAATTTCAAGACAAACAAGTTATGGTGAGCGATGTGATTCATCATCAACTTCGGCCTCTCGAGACTATGCTTAAAGATAGAAAGCCACCAGAGATTGAATTTGATCAACTAGAGATGTTTGAAGCTCAATCTATGAAGAAGTCCCTAATTTTTGAAGATATGCTCACAAAATTTCATGAGGATGCATGGTTTATGCAAGATGTCACTACGCAAGTAAAGAATGTTAAGCTATTCGAAGGGGCGCTAAGCTTGGAACTCCAAATCAAGATCAACATATTGCAAATGCTCATGGAATGGTTCATCATCAATGGCGACTTGCTGAAGCAGCTGGCGATCTCGCTTCCAACAATGCACTTCCATTCGAATACGAACAATGCTAGGTTGTCTCTTTCCTTAATCCTAGCCTTGAAAGTTATTATGATTTTGATTACGACGGTTTTGGGAAAACAACTTTCATTTACATAGATCGTGGTCTTGATGAGTTACCTCAATTGATTACCTTACATGAAACCTTGCCTGAATATAAGAGATGCATGGTGAGAGCTTGCTTTTCTGTATTTAAGGATGAATTTGCTCGATTGAGAACCATCACCTTTGCCATGCTCATGTTGCATATCCTGAGAAATCATGTAAAGTCATGTACATACTTCGCTTCTATGAGTCGTGTTAAGTCTAAGAGTCTTTATATAGCTTTAGAGTAAGTTTTCCTTTTGTGTGTTTTAGTTAGGGTCTTTTTTGAGCCTTGTTCTTAATTTGCCTTGAGTCTTTTGACTCATGATTTTGAGTGGCTCAAATAGTTTACTTGTTTGCTTTCTTTAGTTCGTTTGCTTTTGTGTGCTTTAGCTTAGTTTGCTTTGGGTTTGTTTTGCTTTCGAGTCGATCGGTTTGCTTAGTTTAGGTGGCTTAAGTGGGAACCTTCATTTGTGAGAAAGACCTTTGTGTTGTTTTCTCACCCATTGGCAACATCTTGGATCTTATGTTTGGTTCATTTCTTAGATATCTATTCATGAAGTGCTTTGAATCCGAGGTTATTCCTCTCCGGCTTCATCATTTGGTTAGGACTTGTACTTGACCTGGAAGAGAATCACTTTCTATGTCTTGATACTGACATCTTTTGGTTGCTATATCTTAAGACAGTAATAAAACTCCGAGTCATTATGGTTTTCAGGCGAAGCCGTGATTAGTAAAAATCCAAAGTCTTGCTTCAATGCCACTGTAATCGTCAAACCCAAGTGAGCTTCATAGCTTACAAACCAAAGGAATTGACGGAATGAAAGAAAATAAAGCAATTGTCAAAATGAGAAAATGAAAGAGAAAAATCAAAAGAAAATGAAATGAAATATCAAAATTGGCTAACGGGAACATGCGAGTAACTCCATCGGGGCTATGGACGCCCGGCTGGCAATGGAGCAATATTCATGAGATTGCGGCGATAACCTCATCGGGACTATGGACGTCTGACTGGCAACGAGGCTCTATCCAAGATGCTTATGAAGTTTAGATATACTACGTAGCCAATCACAAGGGAACCTGAAGATCATAGTCGTCTTGTTGAGGGGAATGAATATACTTGCACACACATGGGCAATCAAAGACCAAGTGTCTTGATCCGGTTTGAGATTCTCCTTCCTTGTTGAGTATGTTTCCTCATTTCCTGATCAATTGGATTGAATTGCCCGGAGGTTCTAAGTGTCAATTGAGTCTTTATCTTTCAAATGTTCAGGAACATTTATTCGAGGTACCGCTAGATGTTGAGACGTATTCACACATCGCCCCATTGCAAATGGGGACCCCTGCTTTTTGCTTTCTAGGCTTTGTTTTCTTGGCTTAGTCTTTTAGGTTCTTGGCTATTTGTCTTTGCATTGAAGGGTTGCCAGAGGGCTCATTAGGATAGGATGGTCTTCTTGAGTTGAAATGGGTCAGTAGGTGGTCCAGGTTAGGTTCTCTGTTGAAAGTTTTCTCTTGGTTAGCCCTGGCTCTTGCTTCTAGGGTTGAGTCTTCTTTGAGTTTGAGGAAGTCATTGTATTATTTTAGGAGTCTTGCCCTTTAAGACCTAGGTCATTTAGTCAAGGAGATGAATGGAGGTATGTGAGCAAGTATCCTCAAGGATTTTTCCCTTTGAGGGTTTGAGATTGGTCCAGTTGATGAAACCTGAAGTTCTTGTACTCTAGGCATTGATTGGTATAAAATTGACCTATTTATCCTTAGAAAACTCCTAATGATCAAGTCTAGACTTCAAAGTTTGAACAAAAGGTGGAGAATTCAAGCTAGATTGTCAATTTCACTCCTGACCCTCTCAAAGGACCAGGAGCGAAATCTTCCTTAGCTCTCTTTGCCCTCCTATTTTGGATAAAACTTCACTTTAAGGCATGGATTGGGGAGAAATTAGCTTGAATTCACCCTTGGAGACACCTTGGACAAACCTAGACATGGAAATTTGGAGAAAAGGTGAAGAAGTTGAGCATTATTGTAAAATTCACTCCTGACCCTTCCAAAGGGTCCAGAGTGAATTTCTCTAAAAACCTCTCCTGCTTCTAACATGGGTTAAAATCCTTGATTTCAGGCCTTGAGTAAATGAAAAATGATCTCTCCATGCCTTTGGAAGTGAGTTGCAACCAAGTGAGATGAAGAAAATTGGAGAATTTGAGCTAAAAAGAAGAATTTAGCTCCCGAACCTTCCAAAGGGTCCAGAGCGAATTCTCCTAAAAATCCTCTCTTGGTCCTGGCTTAGATCAAAAAGCTTGCTCCTACGCCTTGACTGAATGAGGAATGACCTATCTATGCCTTGTGAGCAAGTTGGAACGAGATGGGATGAGGAAATTGAGCCTAAAACATCAATTTCGCTCTTGACCCTTCCAAAGGGTCCAGAGCGAAATCCTTGGAAAGGCCTAATTTCTCATCAAAAGCATTCAGTGGACATCACTTTGAATGCAAATGGACTTGATTAAGATCAAGGAAGGACCCAAAAGCCAAGTCTAAGAGCAAAGTTGAAGGAAATGATGAGAATTTGAGCTAAGAAGCAAATTTCGCTCCTAACCCTTACAAAGGGTACAGAGCGAAATTCCTCTTGAGGTAATGTACCTTCCAAGAGTACCTAAGCGAAATTGTTAAGATGTACTTGTGATCCAACCTTTTGAACTAGACGCCTCCTTAAGGGAATTTGTTAGCATGTCCTAAGGTGAGGGTAATGTGAATGAGGATGGAGTTTGAATGTTTGGATGATATCTAAGACTAATTCCCCAAATTCGCCCATTACCCTTCCAAAGGGTCAAGAGCGAATTTCCTTGGATCTCCCTTCTTGGTCCTACTTTGCATAAAGCTTAGGTTCCAAAGCATCAATTGAGGTTGACTAAACTTAGAGGCACCCTTAGACATGCATTTGAGTAGGTCATGATCACTAAATGTTAAGAATTTGAGCAATTAGGCCAATTTCGCTCCTGACCCTTCCAAAGGGTCCAGAGCGAATTTCCTTAGATCTCCCTTCTTAGTCCTAATTTGCATCATAAACCTTGTCCCTATGTCGTCAATGAGAAAGAATTGATGTGTACACCAAAATCAATTGATGAAAATGTGAGGGATTTGAGCATAATTGCCAGTTTCGCTCCTGACCCTTCCAAAGGGTCCAGAGCGAATTTCATCTAGCTCTTGACCCTTCCAAAGGGTCCAGAGCGAAATCCTCCAAAGGACCTAATTCGTCTCTAAGGACATTGAATGGTGGTCATGCATGGCAAGGAAAGATTCAAAAGTTCAAGTCTAAGACAAAATTATGAAAAAGGAAGTGTGAATTGAGCCCAAGGGAGCAAATTTCGCTCCTGGCCCTTCCAAAGGGTCCAAAGAAAAGTTCTTCAAGAAGTCTTGTACCTTGCTCGAACCTTTGAACTAATCCATTCCTAAACATTTTTTAGGGCAAAAGGACTTGTTTTTTATGAAAAAGGATGAGAAATGAATTTTTATGTAGGAAAATTGAGCAAAGTGCAAAATTTGCTCCTAACACTTCCAAAGGGTCCAGAGCAAATTTCATCTAAACACCTATTTACTCCTTGTTTGGGGTCGAAAACTTGGTTCCTATGGCGTAGTTGAGAAATGATTGATGTATAGTTGCCTTGAAAAGTGGATTGGAGAAAACTAAATGATGAAATTGAGACAAAATGAAAAATTTCACTCATGATCCTCTTAGAGGTTCTAGAGCGAATTTTCTTTAGACCCTCCCTTTTGCTTCAAGAATGGACTAATTTCATGCCTTGGAACCTCAATTGGGACGTTATCATGCCTTGAAGATAATTGAAGTAAAGAAATGATGAGAAAGTGAAGAATTTGTGTAAAATGTAAAATTTGCTCTTGACCCTTCCAAAGGGTCTAGAGTGAAAATCTCATTATAGGCCCTATCCTTGGAGAGGGTCCAAAGTGAAATTAATCCTAATGCCTTCTTGTTGATGATTTAAGGTAAGAAATGCTATGTTAGAATGAATATACTATCTATGCTTAATCATCTTTTATTTATTTTACAGATCAACAAGACCAAGTTAGAGGAAGATAACGTGAGGACAAGGACTTCTTCAAGCTTCATCCACATTAAGGACGCCTTAGATGCATGAGAAGGTACCCAAGGTGTTGCTAAAATCAAAGGACTTCAAGTGTTAGAACTATCCTCAAGGAGATCACAAGATATCAAAAGAAGGATCTTACAAACACTTCAAAGGAAGATAAGATGTCAGAGAAGAAAGAAAGACTTGACCATGAAGAGGCCTCATCAAACACAAGGGAGTCAAGGAGAGGTACATCATTCATCAAGTACATCAAGGACGAAGGAGGATCAATCAAGGTCAGTGTAAGGGTACATTGAAGAAGCAGATAGTTTCAAAAGAGTTAATCAAAGTTAGCTTCTCATCATCATCACATTGAATATCAAGAAATACAACGTTCCTTGACCAAACACAAAAGCAAGACAAGGTGGCATCCCAGTCACTATTCCTCCAGTCAGATAGGTCGACATCAGCATGTCCAGATTCAATGTACTTGACTCACCAGTGATAGTACAAACTTTGAGGCACCTACCCTTGACATCTATTGATCCACACTCATGAAATGTAATTTTCTCATTGGCTAAGAGAGTTCGTTGTAACAAACCCTGATTAGGGTTTTCATCCTGGAATCCTAGCCATTCATTCTAAATCAATCTGAGCCATTGAATTGTAAAGGGCTCTCTATATAAAGCTCTTGCTCTTCATTTGTAAAGGTTAATAGTTGACGAATAGTTAGTAGCAAGGAATAGTGAATAGATAGCAATTAAATTAGATTAGGAGAAGGCAAGAAATTGTTGCCTAAATTGTAAAAAAACTCCATTGTCATTGAAGTGATGGTGAAGTGTGTTGTTTCTTTGCAATATGCATGGTCTCTTGTTGGATCTTCATGTTAGATGGTAAATGATTAGATTGAATGAAAGAAGTTACTGAATGAACTCGCGTGCAATCTGCCTAGTCCAAACCACTCGCCTCTTACTAATTGTAAGTGCGCCCTGCGTGGTCAACTGGCACGAATGAGCTTAATCTCGAGTCGTTACGCGTCTATTGTTCATGCATTAACTTGAATGGTTATCAGTGTCTGATGGTGTAACGATTTGAACATCTTCAAAATTCTCTTAAAAGATTGCACTGAGCCGGTGTCGAATTGTTCAGTTTGATGGTGAGACCTAGATCAGTAGGACTCCAACTAGTCATTCATCCATCTTCTTGCATTCTAGGCCTTAGAGTAGACTTTTTGAGCCTTTCATCGTTTGTTATTTCTTTATTCTCCCTGGTAAGTAGATAGGACTTGAGTTCCATCAAATTAAACGTTCAGGCAAACAAATGTAAGTCCCCTTGTGATTCCAACATAATCACATCACACCAATAGAGCTTATCCACACGTAGAGACCCTACATATAAGAACCTTGGATTCTTCTCGAATGATCCTTTGGCGAAACCTTCAACATTCGAGGAAATTTTGTTCAAGAGAGGATAAGATACTTAGGTATTTTATTTTGTGTTCGCATGTGCATAAAAAACACATCAACAAAACCTAACCTAGTTTTTCTGGACTAATTAGAAAACTGTTTATCTTTTAGTTTGTTGATTTATTTCAGAGAAAGTTTTTTGTTACTATGGTTCTCTACGACACCGTTATATATATCAAAGGATAAATGCCAAAATCAATGACTTCCATTGGGAAGCAATAATTGTGATTCAAAATAATCCAGGCGCAGTTGAATTTATGGTTGTTTCCTAACTACATGATCTTGATGCATGCACCAAAAGTTGGTGTAGCATGCTTCAATGGATAAAGTAACTAAGGTGAATTGCTATTATGTTCAACATTTAGAGTTTCTACAATATTTTTTGGCATCCTCTGGGCATTTCTTAGTGTAAATGATTGTTACAACAAACGTAATATCTATTTGCCTATGCTAAAGAACGTAATGTCCCCTTTTCAAATTAGGATTTAATGATAAACAATAATAATAAAATTATAAATATAAAAGAATAAAATTATACATTACCATAACTAAAATTTAGTTAAGTTTAATGAATGGTCAAAAGGCATAAGATGAAAAGTTATGATTCCCTCAAACATGAGATATAAAAGGGAGAAGAGAACTTCATTTGAAAGAGGATAATTTTGGGGAATGAGAAGTGAAGATCTGATTTAAATAAGAAGTGCAGATCTGATTGTGAAAGGTTGTATCCCTTTCAAAGGGCAGAAGCAATCAAGAGTTACACTCTTTCAAAGGGTGCTAATGGTGAAAGGGTGTGCCGAAGGGCATCCATAATGAAGAGGTGTGACCTCTCCCTCACATTGTGAGAGATATATAGGAAAGGAATCAAAAGACAACAGTGTCATGACCGTGGATCAGATCAGATCATAACTGTTATTACGTTACAGGAATTGGCAATTTACTAGTAGGGGACATTAGAGTTGTATCAGAGCATGATCCTGCCATCCTGCAGGGTAAAAAGATAAATCAGGAGAAGCACTATCAGACATAGCAACAGTGCCAAGAAGTTCATTGCATAATTTATAATCACACTTGGAAGAGCAATTGTTGAAAGTTGCATATTGGAAGATCATCATCAGCATATTTACCAAAGACTACATCAGAGACAGCTAGCTTTCAGTTTAGAACCTTTGAGTGAAAAGGAAAGTTTAAAGACAAATTATTCACTTAGTATTCATTTATATTGATTAAGTTTAAAGATCACTGAAGAAATAACTAAGACTATTCGAGGAGAAATCAATCGAAGAAGTCGAATAACCGAGCATTCAAATCAAAAAGAGTGCAGACCCAGCAGTTATATAATTATCTAAATATTGTGGCTCTAAACCAAGATAAGTTCTATTTTTAGAATTAAGTTGATTATTATAATGAAATGCCTTCATATTTTTTAAAATTATATTTATAAAATGTATGGCAATACTCATCCCAAGTTGGAATTGTTGTCTCTAGACTAAATTAAGGTAAATCCCAAAATGAGATCTAACATTACGTGTATTGTGAGTGAAGAAACAACCATGTATATAATATTTACTCCAGATTAAGAGAAAATATTGTATGAAGGCCTAAGGTGGAATGGGCATGTGCTACATCATACTTAGGCAATGGATAAGACCTAAGGTGGAATGGGTATGTGCTACATCATACCTAGGCAATGGATAAGGCCTAAGGTGGAATGGGCATATGTTACATCATACAAAGGCAATGGATAAGACCTGCAGTGGAATGGGCATGCACTACATCATACTTAGGCAATGGATAAGATCTAAGGTGGAATGGGCATATGTTACATCTTACAAAGGCAATGAATAAGACCTAAGGTGGAATGGGCATATGTTACATCATACAAAGGCAATGGATAAGACCTGCGATGGAATGGGGATGTGCTACATCATACTTAGGCAATGGATAAGACCTGTGGTGGAATGGACATGTATGTTACACTCGTACAAAGGTGATGGAAAAAGGCCTACGGTGGAATGGGCATATGTTACATCATACAAAGGCACCAAGAGATGGATCTAGCCCTGGTTGGATGTTCCTGCCTCTTGTGGGTAAAGTGATGAATTGATTGGCCCAAGAGATAGATCTGGTCCTAGTTGGTGTAATATCCCTTGTTCAAAATAGTGTGGAAATGGTGAATTCCAACCCAAGGAATATTGTCAAACAATTGTCATTCAAGGTCTCAAACTGCTGATCTTAGTTTTTAATCAGAATTAATGTTGTATAACAGCACCCAAGAAGGTTGCCAATGATCTCATCAATGACATACTAACATGCACAATGCTATAACTTCAATTCTAATCAAATCATGACTTCCATAGGGTGTAATGATCAACTACAGCCAATAGAAATTTAGTCAAACAATTGGCTTGCAACCACATATCTAGATGGCACATGAATTCTGAATGCCACTTTATTATTCCTTTCATTTGAAAACATTAGACTCATTACAATGACAAAAGGAGTACCAAAAGCTTATCTATTTAACATTGGAATTTCAGAGTATCTAAAGACACAAGACAGCCATCAACACATGTGTATAACTGATAAATACATAGAAATCCTAATGCCAAATGCACCTGGAAGATATCGCCCAATGAAGCAATGAAGAATCAAGCAATATCCACTAGCAAAGTGTCTCCAATGTGCAAGATTGAACCCTGTCTCATGTTGCCCCTGCTGCTGTGACTGACAGGTCTGAGAAGACAATGAAATCTGCATCCAAGTGCCCCCCAACCACTTCCTATACTAGTCGGCCTCAATCCTAGAGGGAGGCGCTATACTCATTGATGTGTATTAATACCATTTCATGAAGATAGAACCCAAATCGAAGGGTTTCATTAAAGCACAGGTCCGTAATCACTCACTGAAATATGGCTGACTTCTATCATCAAACTCTCTCCACGTATTACCAAGAGGTTCGCCTTGCCCTTAAGTTGGAATCGCTGCCCACTTTCATGTACTTCGGTGCCTCAAACATGATAAGTGAACAAAATCGAGGATATATGAACCTGCTTCTGACTGATGACTGGCTGCAACCTTCATTCGATTCGCCTCCCAAATACTTCAAATAGCATCACCCTCTTCTTAGGTAGGATCGCTGATCTCAAACTCATGAAAGCATGCATCTACTATGAGCAATGGGCAAAATCGTAGAAGATGAAAAACTACTTCAGACTGGTTACCTGCTGCAAACACTCAGATCACTTCCTAATCACTCCAAAATGGTTGCCCTTTTTCCTTAGACAAGGTAGATGTCTTCAAACACAACAAAGATGTATTCACCATGAATAATGAATAAGATCGAGGTAGTCTGAAGGTCTGATGCAAATACCTCGAATCTGATATGAAACCTCAATAAGCTCAAGTGAAAGGACTGATTTGTCCTTCCCAACCACCATAAACTCATTATGCACAATGTGGAAAACTGAGTATCTCCCACTTCCAAGAAGAAGCTAGGGTTTCGTCCAGCCCTTCTATCCAATCTGCTGAAGGTTTGTGTCCGCAGAGATTCAACAAATGCAACGCATCAGTCATGTTATCATATCCAATCAATCTCCAATTCTAAGTCTCTTTCCTTCTATTACACTCCTCTATTTATCTTTTTCCATAACCCATCATGAGAGGCTTCTAGAAGAGGGTAGGTACACTTTATTTATTTTTAATAAGTGACTATTAATTATTATTTTATTTTTTATACTTTAGTCACTTTTAATTAAACTAATTAAATATAAAGTCACTTTTTAATAATTTATTTATTTTAATGACTTTATAAGAAATTAATTTAATTAATTTCCCCTTATTACTCCTATTAGCCAAAAGGCTAAAATTGGGGACATTACAGTTGGATGCTTTTGCCTCTTGTGGATTAGTTGCTCCAAGAGATGGTTCAGGTCCTAGATGGACATTCACGCCTCTTGTGGGTCAAGTGAACTATGTCTGCATATATTCATGTGTATGCTTTGTGTCTGGATACATTCATGTGCTTATTCTAGGTATGCTCCATGCCTTCATGCATTCATATGTATACTTTGTATTTTCAAGTGTATGCTCCGTGTTTGGTTCTATATTTTTAGTTAATCTAGAATATGAGAATACCTAGAGTGAATCAAAAGATAGGGATTTATTAGATTTGAAGTCATAGATGTGAGTCATACTATCATACAAACGTTGGGTCAATCCAAATCAATTTTGATGCTATTACAAGATGTCCTAGTTCCTTCTCTCAGAGTGATGACAGAAAACTTGTCTTAGAATTGCAAACCTCGCAAATTCTCAATGCCTTCGGTATTATCAGAGCAGCATAGCAGAACGTGAATTGTGATTAAAACCCTGTGAAAATTGTTTGAGGACAAGCAATTTTGGGAAGGGTGGACTGTAATGTCCCCTTTTCAAATTAGGATTTAATAATAAACAATAATAATAACAGAAAATCTTTACACAATCTAATCAAGAAGCATCTACATTAATAATAATAAAATTATAAATATAAAAGAATAAAATTAAACATAACCATTACTAAAATTTAGTTAAGTTTAATGAATGGTCAAAAGGCATAAGATGAAAAGCTGTAACTCCCTCAAATATGAGATATAAAAGGGAGAAGAGAACTTCATTTGAAAGGGGCATAATTTGGGGAAAATCAGACATGAAGATCTGATTTAAATAAGAAGTGCAGATCTTATTGTGAAAGGTTGTGTCCCTTTCAAAGGGCAGAAGTAATGAAGAGTTGCACTCTTTCAAAGGGTGCTACTGGTGAAAGGGTGTGTCCCTTGCCAAAGGGCATCCATAATGAAGAGGTGTGACCTCTCTCTCACATTTAGAGATATAAAGGAAAGGAATCAAAAGCATCCAGTGACATGACCGTCGATCAGATCAGATCAGAACTGTTATTAAGTTAAAGGAATTGGCACTCTCCTAGTAGGGGATATTACAAAGAAAGAGATGTGTTGTAGTTTGGCCAAGAAAACGAAACCTTGTGCCCTAGCTTCAAAACACTAGCTGCAATTGGTAAGACCATAATTGGCTGATTAAACAAACTAGCAACATGTTGTATCAGTCAAACCCTAATCGTCATTTTGAGGAAACCCTACTTGCGAACCTTAGAAAATCTATTCACAAAAACCATAACCGCAGACTTCAAGAAAGGCAAAATCTGCCCATAACCTTTGAAAAATCTAGTAAAATTTTTGCTGAAGCCTACCCTCATGTAATTTTAGATGAAAAAATTGTCGCAGTTCATAGACAAGACAACTGATATCTTTCAAAGCACCAGAAATCCATGATTTCCAGACTAAAAAATGGTGTGATTCTATGATAAAACCAACATGAAATCTGCAAACAGAAAGTAGTCACAATTATGGAACAAAAAAAATAATGAGATCTTTTGTTGAACTATGATGAGTTTTATAGAAGCAGACATGATCTTTTAATTTTTTTTATGCCCACAAATTATGATTTTAAATGGCACAATTTTTGGAAAGAACTTGTCACGATTTTGTGCACCAATGTGGCACAACTCTTCAAAAACCCTCATGGCCTGTTGCATTTTTTGTAGAAAAACTATCACAAAGTCCACCTAAAATAAACCCATGCGATTTGATCTTCAAGTTCTTGTAAGTGTTGTGCCACACTGATAAAAACTCTTTTTCTCATAGTTCCCTAATCTAATACCATGTTCTTAAAACCTATAGAACAAAAAATATTATTATTCAATTAGTCATCATGATAAATTAATATACATGGATGAACAACTTATATAGAGTTTGAAGGATGAAACAAAAAATAGTAAACTCGCTTAAGTCACTAAGGTGACTTTATTACAAAAGTAACTCATATTCTAATAATCATTTAATATTATTCTAATATTGTGACGTGACTCATGTAATATGAGTCATGATGATTGAATCAAAATTAAAATAATTAATTCCCAGAAAATTGTATTACATAAATAATCACATTTATCATTACATAAACAACAAATATATAAAATAAAAAAGATGGGAGTTCCAAAATGAATAGTTAATATCATACTGTTGTGACCTTTTCACACATCGCCCCATTGCAATGGGGACCCCCTCTTTTCTTCCTTTCTGCGTTGGTTAGAATAGGGTTTTGGCAGCTTAGTGGGCAATTTTGATTTTCTTGTGCCCGAGTCTCGGAATTTTGATCATGCCTATTGTCGTTTAAGGTTTTTGAAGTTATATGATCAAGCACGTAAAGTTGAGATTTTAAATGATCCTAATTTTGTCTAAGTGTAGACCTTTTGAGCGTTAACGTGTTTTTGAACGTCCACGTCGGTGATTTTAAAGTGCTAAGGTATTTTAAGACCTTTTGGACTTGTTTTCTCACTCTTAGAAAGTTATTCAAGTTGATTTTGCACTTTATCCCGATAGGTTTCCTTATTTTTCGCTCAAATTTTTGGTAAATCAGCCTAAGTCCAAATGGGTTTTATTGAGTTTTAAAGTTTCCTAGTGATTTTGAGTGGAAAAATCATCATTTTCCGGATGAAAATCCATATTCTAAGGGATTAAAGGTCAAAATTCCACACTAGAGATGCTTTTCCCCTCATATTCCTGACTACCCATGATTTTCCCCCACACAAAATCCAGACTTGCCTCATTTTTCCACCATTGAGAATCCATACTAGGGTTGATTTTCCCCATGATGCTTTAATTTTGACTAAGTGTTAGGATTTTATCCTATCTACCTTCGTTTTTCCATTGGGAGTATGGATAGGGTTGTGGATGGCATTCGCGATGATTCCATACCAAGATCGATTTTCCACTAGGACCTTTTGTAACAAGATTTCGTGGATTTTTATGTGAATCTTCATTCTAGACCCTTGGCGATTTTCCACTGAGAGTGATTTTGATGATTTTGTGTCCCGATGAATGTCTAGACTAGGGTCGATTTTCCACCAAGGGGATTTTTGTGCAAAATGATGAAGTTTTAATTGGAATTTTCATTCCAGACTCAAATCGATTTTCCGCTCAACCCATTTTTGTGCAAGTTGATGAATTTTGATAGGGATTTTTATCACTACTTGGATCGATTTTCCCTTAAGGGGATATTTTAATGATTTTTAATGATTTTTTAATGGGATTTTTATCCCAAGTTAAATCGATTTTCCCCAATTGGCCATTTTTTATTTAAATTTTGAAATTTTTTAATAAATGAGCCTCATTTAATTGTTTTTGATGAAGTGCAACGATTATTTAAAAATTAAAAAAACAAATTAATAAATGATTTGCCATGAGCATTAAATGAATTTTACCTTCTAGAAGCAAATCGATTTTTGTCGAGCAAGTATAAGAACGAGTTTTTTATCCCACATTGCTTGTATGGTGAAAGTTGATGGTGAAAGCAAGTTTAAAAGGAGAGATCCCAGCATTATTTTACTATTATATTTGCCAAGTGTGCTTGCAAGGGTGATTTTTCCTCCAGCCGGTGATTTTTTTGGTGAAGTGTTAAGCTGACACCATTGAGCTGCAAGTTGATTTTATCATTTTTCATCCTCCATTTCCAGTTGGGCGATTTGTTTTGGCTGCCATTTGGGTGCCCTTAAAGCTTCATTTTCAGATTTCTGATTTTTTGGAGGGCGGCGATTTTTATTTTGGAGGATTTTCACCTCCATTTTTGCTGATTCCTTTCACCATTTGTGGCGCCATTTTTTTTTGGGACTGCTGATATATGTTTTCAGATCTGATTTATTTGCCATTGCTGAAGATTTCTTACCTCCATTGCTAGCTGGAAAATCAATTTTCAGACTTACATTTTATTTCCAGCTCATTTGTGCCTACAGCAATTTTACCTAAAGGCTGATCGGAGTTGTTTTTAGTCAATTTTCAGAGCTATTCATTGCTGTTGCAGGTCTGAAAACACCATTGTAGGCGGCTGTCCTCAAAAATCTTCATTTCCAGCCACCTACCCACTTTGACAATTTTGCTTGGAGCTCATCCCTTAGTCAATTTTTGATCATTTTCAAGGATTTTTACTACTTTGCAAGGTGCTGGTAAGTCTGAAGTAATTAATTTTCAGACTTGCCCTCAGAAACTTTATTTTTACCAGCATTCTTGGACATGATTGCTTTCATCATTGAGGTTATTTTCATCAAGTTTGTGCACATTTGGGTGATTGCAACATGTTTTTAGAGATTAATTTGTGAAGTTGCAGGTTGTTTTCAGATTTGCTGGCAGCCATTGTCGACTTCGGAAGGTGTCTTCAGACTTAGTTTTGTGTGAAAACGCAACCTTTCACACCTTTCCTTAGTCATTGTTGATCCGGTATACTCCTTTGCACTCCAATTTGAACATAATTTCTAAGTATAAGGAGGTGTTTTCAAACTTTGGTCTGAAAATTGTTGATTTTAATGAATTTCATGAGGGTTTTATACCCTAACCTTGTCACATTTTTGCATTCAATTGTTGAAATTTATTAAGAATGTGGATTATTTTCCTGATTTCCATACCCAAATTAGTCTAAATCATTAGGAAATCAGAATTTTGTCCAAAATATTTTTCCTAAGTTCTAACTTCTAGCTTCGTGTAGGTGTAATGTCGAAGACCGGACTCAAGGAAAGGAAAAAACAAGAAAAGATAGTTGAGACTAGATTCTATCTGGAATCCAAGATGTCAACCATATGGAAGGAGATTACAAACACAAACATGCATTTCCTGAACATGAACCAGATGCGGCAGCATATGTTCAGAATTGGAAACCAAATTATTTCCCTAGCCTATGTGAACATTGTAATGTCTCCTCTTCTTTAGTTGCCATTATGTTGCTCAGATTCACCTGTCACCCATCTCCACAGGTGAAGTTCGATGATTGGAGATGAATTTATTAGCTAAAGGGGACCTAGACTTAGTCATTTTTTTTGACTTTGGTGGAAATAATAAAGTAACTTTATATTATAAAGTTACACAGGTTACTTTATTCTAAAAATAGAAATAGTTAATAAAGTAAATTATAAGTTACTATTTAATTAAATAAATGACTTTTTATGCACTCCTTGGCTCATGTTCCTAAGCAACATATTAATTAAAGGTGGCCCCACTCTCAATGATGAGCTAACCCCTCTATTAGGCAGACCTTTATGAGAGCCTAAGATTCCATTGGAATCTCCTAGATGCCAAAAGGAAGTTCGATGTAGGGTTGGGAATCATAAGGAGACTTCTACGTGAAAATCTTGGCATTGTGTTTTGGAGTTTTTTATTATTTTGCTCTGCAATTTGCTGCCATAGCAGGTACACCAAGTTTGGAGCCCAAATTGGAGACGAAATCCTTCAATTTTGGGCAGGTTGGACGAAACCCCAGCCATTTCTATCAAGTCAGCACTCAGGGAAACCTTCAAACCAGGTATAGAGGACCATTTTTAGAGGGTATGTGTGATTATTCTACAATTTTGGAGGTTAATACTCAGATCTGGGTGGTTTGGACAGAGTTTGTAGAAAACTATTAGCAATAAATGCCAACCATACAGCTCCCTAGGCCAGCCGTACCATTCCCACTTGCCTGGAGCTCAAAAAAAAAATTGAAAGGTTTTACTTGGGCTTTTTTGTACAAATCTGATTGTCAGCATTGGAAATAAAGATTTGACTCATCCTTTCAGGTTTATGATGCCACCAGAGAGAGATATGAGCAAAACAGTGGGGAAAATTGCCTTCTCCTGGCAAGTTTTTGGAATAAGCTTCAGATCTTCTCTGATCATCAATTTGTTTTAAATAATTATTTGTATGGTGAATAAACCTTATTGGAAGGGTTGAATTGCATTGGAAGCCATTAATTTGCAAATTATCAATAAATCCCACAGTCCAAGCTGCGTGGAACCATCTAGTATGCAACATTGATCTCTCTAGTTATAAAGCTTCCAAAGTTTGCTTTTATAGTTGCTGTTTAGAATTTTCAGAATATAAAGATCTATTTCAGTCAATTCTTTCATTGTATTTTGCCAACATTTCCATACAAGGCATTAAAAACACAAAAAAAATAGAAACTAAAAACTTATCAGCAAACATTTCCATCCTCCTCTTATCAGAAAAATAAAAACTTTCCCAAGAACTCCAAACCATTCCAAAACCCTTTCAATCCACAGAAGGGTAGCACATCTTCTCCTAAGCTTGATCAAGAGTCTAGGAATGAATTGAGGAGAAAGAAATTGTGTTTTACTTGTAAGGAACCGGGACACAAATGCCTTGGTAAAGGCAAAGCTCATCTCATTGAGGTAAGTTCAAATGTGGAGGATGAGCACGTTCAGGACACTGATGACAAGGGGGTGCATAATGAGCCACCGTAGATTGAGCTCGATTCTACTGATGCACAGGCTACGACGAATGTCACCATGGCCACTCTTTCTAGTTATCCTAAGTTCCACGCCTTCAGATTGAAGGGAACTATTCAGGGGCAGCGTATGGTGTTCTTAGTAGATACTGGAGCAACCCACAACTTTATTGATCACCACTGAGTAGAGAAATGTGGGTTACAGACAAAGGATTTTTTCAGGATTTGGTGTGAAGGTGGCAGATGGTGCAGTTTTGAGTTGTACTAGGAGAGTTCCTCAACTGCATATCCAGATGGGAGACTACACTTTGACCAATGATTTTTATGTTTTTCCATTGGAGGACTATGATTTAGTGATTGGTATGTAGTGGTTACAAGGGATTGGCAGGTATGTCATTGATCCCCGCAGGATGCAATTGGAATTCTTAGCTGATGGTAAAAGAGAATTTTGAGAGCGTTGTCGGATGGAAGCCCCAAGGAGGTTTCTTCTCACAGGATGGAGACTATTTTCAGGTACAAAGATATCCTTTGGGCTACACAGTGTTTTATTTCATCTAAGGCACCTTCATCACAGGATGGCAAGTCATATCACATTGATATATAGCAAATATTAGATAAGCAAATATTAGACAAGTGTAATGTCCCCAATTTTAGCCTTTAGGCTAAAAGGAGTAATAAGGAGAAATTAATTAAATTAGTTTCTTATAAAGTCATTAAAATAAATTAATTATTAAAAAGTGACATTATATTTAATTAATTTAAATAAAAAGTGACTAAAGTATAAAAATAAAATAATAATTATAAAGACACTTAATAAAATAAAGAAAGTGTACCTACCCTCTTCTAGAAGGAATCTCATGATGGGTTATGGAAAAAGATAAATATGAGAGGGTGATTGAGCTAAAGGCAGGCTTGGAGTTGATATTTGAGTTGAGTTGGTTTTGTAGAACCAAATTGGTGTCTGCGGACTAAGGATCTTTGGGAATGAAAACTCTCAATTGATCGCATAACTGAGAGGGTGAAAGATCTCTCGAGGGGTTGCATTCAGGAGGTGATACTTCAGTCATCTCACTTGAGCTCATTGAAGTTTTATATCAGATTTGATGGTGGAGTGCTTCAGATTTTCATATTTCCACAATTTGGTTAGTAATGAAGGACGATTCTTCTTGTGAATGTTAGTGACTGATTAGTAGACCTAACAAGGGAATATCTCAGTCTGAAGTAAATCATGGCAGGCAGATTTTGAAATCTTTCTTCATGATTGAAGCAACACACACATAGTTAAGGGACTGCAACTTCATTGGGAGACATGGCAATCTTTTAGGGAACATATTTGGTGGTGATTTCATGACAGTTCAACCCGGAATCGAATTTAGATCATAATTGCAACTGTCTGTCCTAAACCCCAATTTGATTCATATCTTCCCCCACATGCCTCGACTTTCACATATAAAGATTCCAAAATTTATTAGACAATGAGGCGATGTTTATGAGGCAATTTATTGAGTGTTTGGGGTGTCCATTTCATTACATTAGAGAAGCCAAAGCTGACAGGTCCGTCCTCCATCAACTCCATCGATTTCCATCATTCAATGCTCATAATTGCTTAAAATCTTATGGGGAGTTAAGGCACTGTCCTTCTGTTTGGAACCGAACCATTTGGAAGGAGTTTTGAGACACTTGAATGCAGATTACATTATGTTCTCAGAACTGCACTTGCAGCAGTAATGGTGGGTTATGGCATGGCTCAAAAATGTACGTTGGAGCTTCCGTAATGGTGGATGTCGATTGATCTTCATTGCCTCAACTAAGTGAATGCAAATCAGGTTTTGGAACAACTTCTTTCATTGTAACTTTGAGTTGAATGCTTCAGTTTAATGAATGCCCTATGTCTTCAGAAAAAATCAGTGGTATAGTTCTTTGTATCAGCCCATGTATTGATGCTATGATTGCATTTTGCACTAGTTTATAATAAGATTTGAAAGGGGTTTTTTGGCTGCACTTTGTTTAAATCAAGTTTCCTGACGTTGCATGAAATCTATTTGACAAAAATGTCAATCTATTGTTGACTTGTTTTTATGCTCCACTTGACATAGATTGCTGTCTATAGTCTACATTTGGTCCTCACATTTATTTCACAGGTTATTTATGACATTAATAGTTGTTCTCATTGAAGATTCATGTGGTTGATAACCTTTATAACAAACTGAAAACTCAGAACAGCAGTTTAAGACCTTGAAGGACATTTGTTTGACAGTATTCCTTGGGTTGAAATTCACCATAACCACACTATTTTGACCAAGGGATATTACAACAAGACACAATATCAATGTGCAAGAGAGAAGTCTCTAGACCGAATGCTACAAGCCCAACCCTATTGGCTCATTTGTGTTGTAAAACCTAGGCCAAGAAAAATGGAAAACAACAAGGATAGGCAAACGAGGTTTAGTTTAGACTGAATAAAAGACTTAGGGCAAGAAAAAAGGGGAACAAAACAGCAGGATCCGAAGAAATTCTTTGGAATTATGAAAGGAACAGATTTGATAAGTAAGAACAGCTTCTCACTCACTTCATATATTGCATGTTGGTGAAAATGGAATTTCACTATTTTCTACCAGTGAAAGTCTAAAAGTTTAGCCCAAAGATGTAAAATAGTACTTGTTATAGTTATCCGAGATTCTAGATCCAGCTTCATTTCATCTCACAAAGCCAGGTGCATACCTCTCTTTTTTTATAGGAGATATCTATTTAAACTTTACTGACAAGAAAAAGAGTATTAATAAGTATTCTTCCAGCCTTTGTGAATGCTCTGAAAAAACTAGCATTGGCTGGAAAAGCTCACAAGACTTTGCAGTTTGCTCTCACAACTACGAACCCAAAAGACACATTGATCAAACCACTATAGTTAGGACAGGAGCTGGAAAAAAATACAAACTTTTGTAGCCACAATGATCATTTTAAAAATGCGAATTGGGGCAGTCCTATTGGTGTACGTTTTATCATTCACCGAACATTAGAATAAAATGTCAAGGACACGCTACCCTCTCTTGAACAAAATCACTACGTATGCCAAGATTGCAAGAAAGACCACAAGGCGACTCCAACGTTTATGTGTACGAATGGGCGACTTTATGTTGGATACCTTCCTTGGCTATGTATGTTGAAGTACAAGGGGGACTTACGGTCAACTAGTTCCAATCACAAGTTAGGACTTAGATGAATTTAACAATAACTGCTCTCTTTTCGTTTTTGTTTTTTTTTGGTTTTTGGTTTAGGATTTCAAAAAAAAAAAGATAAAAAGAATAAAGGTTTAAAGGCTCTATGCTACTCCTAAGAACTCAAGAGACGGTAAGACTAGGTGAAACCAATAACAATACTCTGCTTTACCACATTGCTGATGGTGTTTTGATGCACTATCGAACAAAGAATAAAATACCAAAGGTACTCTATCCTCTATTGATAAAAAGACTCTCAAATGCTGAAGATTTGCGAAGGATCACTTGAGATGACTCCAAGGTTCCCTTATCTTAGGTCTTAACACGTTAGATAGCTTCAATGGCATTGATGTGATTTGTTGTACCTTCGAGGGGACTTCGTACTTTCTTGATTCAACTTCAATGGTTATGATGTTATTCAAATGATTTTGCAATGAAGCTTTTTTTTCTATATCTACTGATGGTTGATAAAAAAGGGTGAAAAATGAGTAGGGTGTAGGAATGCTAAACTAAACTAAAAATGCAAGATAATGGCGATCTTAAGTGAGCCCAACTAAGCTTTGCTTCGACATCTTTGAACATCTCCACAACGCTAGTGCAATCTTCTAAGGAGCGCTTAACAATTTTCACATTGCTAACTTCAAACATGTTTCACCTTCAACATGAAACATATTAATGATGAAATAGCAATCGAAGTTAAGTATAGGCTTAATGATTCCAGTTGACCACGCAAGGCGAGTATGCAATCGACACGCTCCTAGTAGTATGGATAATGGAGCTTCACTTTTAATCACGCATGCATCTTTCACTAATCTAAAACTTGAAAGCAAATTCTATTAATTGTTCTTCTCAACTTCTATCTTAAGCATGTCATTAAGTGTTTTGACTGTATCATTCATGTCTTCCAATGCTTGAACAGTGTCAGGAGGACCTAGGTTGATTGTCTGCACATCAAATTCTTCCATTGTGATTCATTTTCCGACTTATCAACTCTTGGAATCGCAACCTGCATGACTCTGGATCCTTCTTAATTTCGTGTTATCTTTGACATCCTTGTAGAATTTCTTACTTCACGTTCTTCACTTCTGTCCAAGTAGCTTCCTAGATCGAATGGATCTTGCTGCTCTACGATCACCTTCTTGGATAGTCTCTCCCTTAGCCCAACTGGTATAGTCGATCCCTCTTCTTCAACTTGTCTCTCTTTCATTTGTTGTTGTTCTCTAGGAGGAGATGTCACTTCTTACTCATCATCATCTTCGATGTGCACATATGTGTTACTGCTTGCTTTATCTTGTGCACCCTGTTGTTTTCCTTTGTCAGTTGTGTTTCCTTCAATTGCCTGATTCATTTCCATCTGATGCACAAATGATGTACTAGAGGAAGACCAAAATTCCTTGCTTGGCTTAAGCTTTTTCTTTGGATGTTCATCTTCATTATTCTCCTTCTGTTGAGATTCCTTTGAATGAGAGGAATGAGTAGCACTAGCATGTTGACTCTCATCTTCCATCTCTTCATCAAACATTTTTGCATTTCTCATCATTCGGAATGTTTGCTCAATACATTTATCCTGTAGCTTATACATCTGTGAGTCTAACCATTTCTTGGTATTGATCAATATAGTTCTCATGAGTTCCCTTAAATCTATAACCTAAACATCAAGCCAATTGACTTTTATCTCTTTGTTCTTCTCCTTATCATAAATTGGTAAGAGGCTTTGGCCGCTATCGTGTACTTGATCAACAACGTCAAAGACTCTTGTTGCTCTTATGATATCGATGGGTAGTCTTGAATTCATTTTCTTTATTACCTCAAAGTCATTAGGTGCATTCATGAAGTGATCTTCTAATTGCAATCTATGCCCATGCTTCCTTCCACCAATCTTTTGAATGCTGCCATAGGGATCGAAGTTATCTCTTGGAAAATAAGGTTGAAGATGGCAAATTGCCACCTCTTCGTCAACCTTCTCTGCTACTTTCAACGATGGGCAAACCTCTACAGAATCTCCTAATGCTAAAGGAAAAGGAATCTTTGCCTTCATTTCGCTCTTTTGCACTTTATTGTATGACATTAATTGTATCGCCAATTCAAGTAACACCAACTTGTTTGTAGGATATCGGGGCAACATGAGAGGCATACATGAGCTCCCTTGAACTCTTGTATAGGTGAATTTAGGAAATTGAATGAACCATGCACCAAATCTCTCTATCACTTTTTGGGCCTCGGAAGTCAATCTTTGATGAACACCTCCTTGTAGTAACCTTGTGATACGCATTGTAAAAGCATCATTCACTCTTTTATGGTGCTTCTGATTGAAGTAGTGCAACTGTGTGTAGGAATCACAAGCTCTCAATTGTCCAGACTTCGAACCAACTGGTCCTCTATATGACAATCCTACATACTCGTAAACCCAAGCAAGTGTATACATGATATATGAGCCCATGTAAAAGGTTTTTGTTTGTTCAATTCTTCTGAATTGCAAATCAATGTTTTCGCTAATGATCCTAGCCCAATGAATTCTTTCTCTTCCCATCGATACTATCTCCATGAAGTAGAACATCCAAATATCATATTGAAAGGCCTGTGGGATCCCAAAGACTCGGCTAAGGAGTGTCATCAAATCACCATACTCCTTAAAATCAATTCGATGAAGCTTGTCTAGAAGTCTAGATTTCTATCAAGTCTTTCATAACCAATACTTATTGATTATTCCTTGGCATCTATCGAGATCATCCTCATAGATTGCTTTTGCGCCATCAATGCTTTTGTATATCATGTTCCTGAATTGAGGTATACAGAAAGCCTCTGCAATTGCATCCTTGAACAAATAGGCTATTACTCTTCCATCAGGTGCAAAAATTATCCTTCTGTCAGGATCATAGTGTCTAGCACACTCAATGATGAGTTCATTACATTGCATTGCTAGGGGAAAGTCGGCTGCTCTAATAATTCCACTGTCCATTGTCATTTGAGAGCATCTTGTTGGTGCGGTAGTTTAGAGTTCTCCTTGAAATTTTTGCATATCAATCTGTCCGATGTTGAGATCTCCAACATTGTTCCACAGTGATGTGATCTTCGTCTCAAAGATGGGTTTCTTCGAATTCTCCTTAATAAGTGTTTGCATAGACGCTGCCATAGCACCTGTGAGAGTTGCTTAAGTCAGCAAATAAACAATTAACTTAAATCAAATTCCTAATAATAACCCTGTCCTTAATTAAATTAAGCCTCAGTATCATGACAAATAAAGGCTGCGGCCACGGCTACAGAGAAGAGATCTACGCCAGCAACAGGCTAAAAACCCAGGTTGATGCGCTTCGCTTTCTTCTTCCCAGTTTGAGAAAGGTGCGAGACTTCCTCCACTCAAGCCCCAACTTGCCGAACGACTGATGGTATCGGCAAATGCTATCCATTAGGCTAAAGAAAGAGCTAATTCTCTTCTGTCACCTCTTTCTATCTGAATATTCATTCACTCAGAAAACTCAAACCTTCTCTTCTCCACTCGAGTAGACCCAAAATTAACCAAATTTGTCTTAATATGAGGTCTGATTTGTCTCAGATCTGAGACAAACATCTTTCATCAGTTTGATCAAAACATGGAAATTCCACTAAGTAGTGACCAACTGCCTTCAAACCTCGTAAATCTTGTCAGCTTGCCACTTTGTGAGGTGATTGGAATTTGAAATCTCACTGTCAAAATAATAATAAAAATCAATCTAACTTGCTGACAATGAAAATTGAATTGAACGGTGAGATGGTAGCTCGACACTTTACCGGTTTTTAATACACAAAATCAGTACAAATGAGATCACTCTGATCAAATAAATGATATAAAATTCAGATCAAAACTCGGAATCTTGATGAAGTCACTGTCCTTGAATGATATTGCTGTGCCTGTGATGCTGGATGGTATCGCTGATTGCAATTTGTAACAAATCCGCCACCTGAATCTATCGGTCAAAAATGGAGTTTGCTGAATGAATCCAATGATCTCACAATCGCTTTTTCTTTGAATAAGCAATTCACTTCACATAATTCGCTGTCTACAATCAAGTCACCGATCAGAAGTCGAAAATCACTATTTGAAGCATGCATTCAGCTTAAAATATTAAAAAAAGAAGATAGCAGAATTCTGATGAATGCAGTTTGTTGTGATACAATTGTGAATTCAGGTGCAACCTGGATCAAAATCGACATGCCCAAGGTATATTTGCTGTGGTTGATCCAATTCACAGTTGAGTCTGTATGATGATTGATCAGCAACCTTGATGAAACATACATCATCGCTAATAATGAGTTTGCCAATGCTTGGATAGAGTCACTGCGCCTTCAATCAGAACCATCCAATCTTCATGAATTTGCCGTCAATCAACATCGCATACTGCCCTTAGCCAATTGGATGACAGAGGTTAATTGGTAAAATCAGATGAAATCAAAATGATGTTGAGAGAATTCATTACCTCATCACAGATAACTCAACAAAATTCATTTAATGCGTTGCAATTGATATAATGGGTATCCAAGTTTCAATCATTTAATATTTCACAGACACCGTTTTCCATTTAAACATGAGTATCTTTTAAAATCATGGTGTCTTTTGTGATGTATTGGTTTCAACTCGCCCTCCACATATTACAATTACCTCATGATGTGTGATTGCCATATATCAATGTGTTGGAATCAATACCTCAAAACTTTGAACTTGGCAATTCAAATCATTAAATGAAATCGCTTAGCCCAATCAAATTTAATAGATTGCATTTATCAAATCGATTCATCTTCATACATTGAATGCATTTTTTTTCTTAGCAATTTTCATTTAATGTAATATCATCTTTGCATTGGTTGAATAAGCCTTGTTGACATTTGGCTAGCGACTTCTCTTGTGTGGCGACCCATACTTGAATGTATGCTATGTAATGAATCGCATTTAGTCAATGTGCCACCTTTATCATTTGACAAGAGGCCCCGAGTTTTTCTTTTAAGCATCCAAACATAATCGCCTGGCAATCATCTCGCAAAGATAAGTGTTTCCTATTAAATATATTACGACCACCCACTTGCAACATAACATTGAATTTCAAACCATTTAATTAAAGACCTTGCATTGCATTGATACTTGAGATCTTCCTCGAGTTTTAAAAAGTTGTCATCGAATGCACTCTTGAAATTTAATCGTGGAAAACTCCAAGCCTAGAGATAACACCATCGATGGTTCATCAACTCAAACTTGCACTTGCTTATTGTTGATTGTTTTGAGCGACTTGTATCGTTAGAAGCAATGATGAGCAATGCACAAAGAGTGCAATGCTTTCGAGAAGCAAAGCCATCAAAAGGCAATGCTTAAAAATCAGTAACGATATTAATGAGCACTACTTAAAAAGCAGTAGTGACATTGAAGGGCAGTGCTTTAAAGAAGTAATGCTACTAAGAGGCACTACTTAAAAAGCAACAGTGACATCGAGAGGCACTACTTATTTTCCCATGCCTTAGCCAAATTTTTTTGATTTTGATTTTTTGATTTTTTGATTTTTAATTTTTTTGTATTTTTTCCAATTTTTTATTTTTTTGGATTGTTTCAATTTTTTTAATTTTTTTGGATATTTTATTTTAAGAGACACAAACTCTAAACTACACTAAACTGAGACACTTATTCTACAACAACTATGCTAAAGAAAAGAGGGGGTCCCCATTAAAATGGGGCGATGTGTGATTTGGTCACAAAACACAGTAAGGACAGCTACACAAAATAAGTACACTCTTCTAGGGTTGTCATCAAGATTTTCATATCGAGAATAAAACCATCCAACGAACAATATTTAATCGAATTCGAAGTTAAAGCATCCACAATATGAGCCCAGGCTAACTTTACACTTTGAATAAAAATCATTTATTCAAAGAAAGTATGAACAATTGTTCCACCAATCTATATTATCAAACCCTTCATTCATTTAACAACTTTGAAAAGAAAATTTACTCTAAGCAAATCTATTCCATGTTGAAGAAAATATGCAACCACGTGATAATAACAAGGTTTCAAAGAAAAAATGCAAATAAACTTCTATTATCAAAGTAGTTGTTTACAACAATTTCATAAATCTCTCCACACAACAAAATGAGAGAATGAGAGTTTATATAGAGTTTGAGAAAACAAATGAAAGGCCGAGATCAATCTAAGATCAATGGTCGAGATTGAAACATAACAACCCTAGATAGAATTTCCCAAAATAACATCAAGGACAAATGTATGGAGGACAAGTGGCACAAGGAGCTATCTTCTAGGAAGATGCATTCTTATCCTCTTCAGCGACAGTTTGTTTAATGAACCTGGACACAATTGGGTTGAATTCCTCCATCGTGACATGTGGCAGCATATTGACCCTGAATTCCCATCCATCCAAGTCATCTGCACTAGCGGCAAAAGCAATTTCCCATTCCAACTCCTGTTTTTGGAAGGCATCTCGAATGGCCAAGAAATCCGATGCCTTGGTCAAATTCTACTTCAAAACTGGTCCAGTGACGGCAAAAAAAACTTCCTGAGTTCAGAGCTTTAGATTTTCTGCCTGCATATCATTTTCTCGGATGGTCTCCTTCTCATGTAGATCAACAATCACAAGGAAAATCATGTTTTGAATCTCTCTAATTTGCTCCTCAACCTTAATACTATCAGCCATCACCCTCTCTAGGACTTCGCTTCGTGCAACCAATGCCCGATGCCATGTATTGAAATCATATGCAGCCCTTGCTGCAATTACTTTTCCATCAATCAATTCCTACTTAGGAATTCCTTTCAACACTCTAAGGCAAGGGATAATTTTGTCCTGAACATCATGAAGATCTTCCATGCTTCTGCCATGTTTGCAATTCTGGAGAGCAAAAAGGAAGTTGGTCCATATGCGAACATTAATCTGTCCACAAATGTGGCTGCTTCTTCTATTTTACTTTCCATCCATTCTTTAGCTTCTCTTGTTGTCACTTTTTCTTCTCCAAAATTTACAATTGTTTTTTGCGAAGGATTCAAAAGTGAAGGAGTTGTTGCATTGCATTGGTTAAGCGGATTAGTCAAGTGCTGAATATATTCCTTCAGGCGCTCAATTTCTTTTTTGTATTCTCTTTTCTTTCCAATCTCTTTGTCCAATCTCGTCTTGAGGGAAGTGACTAAATTGTCCAAGTCGTCAACCTCTTGTCCTTTTGTAGTTGGTCCCAAGTCAATAGTGGTTATTTCATACTCTTGAGGAGTAATATCCTCTTTCGCCTTGTCCATTTTTGGCACATCAATTTGTACTGAATGGCAGATGGCTTCGTCCCTCTGAATTGTGAAAAACTCTTGGCTGGCTTCTTTGCAGCAACTGTCTCTAATCTAGCCAAGAATTCAATCGTGTCATCTTCCTCTTGAACTTCCACCGACGCTTTTATCTTCAACCTTTCCTTCAACCAATCAAGAATCGTAGACCATTCAATGCCTTCTTCTTGATTACCTTCTTCATATGGAATATCCTGAACTCCTCGAAGAGCAAAAATCATTCCCTCTTGAAAATCCTCGTCAAGAATATCCATCTCATTCTCTGATTCAAGTATCTCTGTGCCTATAGGAGATGGGGGTTCTTCGTCTTTCTGTTGGATTGACTCCACATTTCCCTCATCGATTGGAGAAGGAATCCTGATTTCAGCCAATGGCTCATCCTGAATAGTTAATACATCATTCACATTCCTGGATATGGCTGAATGGGATGGCTTTGATCTCTACTTCTTCTGAGCAATCTCCTCATTAACAATTTTTATTCCTTTTGACCTTGAAGAGTTCTCAATTGTCTCCTTCCTTTTCCTGGAATCAATGCTTTCAATTGGCTCGACACTTTGGGATGGTCTTGCATTTGAAGAATATGATTACGTTTTGCCCATCAAGTTATAAGTGAGGTTCAAATTTCTTCGCCTTAGCACTTAGATCTGTTGATCGACCCACCACTATGAATATTTAACTAGTCGCATCAAAGTGATTGAATCTGCGAGCTCTGGTTTTGACTATCTCACAAGAGGAAGAGGCATGTTTTCATCAAAACGTGACTAAGTATACTCTCTCCATCATCTTCTAGCTGATCAGGCACACAGAAAAGCTCAGTTGTTTTGATCAAGCTTACTGGCAATCTAGACCATAGTCTTTTATTGATATCATACTCATCTGCAGCATTGGCCCAAAAATCTTCCAAATCAACCCTATGCCTGTACTTCTCTCCATTCATTGATCCAGTATGGTTATGAGGCTCGAAATCAGCTTGGGATTGATAAAATGTGAATGAATACCACTGCATCTCTAGTCTAGCACCTTTCGCTGCTTGTGTCGTTGGGCAAGATTCTACCATATTTCCAATGAAAAATGGAAAGGAAATGGTCGCCTTTTGCTTTGTTCTTTGGAAGCCTTGATATGTTTCCAATTGCCTAAGGACTTCAAGCAAGATCATTCTATTAGTGGGATAGATTAGAGGCCGATAAGGACATCTGGTAAATCCCTGGACTCTTATGTATGTAAACCTTGGATACTAGATAAACCAAGATCCATACTTGTTTATCAAGCTCTTGGCTTCCTTAGTAAGCCTCTAATGAGTTCCTCCCTACAATGTCCTGGTGGTGTACATTAGAAATGCATCATTTACCTGTTTGAAGTGGGATTTTTCAATAAGTTGCAGCCGTGGATAACAATTATAGAACTTGAATTCATCCTTGCCATTGCCTACTATGCCTTTATAGATCAATCCTATGTATCTGTAGTTTCTTGCTAGCAAGTAAACAATGTAGGAGCTCATATAAAAGGACCTAGTCCTTTACAAATTTTTCAGTTGTTCATTCAGGTTGTCGCTGATTATTCTGGACCAATTGAACATTCTGACTCCAGAGTTGATCTCATCAATGACATAGTACATCCATGTTTCAAATGGTGCACCCTAAGGCCTGCCCATTACTCTATTCAGCAGTAAAATGATATCACCATAGTCCTCCTTGAAGTCAATACGAAGCAATTTCTTCGGCACTCTCTTGGGAGTGGGCCTTGGCTTCTCCAGCCACAACTTGTTGACATTTGTGGAACAAAGCTCAAGCTGATCTTCATAAAGTTTATGGTTTCTTCTTTAGTTTTATAGGAAGTCCGATTGTAATTTGGTACCCCAAACGCTTCTTGAATGGCTAACTCTCCGAGATGAGCAAATATTCTTCCCTCCGACGGAATGATTTGTCTTTCTTGTGAGTTGTAATGTATGGCACACTCGATCATCAACTCAGTGCACTCCATAGCTGGTAGAAATCCAACCACAAGGACAATACCATTTCTCATCATCCGATGAGCAATAGGTGTTGGCAAGTATCCATCATGCATGTACATTCTCCTTTTGTAATCTTCGAAGTCCACGTACCCAAAGTTAGGGTCTCCGACATTTTTCCATTTGGAATTAATCTTTGACTCTAGCTACAATCCTTTATTGGCGAACTTCATCTGAATTTTTCTTGAAGGTCCTTTGGTGGGCATCAACCTTCAAAATTATACTTTTGACTGAATTTCTTGACGAAAAATCTGTCTTTACTTCTAGAACTTCTTGGTAAATTTCTTCTTTACTCGGAAAATTTACTTGTCCTTTGAAAATCTTCCTTCAAAATCTATCTTCTTTAACCTTGAGAGAGCAAAACCTTTCTCAATCGAACTTTAAAAAGAATGAATTGAACTTGATATAGAGTTGAAGAGTTTGATGATTTTAGCAACTTCATGTTTTTCTCTTAGATGCATCGAACCTAGTGTTGTGCGTGTCGCACACACACCCCATCAATGACAGGGGACCCCCACTGCTCGCAGAGAGGAAGAGAAGAAGCCCCAGGTTTGGTGGACAAATCGGGCAAGTAATAAATTCGCGCAAAGGAGGATATTTGCACATTCACCTAAGAGCCTGAAATCTTCAAGTCAAAGTGCCAATGCGAAGTGAGAAACTCGGATTTTATCCTCTTTCTGCAAATCGTGAAATCATCAGTTGGCCCGAAAAGTTAAAGGGAAAGCATAAACTTTTAAAACCCCTTCATGGGCCAAGAATGAAGAAGAGTTATACAGGTCAAAATCACACATTCCAGATTAAATATCCGAAATTGTGGTTAAACCTAAGTCGCGCAAATCCTCCAATGGCCCGAAATGCTAGTTTCAAGTTTGCGGAATAACCCTCCAAGCCGAAATCGTGAAATTTGTAAAGAAGAAGACAAAAGCCTCATCAACCCTGAGTTTCCCAAACACCAAAATCGACCTACATGGTCGTAATGCGAGGGGGTCGATGAAAAGAAAACTTCCTAAATTGCACCAAATGACTTCTCAACCCGAAAATGATAGGGGCGCCTAAGTTGGTAAAGTCGGCTTTCAAGCCAAAAAGGAGAAAAACAAAATTAAACGTGCAAAGTAACCTTTCATGCTGACTTTCAAAATAGCTCAGAGAGCCGAAAATGGCAAAAGATGAAATCGCGCAGTAGGGGGGGAAATGGCCGAAAACTTAAAGTCTTCCATCTCACGAAATCTACCTCCCTCGGCCGAAAATTGTAAGGCTTGCAAAACGGCTCAATAAGCCGAAAACGCGAAATAAGGTTAAAGCGTTGAAACTTCAAAACTTTTCAAAGCCCTCTCCGGCCCGAAAATAGGTAAGGCATTTTTTTAAAAACTTTGCAAAATGGCCCAAATGCCCGATTTTCGTATTGGGAGGGCGTTTTTTGGTTTAAAAAATCATGATTTTCCCCTTTAGGCCGAAACTCAAAAAAGGAACCCATAGGCCGAATTTGAAGTTGGCAAAATGTTTCAACTTGCCGAAAATGACAAGGAACTTCAAATTCGCCAAATAGGTTAATAACCCGAAAGGAGTTAAGGGTTCGTGAATTTTGACAAGCCAATAATTCAAAGCTCGCAAAAAACGCTCCCAAGACCGAAACTTAAGGACTAAGGGCAATAGCTTAAGTTAAACAAAAACCCGTACTTTGTCCATAAGGCCCGAAGTCGATAAGAAAGCAAGATCGCCACCAAATAGTCAAAACCCAAATTTGAGAGGAGTAAAGGTATACTTCAAAATAGCACATTTTTGACCAAGAACGCGAAATTCGCAACAAGGGGACATTTAAGCAGTTAGAGGCAAAGTCTCTCACTTCGCCTGAATTGCCCTAGATTTCAAGATGTCATTTGAGGCTTAAAATCTCACAATTACCCTCAAACGCTCGAATTTTATAAAGCATGAAAGGCGTTCAAAGCCAAAAGAAATTGCACACTCTAGTATAGATGCTCAAATTCCATCAAAGGCCCATACATTTCAAATTCACGCAAAAGATCCAATCAGGCCGAAAATAATGAAGGAAAATAAAATTGCACAAACACTTCATTTAGCCCGAAAAACTTAGGAAAGAGAAAAGGTCACAACAACGCCTAAGTCGTGCAATTCTACTAAATTGGCCAAACTTTTCAACGCATGTTTGAAGCGAACACATTCAAAAGGTACATCTCACAAAGAGCTTCTCAAGCCCGACTTCGCCAGCCGTTAAAAGTTTAATGTTTGTTAAATTAATTTTACTTTTTCAAATTAATTTATTAAAGTGAGATGAATTGTTGCAGGACATCATCACAAAGAACTAGGAGAAGGCCTGAAAAACACAAATCGAAGAAGGGTCATAATCAAGGCCAGGTGCTGAAGAAGAAGATGCAAGAACGCGTTGTAGGAGCGCGAGATCGAAACCGAGCATTGGAAAGCGTGCCACTGAACAACAAGCTAAAGTCCACCACCGGGACCAAGGACCAAAGAACACTCCAAATGCAACAAGTCTATGTGTTCTCAGTAAAAGTGCACAACTGGATTTAATTCCAGGAATTCAGTTTTAAACTGAAACTGTTTTATTGTAAAACTGATTGTGGGCCCCACTTAAGATATTTTGAAAGAAAGGAGAAACAAGTCAGTTGTGGATAGTTATGTCCAACTACCGGATAGATCCAAATTAAAGCCAAATAGTGACAGGTAGTTGAGATAGTGGTTGGTTGGATGACAAAGAATTGAATTGGCATAGGTTAAGGCTGCCAGCTTCTGGAAGGCAGATCAGGACCCTTGGATGCAGTCCATCCTGGCCTCTGTTTCAAAATTATAAAAACTATAAAAGGCAGTAGCCTTTCTTTTGTAAAGGGTTAGACAGTTAGAGAATTTTGTAGTTAGAGTTTTATAGCTAGATTTTAGAAGGTAGAATAGGTTAGATCTTAGCAGTAGCATAGAGATGTTGCAGAAATTGTTGTGATGGACAGCTGAAATCAATATATAGACATTGATTTGGTGTTTATTGTCTTGTTTTCATCCTGTTTGCATGGTTTCTTTCAGCATTTTAGATAGATATTTATGTTTGGGTGTGCAGGTATTTGATAGATTCAGGCTTATACCATTGAGGATATACTGATTGTGTATCCTTTTGTATGGTTAACCTGAGCCTTTGAATTGTGCTTGGTTCAATTGCAGGTGTTTGTCTAGGCTGCGAGAATTGGGTGCTTAGTCGTGCGTCTGCAGTCTAAAAATCTTCCAAGTCCCCTTGAAGATTGCACCGTTCCTGCAAAGTTGTGAGTTATTCTGGCCAAGTAGGGATTGGTTATGTTGAATCCGTTTACCCACACACCAGTCTTGTTAGTTTTAGGTCTCCTAAACCCTTCCCTTTTGATTTTATTTCACAATCCGAGAATCAGAGCAGACCAGCTTGTTTCAAAATCGTAAGTCCCCTTTTGTTTCCAGCAAAGCACATCGATCACTGAGTAATCCTGCAGTCAAGACCTGACAACCGAAACATTGAGGTCATCCCCATTGATCAAATTAACCAGCATTAGGGATTTCCTTATCTCAAGAGAGGATAGGATTCTTAGCATTTCTATTCTGCGTTGGCCGGATGAAGTCGTAGTTCCACGACTTTAGACACGTCAACACCTAGTCTCTTCCAAAATGGAAACTTAATCTTCATTGAAAATTTTTGAAAGAAAGTTTCTAATTTTCACCTTGGCGCCACTTTTCACTTAGCTAGAATATCTTCTCCTTGAATGAGTTGGCATGGAATCTTCTAGATTCTTTTTTGAGTTCGAAAATTTTCTAAGTGTTGAATTTTTCGAAAATTCTTCAAAGTGTTGGAAAAATATAAAAAATATTCCAAGTGTTGAGTTTATATTTCCAACCTCAAGCTTGATTAAACCTTCGTCAATGGTAGATTTTAAGTGTTTCATGTCATGTTTGTCTTCTTCTTTGGCCATTTCTTCTTTCTTCTTGGCGAACTTGATCATCTTCATGCCAATTTTACCTAGGCGAACTTCGTAGTTTTCAAGCCATTTGTCATACATGGCATGGCGGACTTTGTAGTTGGCAAACCAAACTCATCGAGTGTTGGGCGGACTTTGGCCTTAGCTTGCCATTTCTTGGGCGAACTTCACACTTGTCTTGCCATTCTTATTTGTTGGCTAGGTGGACTTTGCAGTTTGCTTGTCGTTCTTGGGCGGAGTTTATAATTGTTTGGCCATCGTCTATGGCAGACTTGATGAATGGCCAGCCACTTTCTATTTTGCTAGGGCGGAGTTTGAGCTTTGCAAGCCAAGTGTGGGGCAGAACCCATGCTTGGTTTGTCATCTTGACCTTGTGTGGACTTTACCATCTTTATGCCATGCTTGGGTGGAGTTTGCACTCTTCATGCCATGTCAAATGTGGGCGGACTTTGCACTCTTCATGCCATGTTTGACATAGCAAACTTTTCTAACTTCTTGCCAATCATACCAAGTGTTGGGCGGACTTTGCCAACCTCATGCTATTCCCTTTCATTGTTAGGGTGGACTTTGCTCTTGGCTTGCCATCTCCTTCATTGCTAGGGCAGGCTTTGCACTTGGCTTGCCATCTTGTATCCTACCAACTCCATTGATGGTAAATTTTGAACTAACCTAGCACATGGTCTACCTTTGTCATGAAAACTTGGATGAATTTTCGTGCTCAACAATTCACGTATATCTGTAATATCTGAAACAATACCTCGTCTGGAGATTTTCCCTTGCTTGTTGTACTTGACACAATTTTTTTATTTTGAACATAGGAATGTTGTTGCCATGACACGAGGGACCCAATCCTAGGTCAACTTTCAAAAAAGCTGCTTGCCGGATTGATCCCAAAGTGCCAAAAAATGAAAAAGCAAGAAAAAACAAAATCCCACAAAAATAGGAATGTATCAAAATTGACCCTAGCAATTGCGTTTTTCGTTCCTTGGGCCCTCTAAGGGCTTTGATGGTGTCCAGACACTATTCCAAGCATGATTTCCCTATTTGGCTTGGATGACTCTTGAAACACTCTAACTCCAAACTCTCAAAAATTAAGACTTATGAAATTGCAACACCAAGGCAAAACCCTAAAAAGCAAACTATTGCGGGTCCCCATTTGCAATGGGGCGATGTGTGAAAAGGTCACAACAAGTCGTCAATACTGTCTATAGTTAATAGCCAGGCCCTAAGAGTGACATAATATGGGCATATTACTAATATCAATTCAGATGAGACCAGCTTTGAGTTTTAGCTACACCACATTGATGGGAACTAGAGAGATCTAGAGGTTGTAAATGATAGAGATGCATTGGCTAGAGTGAACACTAAAATTAACATGATTAAACTACTTTTGTATTCAGCAGTTGTGTCCAATTACCATGCTGAAACCATAAAACATATAATTGTATCATTTTCTGATGCCTGTGTCCAAGGTTAATCCAAATTTCAGGAAATATTGAGCCTAGAAGGTCTCAGTGCCTCAGTGGTAGAGTGCCCCAGAATGTCCATGGGAGTGCCTAGGTTCAAGTCGGGCTTGGCAAATTTTTGCCAACATACAGATTATTCGGAATGGAGATGTTCAAGGCACTGCCTGATTAACATTTGAACACATAGTGGCATTGTGCATGGTTTATTGGTCTCTTTTGGTTATTAACATTATTTAATCTCATTCCAACTCTCAATCCCTAATAACATTTTAGGCAGCCCATCAAATCATGTTGGAAGCCTTAAGATTAAATTTAGACATTACATATCACTTCTGGAACATCAACAACAGCAATATACTACACCAAATTTTATCTTTTAAGTAAAAGCATAAATTTGTATGTGTGGAAATTTTACCTGTTACACTATATGTCTTAGACATTGAAGATGTAATAATGGTGCGGTCTAGCATACCAGGTAGTGAAGCCAAACTGATGTGTTCTGAATCAAATGTTATATGTTCATATACCTATATGAAACATATGCATTAGATGCTATACAGGCTCTAAATTAAACCAAATTGAAACATATTAAGGATCTTTGACGAGTACAAAGTCTTTTTCCCATAATATTGTTTCTATGACTTTAGTTGCAGGAAAAATACATGTATGGTTGGATCAACTGAATGTACTGAAAACCATAAATAGCAAGCTGAGTGCAAGATAAATTTCATTTTTCTCCTGTACATGTCTAAATTATTAAAAACAAAAAGAATTTAAATACATAAGTTCCATACTTCATCAGTTATTGCAAGACAGTCCATTCTGCAGCACAGTTCTGCAATAATCATAAGCTCATTTTTGCTGAAAACCTTCCCTGTTGGATTGTGAGGACTATTACAATCTGTGTTAGTCAAAATTATAGAATGTGTCTAATGTACCAATATTTCCAAAATATGGTATTCAAAAGAAATATAATAGTAAATGGATTTAAAAATTTGACTTTACAGGCAAAATTTGAAGGCAATTTAAAGCTTAAACTATAAAAAGGTTAACTAAGCCCCCCAATTTCATCTTTATAATCTACCCTACTATGGTTTTTCTTGTTTCTCATTTATAACAAAAAAATATAATTTTAAATATACATGAATTACACAACTACAATGCAGTATGTGCTTCCAGAATACTAATTAATTTGTGAAGGAGCATGTACGTTGGAATCCCAAGACAGTTCCATGTTATGCATACCATGAATTCCAGTTGCAGTATTGGGCCAAATTAACTTATTTTAATTTCATAATAAACCTTCACTTATGTGATAGTTCTGAAGGTATAAATTCATTAAATTGTGAATAGGCTTTTATAACCTGCTAGGATGAGGTGATTTACATCCTGTTGACGTGTCTGAAATCGCATTGCTGCAAACTCCATACGGCCAACGCAGAATAGAATAGCCGACTGATTATCCTACTCTCTCTTGAGATAAGGAAGTCTCTAATGCTGTTTTCTAAGTTTGATCAAAGGAGACAACCTCAAGGTTTCTTTTGTCAGTTCTTGACTGCGGGATCTCTCAGTGGCTTGATGTGTTTTTGCTGGAAACACAAGGGGACTTACGATTGACTGGCGATTCCATGGATAAGTTCCCTGGTACCTTTTACAATCTCTCCATCAGATGATATTGGTTAATTTGAAGCTGTTTTAGCAGGACTGCAGATTTTCCGAATAGATAAAAAGGGGAGAAAAGAAAGGAAGGATAGGGAGAGAGAGAGAGACATGAACTGTAAATTCTAACTAAGACAGCAGATTCAATCAAGCAGACAGACACCTCCAGGAAACTAGATTAGGCATCATCAGCCATTTAGACACAATGCTTGCTTAAACTTGGTGCAATCTTCAAAGGAGAAACTAGATTTTCATATTACCAAATACAATATTAGAATTTCTACATTCATGATATATATTTGATAATCGAACTGAGCATGAAATGGTCCAGATTAACCATGCGGAAAGAAAAGCAATCAGCTATTCTCTAATGGTATGGACTATGAAGACTCTATCAGATGCTTGATTAAAAACTGCTATGTAAAATGAATAGACATAATTAAAAGCTTTCAAAATTAAGTGAAGAAGGAGACCATGCACTCACAAGGAAACTTGAAAATAGTCTTAATCCATTGTATTAATTCCTGCAAATTCCTTCAGAGCTTTCGCAACAATCCAAGAACTTCTTACAAAATGAGGGAAAACCAGTCCCTTAAATAGGCCTCAAAAAAGATGAATGGCCTAGATTAAATCTAAATAAGTGGCCCAGATTCATCCATAAAGCAGTGCTGCCCATACCCATAAATGGGAGGCAAATATCAACAACTACCCCAAAATGGGTAATAACTACCCAAAAAGGGATAATTACAACAATTTGGAATAATCCAAAAAGGTGTATAAAAAAGTTTTACAATTTGTTGACCAAAAGTCAACTGTCACCCTTTGGGGACAAAAGTGCACTTTAAGATTTGGAGGGAAAAAAGCACTTTTGAGAAACTACTTTCTCTATTTCGGTTTCACACTCTTTCTTTAGAAACTGGTCCTCGCCATGCAGGTATTCCCGCCATAAATCACGACCTGCTGCTCGTTCCTTGCGAACGCATTCCTGAAATTTGATACATAACTGGAAGAGGAGACTGAAAGGTGGCATGGGAGGGTGGCGAATTTTGTACTGCATGCCCTCGAGATACTGGTCTACGTGCTTTAAACCGTCCTTCCAGCTGGAGCGATTACGCTCGAAGCACAATATGTTTGAATGGAACTGACCAGCAAAACTCAAGTCTCCAACTGAATAAGAAACCTTATCTGCTCCCAACCTTTCTTCCCAGTCTGGCCGGATTACACTGTCGGATAGGTCATTTATCCATCTTGAAACCATTGATCGGAGAATGGTCTTACCTAGTTCTTGCATGTTCCCGAGAATTACCTCACATGTGTCGTTTTCTTTGTCAATAATTTCCTGGGCGTCGTTCTTCATGGTGACGGTCCAGTACCATTCCTTGAGAACACTGATGCCATGGGGATCTAGGATGTCAGACAGTCTGGGAATTTGCGCATGTGTCCAGAAAAGAGCTCTCATGAGGGGAAGGGTAGAGGCCGCCACTTCGTGCATGTGAAGGGATTCCCTCTTTACCTCCAACAGCCTGACTAGAGTGAGCTCTCGATGGAGAGCCATTTCTTTCACCTCCCTAAGGATCTGTTCTCCCTTTTTCTTGATGTCCTGTATCCATTCCTTGACGGCCTTTTCGGTATCTCGAATTCCTTCAAATTCAGTCGTGGTCCTTTGTGCCAATGCCATTGGGGGAATGTGGGGTTCGGAGGGGTTGTGCAATGGCCGTAGGAGCTTATCGATGTATCCCTCGGCCTGTTCAGCACGGGCCCGATACATATCCTTTTCCACTGTGATCTCCTCGAGCTGTCTGAGTATGTTCTACACTGAATCCTTAGATTCTTCCTTTTCCTGCTCTTTTGTAGCTCGTCCGATGGGGACAGTCGTAATGCTATAATCTGCCAGTGTTATCTGATCTGCTGGCTTGTCTAGGGGCGGGGTGGCAATATGAAGAGTGCGGTTCCTTTGTTCGTCCCTGGTTACTTTAGAATATGCCCTTGGTTTCTTCTTCCCTTTAGCTTTTGCTTGATCCATTCGTGAGAAGATATCCTCTAGATCGATGGGTGCTTTGGTGGCGGCCCTACGCTGATCTCTGGCGATCAACCACTCTTGAGGCACTGTCTGGGTCGATGATAGGGTCAAGTTAACACCCTGTTCTCCTACGCTCTCAACCGGCTGACCACAAATTCGCAGCTGCCCCGCCATCGGAGGAGTGAAAGAGGGAGGAAGCTCCCTGCTTGCACCTGAGTTCTCCCCTATTTCGCTGAACAATTGTCTGACATCCTCCTGTGAAGGTTGCTCCTCGGTTCTCTCGGGCTCATGAATTTCGTCTATCCTTTGTTCTCCTTCGACGGTCGAGTCATCCTTGGCTATATTAAGGAGTAGCAATTCGTGACGACTCTGCTGGGTAGGTTCATGCACTTCGACCCCCTGGGTGGATGGGATTTCTCCTTTTATTTGGTCACCCAGTTTGGTCAACTCGAGGCCTTTTGGCTTGGTGTCTAGTACATTAGGTGCAGGAGGATCATTGGCCTCAAATGCATCGATGTCACTCTGGGAAGGCGGAGCAGGTACGCAATCCAACTCTATGGCATCGTCGGACGAACTGGGGTCTTTTGAAGATGAAGTGGCCTCTGGCCTCTTTATGGGAATCTTCTCCCTTCTTGTTCTTTTGGACGTCTGAGTTCCTCTGCAAGCCTTAGCTTTCTTTCTTTTCTCTGGTTTCTCAGTTGATGTCCCTTCGTCTTCGGAAGACTGAGAGTCAAGACTGCCCATCAAATGGTAAGTGAACTGGACCCCTTCATGGACTAGCCTCTCGATCTGATGATGTAACCACTGATCTGTGTATCTTGCTGGGGCTACCATAACTGCTTCGAAATCCGTGATTGGGTCCTGAGACCAATCAACGCCTGGCAAGAGGTGTCTTACTGCTTCGAATTCTCGGACTTGGAGGCAATTTCCTGAGTCCGTGAGCTGATCTAGGACCTGACGGTATTCAAAGAGTCGCATCTGCTGCACACTCAACCTAGAATATTCCCGTCGCCTGACTTCGTAGTCATCGGAGCAATTTTTCCAATAGTCTTCAGCTGACTCCTTTGCTCTGTATCTTCGACCATAGGCCCTTTTTGCCAAATTATCATGATCGAAGTATTTTCTTGGGAAATGGTCTTGGAGGCCATAAGAGGCCAGCTCTGCAAGGGACTCTTCTGCTAGGGTGGGGGTTCTCAATTGGACATCATGGTTGCCTATGATCATAGGAAATGTGAATCCAGCCTGCTTGCTCTCTCGAAGTAAGATGCCGGCGAGGCGTGATTGTCTTGCCACCTCCATAAGGATTACTTTATCGGTTGGGTACCGTGGAAGTCGAAGGGGGGCACCATCGAAGCCAGCTATTCGGATGTAGGAAAACCTTGGGAACTGAATGAACCAGGCTCCATACCTCTGCACTAAAGTGGTAGCTTGCTCCGAGAGCCTTATGTGTAACCCTCCCTGCATTAGCCTGACCAGGCGCATTGTAAAGGCGTCATTGACGCGTTCATACTGACCAACCGCGTAAGTCGGGCTGTTCTTTTCCCTTTGAGCTATATCCTGGTAGTGCAGCTGCGGGTAGCAATCATAGACTTTCACCTGACTGGGCCCATTCCCGATCTCACCTTTCATTATCAATCCTGGCAGTGGCTGGTTCTTTGCGAATATATAGACCAAATAGGAGGTCATGGTGAAGTACTTCTTTGTTTCGAGCTCAATCAGCTGAGCATGGATGTTATCGCTTATGATCTGGGCCCAGTCAAACTTAGACTTTCCGGCGAAGACCTGCTCTGTAAAATAGAACATCCACTCTTCAAAGTAGCCGGACTTAGGAAGTCCCATGACTCGGTTGAGTAAGGTGACCATATCCCCGTGTTCATTATGAAAATCACTTCTGGGGGTCTTTTTCACAATCCTGGTGTTCGGAGGCCTTTTCTCCTTGAACCATTCTTTGTTAATCAGTGCCCTGCATTGGGCCGGATTCATATCATATGCCCCTTGTGCTTCGTCTATGGTTGTAGCTGTGGGATTATTTGGAAAGGGGATATCAAATGCATCACCGATAGCCTCAGGGGAGAAGTCGGCGATAGTCATATTTTCCAGAAGCACTAATCTGGACTTTGGTTCGTATTGCCGAGCAACCTCTACTACTAATTCATAGTTCTGGATTGCTGGAGGAAAACCTGCCGCTTGGGCGATGCCACTTTCCACCATCTGCCTAGGCCTGCCATATGCGTTGGGTGAGAAGACCCAATTCCTGAAGTCCTGAATATCAATATGGCCAAGGTCGGTGTCACCAATGTTGTCCCAAACGCTCTGAACCTTCGAATCCCTTAATCCTCCCCTTTGATATTGATACTTCATCCTTTCAACCTTACATGGGATGTCTGATTTGGATGCTCGTGAGGTTTCGGCTGCAGCGGGTGTTTTTGATGATTCCACCGCCGATTTAGGCATCTATCCTGCACAGCCGGACGCGGATTACAAGGTGATACAAGAACGGTAATGCGGATTAGATAACAAAAGAAGTGCTCCAGTAGGCCAGGATTAATTTAGAGTTTAGTCCGGGCATGGAGCAATATCATTTTAGCTAACAACTTGATTATCTTTAACCGCAGCATATTCTTGAAGATTTGTGACTACGCATCTATACTTATCACTTTCGGATTTTGGATTAATTTTTAACAGAGGCAAAACATGGAAATTTTCTTGAGTTTGAAAAGAGATGCAATTTCTGGCTAAACTTTGGGAGTGAATTCTAAATTTCGAATGCATTGAACAACGCTTTATGAAAAAGAGATGCAGACTTCAAGAATTCAAGCATTATGATCAAATTTCACGCATTTGTCTACTTGATTTAAGCATTTTCAAATGATCATACGCGATAAAGCGTACTTACCTGATGGGAGCGGATGGCGAGAGATTACCCGACCTTGTCGCGTGAAGTGAACGGACGATCCTGCAAAGTTTGAATCCCAACGGTTATCCCTTTGATTTAAATTTTCGCGGTTTGCTGGATGAAAGAGAATTTATCAATTTTAAATGGTTTTACCCTTGGCAATCTGAATTTAAATGGTCGAGGGGGGGTTGATGCAGCATCTTACCTTCCTGTTTTCGGACCTTGGAGAGTTCTTTCAAATTTTGAATTGCATTTTCTCTCCAACTTTGGATTTTTGACGAATTTGGAGGTTTCGGAATTTAAACTTGGCTTCACCCAGCCTGCACGAAATTCGGAGCTTGAACGTTATTTGCAAACTTGGAGATTCTCAACCCGTTGGCGAATTTCGGAAGTCCCTGGGGTTTTAGGCGAGCTGGAGACGTTTTCGGAGCTCTTCAAAAACCTCGGACCTGAGCCCCCTTTTCGCATGCTCCCGCAACTTTGGAACTTCGGAGCTGGAGGCGGATTACAAACTTCGGCAAACCCTGGAGTCACGGCGCCCGTTCAAACTTCGGCGATCTGGGAAAAACTTCGAAGGACTCGCCGCCTACGTTGGGTGCTTTCGAAACCTCGGAGAGTTTTTAAAACATCTCGCACTTCAATTTCGCGATTTCAGACCTAGGGTCCGAAAATAGCATTTCGCGATTTAAACTTCGGACCTGAGGTCCGAAAATAAGCTTTGCGTTTTACTTTTCTTCTTCTCAAGGGTCCGAAATTCGGACTTAAGTGTTATCGGGCTTTCGGACCGGAACGCGTTTTTAAAAGATTTCACACTTTTTCAAAACCTCGGACCTAGGGTCCGAAAATAACACTTTGCTTCGTTTTATCCTCAGGGGTCCGAAAAGAAGGATTTAAGTGATTTCGGGGGTTGGAGGCGCTTTCGAACCAAGGAGAGCTTTCTTTTTTTAACTTCGCGTTTCACTTTTCCCAGGGGTCCGAAAATCGGGACCTAAGTGCCTTTTCGGACTTTCGGACCTAGTGCGTCCGTTTTAAACTTTTCACCTTTTATTTAAGCTTTTCTTCGGGGGTCCGAAAATAGTTTCTTTTTTTTTTTGTTTTAAACTTCGGACCTCAGGCGCGTTTTTAAAAGATTTCACGATTTAAACTTCGGACCTGGGGTCCGAAAATCGCACTTAAGTGATTTTCGGACTTTCGGACCTCATGCGTCCGTTTTAAACTTTATGCTTTTCTTCTCTCTTTTTTGTGTTTTCCTTTTGACGTCTCTTACCCCAGGGGTCTGAAAATAACACTTTTGCCATATTAAGAAGACCTCGGACCATTTGGACGTTTTAGCGAAATCGAGGCACTTCCAAATTTCGAAACAGGGGTCTGAAAATAACACTTTTGAGTGATTTTCTGGGTTTGAAGCGCTATCTTCACAACATTTTAAAAGAACTTTGTATTGCTTTCAAACCGAGCAAGGAGCATTTGCTTTGAAATTTTCGCTCCAGGGCCCGAAATCTACCCCTTAGACAATTTTGGAAACTTGCACGGAACGTCGGACCTCCCACTAGCTTTGCCAGGTTCCACAAATCTGGATTTGGGAGGCATCAGAATACTAAGGCACTCGGCCAGGCAATTCGATCTTTCATCAGCAGGCGAAAATCATCTCTCGCCCAAACCTTGCAAAGGTCGGGTGACAAACTTCATGCAATCGGCCTCATAGCTCTGGCTTGGCGGGATCCGTCAATTCCTACCATCTTACGCCTATCCAAGGCGATTTTCAAAATTTTGGAACAAAGCTCTTGGCGTTCATGCCCGAGAGCTAGATTAGTCAAGAGGACTCATCGGCTCATTACTTCAACGTCAATCAGTTTACGGATTGGTCACGAACTCGCTTGAAGAGACACGAGAAACTCTGCTTGGAACCTCAGGACAACGATCGAAAGCTCAAAACAGGAAAGGGGACCCTGTCGGCGACAGGGAGCGTGTGCAACGCACAACACATCCTAAACCAAGCAACCTATTCATTAAGCTTTTATGAGATAATTCATCATCCTCAACTAGATGAATTATTCATAAAACACTAATTGAGCATGCAATTCGAAGTTTAAAGAGAGCAAAAAGATATGTGTGATAAAGTGTCTGAAAGTCATTCATTTGTAGCCTAAAGAAGCAATGCTATTAGTTTAAATATCAAACAAATGTGTTATTGAGACACCAAATAATCAACCTTAGTATCTCTATGCTCTAAAATATGATTCACAATAATATGGTAAATATCAAGTGGTACTATTATAAACCTTTTTCCATGAAGTTTGATAACAGATTGAAACTAATTTTAAAATTTCCATGTAGGTCAGCATAAATCAAAGGGATCTGAATACTCTTTCAGATTTGAAAAAGACATGCTTCGCACTATCTTGATTTTCTCAAGGTCTTCCCATAGACTCAAGGTTGGAATAGTCAAAAACTCCTTATATCAGAATTATCGTCTATGTGAAAAGTCTGTCAAAAATTTTCTGGGATCTTGCATTAGAGACAAATAAGCTTGGTTATGAGCTAGCAGTTCTCATCGAAAACTGTCAATGCTATTTGGCACATGACAATCTAGAATTCATTCTGTTAATCTGTTCATTTTGCTTTGCTATGGAAAACACTATAAAAATCCTTCATTTGGTCTGAAAGTTGCAATAAGATTTTCTAATAAGCAATGTCCTTATGAAGATTTCATAAACAAACATAAGTTCAATGATTGTCAGTTCGACAATGCAAATCTTCATCCTGATGGATTACAGAGTGATCCAAAATGTTGATACAAAAAAATCTATTACATGGTGATATCCAAAAGCTCTTCTCATTATAATTGACTGTGAAAGAATGATGTCTGTTAATGCAGATCTTGTGTGAAATAGACAATGGAGCTTTCAGCATCTCAAGCATCTTATTGGGAAGTTTGTCGGTTTCCCATGTATGCTTAGTTGGCGATCAGGTAATTGAGATCCTAGCCGATGTATTTGTTGGATATGATGGAGAAATTCCTCAGCCTTATTGACTTCTACCTACCTCGAATGCAAGTAAGAACCCATAAGAAGGTGCACTCGGCCTCTTCAAAGTCACAATTGAGTTAGTTCTCGTCTCCCTACACAACTACAAGGTGGCTCCCTCAAATTCATTTAAGGTTGACACCGCATTAGTGGGGCATTTGGATAGGATTTGACATGTGCCTAACAAGGACCCTGGATTTGTTTCTTTTGGTTTTGAGAAAGTAGCTCTCAACAACAATTTGCCAATTGGTTCCCATGATGCCTCCAATCCAATGGTGCGGCTTCAAAAAATTCAAGGAAGATGAGCCTGTAATGTCCTGTTTTAGGAACCACGCAATATAACCTCAAATGCAATGCTCTGATACCACTTGTAATGTCCCCTTATGGTCAAACTTAGGAAATTGGGATAACTATCTATCAAGGATTAATTGCAACAGATTTCTTTCCTTAATAATCTCAAATAGTGCTTAAGATGATAACAATAGAAGTTGATACTTTACAAATGATGCTTATTATGAAATACAAATTGATATTACTTATATTCTGAAAATAGATGAAAACCAATATTGCTGCTATCTCTGATATGGCTCTAAAACATATGCATGATGATTTGTTCTACTTAATATAATAATGAGAAGATTATCTTGCTATCTCTGATATGAAAGATTGATAAATATGCAAAGAAGATCTTTATTGTCTCACTAAATTTACTATTGCTGATATCGATGTAATGCTCATTCCTGATATACCGATATGAACTTGTGAAGTTCTTGTTGATACTCTTGCTGTGTCTGATTTTGGTCCTTAAACTTATTCAATTACTTTCCAAATATCGCCTAGAACAATATGATGGTCTTCTGTTCCTTATGTCTTTATGAATATGCAGAGGTATATGATGATATCACTTACTGTGATATGTTGCTGTCCCTGATCTGAAATTATATGTTTGCAACTATAATTAATGGTGATGTTTCTGATATGACTGTATGAGCTTGCAACAATGGTGGTGCTCTCTCTGATTTAGATCTAGTTCTATGTGCAATCGATTATTGACACTTGGTCTAATGCTCTATGAGAGCGATCTAATAAGGATGAGAATAAGAAATAAAACTGATTCAATGATGTCTTCATGGAATGGGTTTGAGCTCCTTATGTATCTTGCAATACTGAAGGGATTGCACCTCTTGATGGTTGATGAGACGTACCTCTTACCAATCAGGCCTCTTCATAACAAATTGTACCTCTTCATGCTAATCGGTTAGTTAAGGGATATCGACTATTTTGCTTGCTGCCTTTCTGATTAATATCAATGCTCAGTATTAATCTTTATTTGTCTGACAATTGTCCAATCGCATTAATTATTCCAAGTCGTATGACTCACTAATGGTTATGACTTAACCACTTGATTAGTTAACTTCTTCATAAATCGATATGCTTGGCTTATAGATACGATCGATCCTCTTGTGCATTGGTGATCAAAGATTACTTGATGTTTATTGGTTCGATATGCTGATTAGTATACTGTTGTCATTATTCATTTGATCTGATTATCATCATGCCAATTCTAATGATCATTGTTATCTCTAAATTGCTGCCATATCCATTCAGATCGGATGTTGACTATTGCTCAAACATGGTTCCTCGTGGTCTTCCTTCGATGGATGGTTTAGTCTGAATTATTGGATCCACTTTGATATGTGTTGCCTTCAAGAAAAAGAGGGGTAAAAGATCTCCATGATTATTTATATATCATCAGTCTTACAGCCACTGCTTCAATATGGATTGTACCTCCTCCATGTTGTCTTGATGATGATGTTTGTTGTGCGTTATGCACACCTCACCCCATCCTTGATGGAGACCCTCCACCGTAGTTGCAGTCAGCCTGAGTGATGGAAAGATCGCACAATAAAGATATTTCCCCGAAGTTTGAAGAAGGATTCAAAATGAAAATCGCGCCAAACCTCCTGTCATTGCAGAAGAAAGCCTGATAAAGGCTTAAGGTCGATCTTTCATTGAGTTTTCAAACGCCTTCAAAATCCCCTGAAAAATGTTGAGCCATGGTAATAGCGAGAAAATACAATGTCGAGCTTTGTTATCAAAATGCAAAGTTCGATTTGATTCCCTTAAAGTTCGCTAAACTAGTTAAATCGACCGAAAGTGAGGTGGAAAGTGAAAATCACGCAGTAGAGGGAAAATGGCCAAAAAACTTAGAAGAGTCTAAATCGCACATAATCCTCGAGGAACCCAAAAATCATTGAGTGAAGTGTCAGGAATGAAGAGGAAGTCTCAATTCGCCAAAAATCATTTTGTAGGCCGAAATAATAAAGGATTCACGTTCGTGCAAAATGGCTCTATAAGCCGAAAAGCTCCATTTGCTCGAAAAAGAAAAAAATCTATTCAAAGTTCAAAGTCGCCTCCAATATGCACGAATAACCTCATCAAGCCGAAAATGCTTAAAGAGTTGAAAAGGAGTGAAGGATAAAGGATCGCGCAAAACGTCTTGAATAACCGAGAATCATCAGCAAAGGCTGAAGTTCGGCCTTTTGGTTAGATTTACAAGGCAAGCAAAAGCCCAAAAATAGCAAGGGGTCTCAGTAAGACAAAACTCCAAAGGAAATAAATCGCGCGGAAGGGCTCATGTGCCTAAAAATCTCAAAAAGTTGAAAAATCGCAAGTTTGAAAATCGGCCTATAAACCCCAAATGTAAGACGAGCTCTATAATCGCGTAGTATTATCCTTTCAATCGAAATGAGGCTCACGAAGTCTCTTTTTGACCCGAAAAATTTAATGTTTGCCAAATCACGCATTTCGGCTTTATAACCCGAAATTCACATAAAAGGGCCTTCATTTTGATAAAACAAAAGATCGCGTAAATCGTTTCATCAGGCTGAAAATTGAGATAAAGGCAACATCGCATCTTTGCTCCACAGGCCGAAAATCAACTTAAGTTTGAAGATCGGCATCATAGACCGAAATATGAGGTAAAACTCCCACATGCTTAAAGAGCCAAAGAAGGACACGCAAGAAAAAGAAAAGTTCAAATTCTCACAAAATCGGCTTATCGGCTGAAAATGACAGAGAAATTTGCAAAGTAAAGCCTTAGCCCGAAATTGCCATGAAAGGCATTTGAGCGAAAAATGAAAATAACACAAAAACCTTCAGATAGCTCGAAAATCATTAAGTCTAGTCAAGTCAAGTAGAAGTCTAAACTCCACACAAAATCGTCTTCTTAAATGGATCCAAATCTCACAAAAGGGACTACAAAATCAGAGGGAGAAGGCGAAAAACATTTAGAATGAAATCTCACAAAAGGTGTCTAATGCCCAAAATTCATTATGAGAGATGCCCAACGTCAGTAAATAAAATTTACTGTTTGTTAAATTAATTTATTTAATTTTTCAAATTGATTTATTAAAGTGAGATTGATTGTTCGCAGATCGAAGGCATTGTCCCAAAGAACCAGGAGAAAGTCTGAAACGTCAAGGAGCTAGACGCTGAAAGCTAAAGAAGAAGATGCAGGAACACGCTGCAGGAGCAGGAGATCTGAACCGAGCATTGGGAAGCATGTCGCTGAACAACAAGCCAAAGTCCTTCACTGGGACCAAAGACCGAAGAATACTCCGAACGTGGCAAGTCTATGCATTCTCGAGAAATACACAACTGGATTTAATTCCAAAAGTTCAGTTTTTGAAAACTGAAACTGATTTATTGTAAAACCACCTATGGGCCCCACTCAAGATATTTTGAAACAAAGGGGAAATAGGTCAGTTGTGGACAGTTATGTCCAACTACCGGATAGACTCAAATTGAATCCAGACAGTTGCAAGTAGTTGAGATAGTGGTTGGATAGATGACTGAGAGTTTAATGGGCATGGGTTAAGAATGCCAGCCTCTGGAAGGCAAGTTGCAGCCCTTGGATGCAACCAATCCTACCCTTCGATTCATATTGTAAATTCTATAAAAGGCAAAGGCCTTTCTTTTGTAAAGGGTTAGATAGTTAGAATTTTGTAGTGGGATTTTAGAGTTAGAATAGGTTAGATTTCAGGCATAGCATAGAGATGCTGCAGAAATTGTTGTAATGGCAGCTTGAGCAAGTATATGAACATTGAAATATGGTGTTTGTTGTCTTTGTTTTAGTCTGTTTGCATGGTTTCTTTCAGCAAGTTAATTTTAGAGTGCAAGGATTTTAATGGTGAAGTGTGGAGGGGTATTTGATGCATTTTTGGTTCATACCATTGGGGGTCTGTTGATTGTAGGTCACCGTGCATGGTTAGTCTGAACCCAAAATTGTGCTTAGTTCAACTGCAGGTGTTTGTCTTAGGATGTACCAAAATTAAGTGCCTAAAACGAGTGTCTCCGGTCTGAAAATCCTTCATCCCTTGGAGCTTGCACCGTTTTTGTTTAGTTGTTAGGGTATCTTTGGTGAAACAAGAACTGTTTATCGAAATCTGTCTACCTGCTGCATCAGTTGTTATCGTCCTTGTCCTTAGGCTTCCTGAACCATTCCCTTTTGATTTTATTTCGTAGTCTGAGAATCACAACAGACCACCTTGTTGCAAAACGTAAGTCCCCTTGTGCTCCCAGCAAATCACATCGACCGTTGAGCAATCTTGCAGTCAAGACCTGACAACTGAAACCTTGAGGTCATCCCTCATTGATCAATTTAAAACAGCATTAGGGATTTCCTTATCTCAAGAGAGGATAGGATACTTAGAAAGTGTATTCTATTCTGTGTTGGCCGGATGGAGTCGTAGCAATACAATTTTAGCCACGTCAACAATGTTGTGATGACATCTTGAATCCTAGTATCACATTCTGTTGTGCCTCTTAATGCCAAGTATGAAAATTGTCTTATAAGACCTCACGATTTCCCTTGATACCCTTGATGCTTATTGTCTCTGTATGGAAAGAACATGCAAACTATCTACTTGAATTCTTATTTGCTATCTACCATTTACTATTAACTATTTCCTAACTATCTTGAAGTGCTCAAGGTATGACACTCCTTGACCTCATATGTGACTTACTGTTGTTTCATTATTAGCCCAAAAATGGGGACATCACAATGCATGGGCTCCGACTACATTTTCTTCTTCAAGTGCAAGCATTCAACACCCCAACCCCAACAAGGCATCCCCATCAAATTCCCCATCTTTCTACTCTTCAACTCACATTTCAGAAGTTTGCATGGATGAGATTATTGACTAAGAATATCATTTGCAAGAACATACACTAGTATGCAAATATTCAACCTTGCAGCCCAAATTGTGTGACGTACCAAGTTGGATTGAGAAGCAATGGAATAATTTCATGGAGAACAAAAACTACATCTACCCTATGCAAGAGGCTTCTTCACTCTTGAATTTGAATATCTCCAAGACTTATAACTTCTGCTAAAATTAGAACCTTGCAATTTTCAAGGGGGTGTTCTCTACATCAAAGCATGGTTTCCAACCTTTGATCCCTAAATGGGTTCATTGTCCTCGACTTATTTGTGATTTTTTCCACCTTTATGGCTCTCCAAGTTTGAAAGATAAAGGTCCTCAAGGCCATGGGCAATAGTTTGAGAAAGCATCATAGTGTGTCTAATGAGAGAGTCAATTATTCTTGCTCCAACTATGCCTATATCCTTATGGAAATAGTCCTGACCAAAGAGCTTCCAGCTAAAATATTTCTAAAACCGGGAAGCTGAAAAAGGAAGCAACCAATAGATTATGACAATAATTCTAAGTTGTCGGTTCGGGTTCGGGCACCGGTTCGGGTTCGAGGAACCGATACGCCAGTACGATGAAATTTTGAAAAGGGGTTTGGGTTTGTTATATATATATGCAGCCTATAAGCATTAATTAAGATTAGCATGTCACATAGCATCATATACATCAAGTTTAATATCAAAATGACAAAATATTCAAGTATCATTGTTTCAACTTTCAACAATTATTAGTTTAGTTTATTATATTCAAGTATCATTGTTTCAACTTTCCCCTTGCTTGAAGTCATCTTAATTGTGTGAAATGAGCAAGTTAATGTTTTAAAACTCACTTTTAGGGTTATATTTTAATTTTTTATGTGGTGGATTTCAATAAAAAAAAAATTTGCAAAAAAACACCATTTTTGGGCCATCAAACCCTTGAGTTCGACTTGGGTCCTCTTGGGTTCGACCTGGTCCGAACCAGGCCTATGAATCACGAACCTTGTCCGGACCACAAGCAGACTGGACCAGTACCACGGGTCTGGGGGATCGAACCCTACAACATAGGAATAATTCCTTTAGATGTAGAAAATGCTTCTCTATTGGCTATCACACCTCGTAATGCCACAAAAATATTGGTTCGGATCTGGATAAATAATCAAAATGTATGAAATCCACCTAGTGGACAACTGCAAAAACTTTGTAATTACACCAAATGATATGCCTAGGAATGATACTCTCCCAATAGTGTATCAAACGGATTTCTTTCTCACAAAATTTCCCTTTCCCTTGCTTCAATTAATGTTGTTGTCGGTATTCAAACCAAAGATTTTTTAAAGTCTATAGCTTTAATGATAGAGTCACTAAGACTTCGTATGGGTTCTAGGGTTTCAAGGATTTTGGAGACCAATTTAGCTTAAAAGGTGGAGTCTGCAAAGAGTGAAGCAAAGCACATAAATGACGCCGAGGCGTAAAGCATGCTTCTAATTCATCAAATCATGATTGGACTCAAGTGAAAAAACAATGCCTTTGCAA